>NC_089847.1:66234567-66559891 GCF_035609145.1 Eleutherodactylus coqui | reverse complement strand
ATTAGCTCAAAGTTTGAATGCACTAGCCCAGAGAACAGCTGATCATCGGGGATCCCTGGAGGCAGACTCCTGCTGATCTACTATTAAAAGCAAATCCTGCACATAGGCCACCAATAGCTTACAACTGGACAACCTCCACAATACAAAAGTGGGTCTCCACATGAGTCAATCAGAAACGGACATGAAACTGCAAAAGAAAATATCAGTGATTGCTTTAAAGTCTCTGGGCTGTCAATACACAGTGGTGGACCTCCAGATATGATTGCAATTAAGAAAACTATACTTTTTATAACTTTTATTTACATGTTTTTATAAAAAACACCAGCTATTTAATTTCTTTCTTCTTTAATCTAGCCAAAAGAAACAAGATTTTTCAAAACGCCTCCCTTATTTTTAATACTTAAGAGAACCTTAATGGGTCTATACCAAATTTCCAGGAAAATGACAAGTCAGTATAACACGCACAACACATGTCAGTATATGATATCTTTAATTGGAGTTGCTCCCTTGGAGCCCATTTGATATTATCTTTAAAATGTAAATGTTGATTTCTACTTAGGTCTATATATCCGCCTTACCTCTGCCATATTTATTACTCCTACAGCAAGGCTTTTATAACCCAAGATAGTACGATTCTTGTATCTCTTTCGTCGCTGCAACATGATTTGTAATCGATTTGCATTTCTCTTTAAAAAATGTGGATACTAAAAAGAAAAACAGCAGACATAGTTTATATACACTGATAAAATAAATTTGTTGATGAGAATATTGTAGTGGCTTAGGTCATAATTCCATTCTATATACTTCTATTCACTAGGAAATTCTGCATAATTTTTTACTGTTAGGCTACATTCACACGAGCATGAATCCTGTGCATGTTTTGTGCGTTGCGAGATGCACAAAACTCCTGCGAATAGAAATTTCTTTCTTTTCAATGAAGGTCATACACATTGGGTCATACACTGCAAGGTTAAAAAAAATTGCTAAATGTCCTATTTTTTCTCGTCCCTCAGAACACATCACTCATTGTTTTCAATAGGACAATCAAACACAATGCATGCTGTAAGTCCTTGATTTTTTAAATTTGTTTTTTCAATGAGTGTATGTACTGGGGGCTAGCTACATCACCAGAGTGGTTCTTTAAATGTAAATCAACGCCATAATTTATAAAACAGGGATTTTTTTTCATGAACAAATTTGAAATATACATGCGGAAATAAAAAAAAAAAAAAAAAAAGAGAGTGGTGGTGGCGGCATGTCGCTTTTTTACATGGATTTTTTGGGGGGTTTTCTGCATATTAGAACCACTGAAAGTAGCTATACCATGTGTGTATAAGAGGCAGATTTCAGTGCATATCTGCAGTAAAAATAAGAACTTACGCTTCATTATATCTGCCATGTTTTTCTTTTAAAATTTGGGTCTTGTATTTCCAAAGCAAATTTAAAAAGCGAGTTGGCGCCAATCCACCCCACTTTTCAGTCAATCAGTGTCAGACTGTGTAGGGACACATCTCCAATTGGTAACACCCAGAGGCTAATTTATTAATTCTTAGAAGGAATAAGCAAGGAATAACACAACACGGAAGTCTAAAAAAAGATGTTCCCAATTGTTATTTTTTAAAGATCTTGTCAAGTCTTGTCAAGTTACTTGTCAAGTAATCCGTATCTTTCCAGAGCGTCATCCCGACGGCCCCATTACATATGGAGTATACCAAATTATACGTGGCTTTAGGGCGGGACTACTGCCTGAAGGACTTTTCGTCCATAGCCTAGGTCTTTGTCCGACTGGACGTTAACCCTGTAGTGTCGGATAAATGTATGTATGCTAGACCAGGTGGCTGCTTTGCAAATTTGCTCGGCAGACACCTGGCCTTTTTCTGCCCAAGAGGAGGAGAGAGAGCGTGTGGAGTGGGCTCTAATTTTCCCCGGAGGATCGAGATCCCTGGCTTTATATGCCTCTTGGATGGCAGTCTTGATCCATCTCGCAATGGTGCTCTTAGATGCCGCCTTTCCTTTTGCCGGCCCCTGAAATTGGATAAAGAGGTTATTATTTTTACGGAAAGAGCGGGTAGCCTCTAGATATGCTAGAACGGCTCTCCTAACATCTAGGCTGTGAAATTCTCGTTCTTTTTCATTGCGGGGATTTTGACGGAAGGCAGGCAGAGTGATCGTCTGCTCCCTATGCAATCTTGACACTACCTTCGGTAGGAAGGCGGGGTCCAGTTTGAAGGTAATTCTGTCATCTTGTATTACCATGTATGGTTCAATACAGTATAACGCTTGTAGTTCCCCTATTCTCAGAGCCGAAGTTATAGCGACTAAAAGGGTAACTTTTAGCGTGAGTAGTTTCAGGGAAAGTTGAGAGAGGGGTTCAAAGGGGGGTTGGCAAAAACTATTTAGGACTATGTTTAGGTCCCAGGTAGGGAAGGTTTCTCTAATAAAAGGGTCGAAGTCTTTCTGCCCCTTTGAGAAATCTACGCACCCAGCGGTGTTCTGCCAAAGGGAAGTCTAGGTAAGACCCTAGTGCTGCTGTATGAACCTTAAGGGTTCTAGGGCTAAAGCTTTTCTCTAGGCCTGCCTGTAAAAATTCCAGGATTACGGGTATCTCAATCCCTGGGATTTTCCCTGGCTCTATTTTGCAAAAGTCTGTGAACTTCCTCCAAATCCTATCATAGATGGCTGTAGTGATAGGTTTACGGCTCTTTGTCAGGGTGGTAATTACTTTATGGGAGAGTCCCTTCCCACGCAGTATCATGCTTTCAGCATCCATGCTGCTAGATTCAATTTTTCGACCCCCGGGTATGTTAGCGGACCCTGGAGCAGGAGATCTTCCACGGCTGGTAGTAGGAGTGGACCCCGAATAGTCAAGGCTTTTAGCAGGGGATACCAGGGCCTTTTGTCCCACATAGGGGCAACTAGTATGACTGACACCCGGCTGGTTTGGATTTTTCTGAGGGTGTGGGGGATCAGTGGGAAGGGGGGAAAGGCGTAGGCTAGGTCCATGTCCCAGCTTTGGGACAGGGCATCTACCCCGCACGGATTGTCTCTTGGATTCAGCGAGTAAAAGTCTCGGCCCTTTGAATTTTTCCTTGTGGCGAACAGGTCTATCTGCGGTTCTCCCCACTGGCAGATTTGTTGTTGGTCGAAGACTCGCTGGTTCAGCCCCCATTCTCCTGGAAGGATGTTCTGTCTGCTCAGGAAGTCGGCAACAACGTTTGTGGATCCTTTTAGATGGATCGCTGAGAGAGACAGCACGTTGGATTCCGCCCAGCGGAGTATCTTTATCGCCAGTTGTTGCAGGTGTGGGTGTCGCGTTCCCCCCTGGTGACGAACAAACGACAGAGCTGTCATATTATTAGTTAGAATTTTAATATGCCTTCCTCTTACAAGGGGTTCTGCTGCCTGAAGGGCCTCCCAGATTGCCCTTAATTCTCTGAAATTTGATGAGCGCTTAGCTACTTGGGGGTCCCAGATTCCCTGTAGATTTTAGGTTGGCTACTTGCGCTCCCCATCCTGTTTTGCTGGTATCTGTTGTGATGGGTACAGTAGGTTCTTGCGACCAGGAGGTACCTTTGCTTGGGTTCCTCTGTGAGGTCCACCAGCGTAGGGACTCTGACTCGAACAGACAGGCTCACCTTCTTATCCAGGGATGTCTGCCGTTTGTCCCACTTGGCAAGAATGAATCCTTGTAGTTGACGAGTATGAGCTTGTGCCCATGGCACTATCTGAATGCAGGCTGTTAGAATGCCCAGCACCTTCATTGTTTCTCTGCTAGAAACCGTCGCAGCCTGACAGAGGGAGGTTACTCTTTGGATGAGGTCTTCCTTCCTAGATGATGGAAGCCGAGATTCCTGGATATGGGAGTCTAGTAATACACCCAGGTATACCTTCTGTGTACCTGGGTTCAGGTCGGACTTTTGTTTGTTGACTATCCACCCTAAACTGTTTAGGGTAGACAAGACCATGGATAGGTCTATACGTATAGTCTTTTCTGTCCTTGACACTAACAAAAAGTCATCCAGATATGGAAATATACGGATTTGGTTCTGTCTGAAATAGGCTACCATCTCTATTATGATCTTTGTGAACACCCGAGGGGCGGTGGAGATTCCGAATGGAAGGGCCGTAAATTGATAATGTTGGATCCTGTCACCCTCCCGTAGAGCGAATCTCAAGTACTTGTGATGGTCTGCAGCTATTGGGACGTGGTAGTATGCATCTTTGAGATCTATAGTGCACATTACACTATCCCGGTCTATTAGTGAGACGATAGATCTCACTGTTTCCATCTTGAATTCTTTGTATAAAATAAATTTATTTAGGGCTTTAAGGTTAAAGATAGTCCTAATGGAACCGTTTGGTTTTTTGATTAGAAATAGGGGGGAATAGAATCCCTCACCCCTTTCATGATCAGGGACTTGTACAATGACCCCCAAGTCCTTGAGTTCCTGTACACCTTTTATGAGGTTCCCTTGTTCCTGTAGGGACCCAGGGGAGGTTATGAGGAATCTCCTAGGGGGTAGAGAGTGGAACTCAATTTGGTACCCTGCTTCGATTATTTGGAGTACCCAGGGGTTAGATGTTATCCCCTGCCACTGGCTTAGATAGCCCGCTAATCTACCCCCTGTTTGTTCAGGAGAGGGTTGAGCTTCCTTACCCCGACCTCCCTTGGGGTACGACCATCTTCCAGTCTTCCCTTTTACTTTAACTTCGGGAGGTGGCTGGCGTGTCCTCCTCGGAAAGGATGGTTTCCTGAAAGGTTGTCTGTCGGGAAGGGTCTTGCTCTCGTCGCCGACTTTCTCTAGGATTTTGTCCAGGACGGGCCCAAACATTTATTCCCCTTGGAAGGGGATGGCGCAGAGCTTGTTTTTAGATGTTATGTCTGCGGCCCATGTCTTCAGCCATAATGCCCTTCTTGCTGAATTGCTGAGGACTCCGGTTTTTGCACCGTATCTCACTGTCTCTGCTGATGCGTCAGCCAGGAAAGCGGTAGCCATTTTTAGGAGGGGGAGACAACTGGCTAACTCCTCTCTGGGGGCCCGATCCTTGATGGAGGCTTCCAGCCTGTTTAGCCATAGGACCATCGATCTGGCCACAGAAGTTGAGGCTATGTTGGCCTTAATGGTAAAGGATGTTGCGTCCCAGGCTTTCTTCATTAATCCGTCGATCTTCTTATCCATCGGATCAGACAGCTGAGAAGTGTCCTCAAAGGGTAAGAGGGTTTTCTTGGCCACTTTTGCAATTTGTATGTCCACCTTAGGGGTCTCCCTCTACAGGCGGACGTCCTCAGTAGCGAACGCGAGCCGGTTTCGGATTTCTCTTGAAATCGCTATTCTTTCTCCGGCTCCTGCCATTCATCGGCAATCACTTGTTGCAGGGTCTGATTGACCGGGAACATGGTCTTTCTCTTTGACCGGAGGCCGCCGAACATCTCATCTTGGATTGTCCTAGGCGGGTTATCCTCTTCTATTTGCATTGTTTCCCTCACCGCTTTGATGAGGTGTGCAATGTCGCTTGATGAGAAATAATATTTTTTCTCATCTTCTGTAAGAACTGGCGGGTCCTTTAATTCACCTTCAGACAGGAGCTCCAGTGATTCACCGGAGATTGAGCTCGCCGATTCGGTCTGCCTTGGCCTTTTAGGGACCCGTGACGGACCTGGCTGGGCCTGGGGAAGGGACGCCATGGAGGCCTGCAATTTTTCCCTGATCATACAGCGGATGTCAGATTTAAACGCCGCTTTTTCTTCTGCAAGTATCTTCCCCGTGCATTCCTCGCATAGGGGCTTTTTATAATTTTCCTCGAGCCTTTTGCTGCAGAGGACACATTTTTTAAATTTTTTCCTTGGGTCCGTTTTCTTTGGACCTTCCTTATCCATCTACCCATGCAAAAATGGGGGAGAGGGGAGAGAAGAAAAAAGGGGAACATATATGCATCCGATTTGTACAAGTAGCAATTTTGCGCATTCCTTTTGGCATATAGCCTACTTACAGTTTGTAGGGTATCAGTCTCTCCCTCTCGTGCTGAGCTGTCGTGGGTAGACATACTCACATGCACTGTCTGGCAGTCAGCAGGATCCTCCATGGAGCTTAGCCTGCTTATATGGGGAGTATTTTTGAATTTGGCGCCCATTTCCGGGTTCTCGCCGGCAGCCATGCCCCCTACGTTGAGCGCGTGACGTCACCACGCCGGATGACATCACCACTATGCGCGCCGAGGACCAGGGAGGCCGCCGCTGCCGTTCCCCTGCCAGGAGGAACTATCCCATCGCGGCAGCGGCGGCCCGAACATGCGGACCGCGCGAGGGAGACCAGCGCTGCTGAGGCGACTTACGGCTCCGTCGGCGGCGCAGGTCGGGGATGCAGGGACTCGGGAGTATGCGGCCCCGACCTCTACCCCTCCAGGGGGATCGCACAGCGTGCAGTAAGTTCTCCTTCTTCCTCCGCAAGCTTGCTTGGAGCTTGTTCATCTGTCCCACCGTAGGGACAGGAAGACACTAAAGCATGGTGGAAGGGGAGGTGCTTTTAAACTCTTCCTGTCCCTACCTGGGTCAGAGGGCAACCTCCATATGTAATGGGGCCAACGGGATGACGCTCTGGAAATTAAAGTTTTAAAAAACTCACCTGCAATGAGAATGTCAGCTGTAGTTCTGTCTCTGAAACGCCACCAGTTGGGAGAGAGATTTCATTTGAACGCAAAATTCGTTTTGAGCCCTATAGACAAAATAAATAAATTCTTACTAAACAGAACAAAGGCCCGGCATGTCCTGAAAGTGTTATTCTATATAATGTAACCGTGTTACCTCGGAAAAAACAAGACCCTGTCGGGGGATGTCGTATTATACTTACCCAGCAGGCCCGATCAAGGTCCCTTCCACTGCTCTCCGGAGCTCCAACACGCTTCTTGCAGTCCTCGGCCGCCCATAGAAGATCACTACAAGGTTACGGGATTCATAAATCCCGCCTCCAGAAAGCGATGGCTAGCATAACTTTCTTTTTTTTTTTTTAATGTAATGCAGTTGGGGCTAAAATCCTGAAAAATCTGGGTAGGTCTTATTTTTTGGGAAACCGGGTATATTAAATAAAGTTTAATTCAAATCAAACATTTATAAATATTCAATAGGCCACGATTTATCAATGCCTATACATCTAAAAACAAGATCCAAAATGGCTGGAGATAATAAAGTCAGATTATTAACGACTTTAACCCTTCTTGCTACTAATTGACGTTTCTCTGGTAATAACGCAGTTAGAGCATTCAGGCTTTTTTCATGGCTCATGCTCACGAGCGTTGCGGGATATGCCCGTGGATTTACGCTGCGGGAGTACCACAATTAAAAACAAAAAAAATGCCTGCTGGTGATCGCGGATTTCCGCAGTCTACATTCATGCTATATGAATGGAGACCTCCTGCTGCATAAATCCACGGCAAATAGAACATGCCGCTATTTATTTCCGTCTGCGGAAATCCGCTGTAGAATTCAGCATGTTAACATTGGCAGGCAGAAAGTTATTAGGTTCAATAGAACCTAACGACTGCGGAATTCACACGCAGATTTCCGCCATGGGAAACGCAGTACAAAATCCATCCATGGGCATTAACCCTTAAAGCTGAGGCTGTAGACTCAGACAATACAATTAGCTGCTAAACACAGAAGGGTGTTCAGTTCTCACTATCTATTCATATTGCAAGCATCCCCATTGGTTTAACACATTTTATAGTACTGGAAAAACCCTTAAAATCTGCATAAAATTCTAGTTTTACTGGTATAATAAGTGACATCTGTATTTCCCACAATGTAGACTCTGAGGCAGATTTAACCCTTTCTAATCCAAAGAGATTCTGATTGAAGGCTGTACAGCTTCAATGTCGAAAGACGTCCGACAGGGTAATCTTACTGTATATTACTGGCCGCTCTGTTGTCGGGGGCCTCTCCAGCATGTCCCATACAACAGTACTGGCTCTAGCCAGCAGATAGCGCCATTGTATAACGGCAGAAAGAGAAAACCCCTAGGAAACCCTGAATCTAAAATTGGATTGCAAAGGGTTAAGGTATCTTTACTCAGGCCGATAGTTACCCAAATAATCACTCAAGTGAGCAATTTTGGGCGACTGTCGGCCCATGTACACATGGCCCTCGAACAGGCGCTAAACAAGAAGTTGCTCAAGTGTCACTAATCCTAACAGAATGATTGATGAGCAACTTTCATTCAATGTGAACAAGAATCGTTCATAGATTAATTTACTATGAATGGATGCGGGCAGGAAGGAACGATCTCCACCTTGCTCAGACTCCATTCATTTGAACATCTGTCGTGGCTGTGTAAATCACAGGAGCGTTAGTCACTGGTACCCTAAGGCTGGATTCACACAGGGCGGATTTGCCGCGGTTCTGCCGCAGCAGATCCGCCCGCGGCAAAACCGCCCGCGGCCGCTAATCTCGGGATTAGCCAGCCATGTGGACGAGGTTTCTCAGAAACCTCGTCCACACGGGACGGCCAATCCGCTGCGGTAAATCCGGTTGAAACCGCGTCTGCAGCCGCCGCAGCCGCAGTTTCCAAAGATTGAGCATGTCTGTTTACAGTCGGTTTTTTGTTTATTTATGTTACGGCCGCGCTCTCCTCTATGCGAGAGCCGGCCGCAACGGAAAAGCATGTGGCCGGACCGCTTCAAAGCCGCCATGGCTTAAACCGCGACGGTTCTCCCGGCGGAAATCTCGCGGTTTTTGCTGCGGCCAAACCGCGAGATTTCCGACGGGAATCCGCCGTGTGTGAACCCAGCCTTACAGGCTACTTCTGCTATTGTTTCACTGTATATCGAACCTAACATAATATAGGGTAAAGGGGTATTTCCTAATTGCATACTAGTGGAGCTGGGCGAGAGCCCTGGGGGGACTCAAACATGTATATATATATATCCATCCATGTTTGAGTCCCCCCAGGGCGTGCGTGTGCGTGTGCGCGTGTGTGTGTGTGTGTGTGTGTGTGTGTGTGTGTAAGCCCTCACTGACTGACTGACTCCTAATTCTCTAGCCTCCAGGTATCATACAAACATGAAATTTGGCACGACAATTCTTTAGGTTTTTAAATCGGAAAAGTACAGGGGTTACAACTTGATTATTCAATGTTACATGCAAAAGTATTAGCACCCCTATGTAACGTACCTAATCTAATTCTCTAACTTCCAAATGTTGTACAAACATGAAATTTGGCATGACCATTCTTTAGGTCCTAAATAGAAGTACAGGCATCACAACTCGATTATTTCATGCTAAGTGCAAAAATAAGTGCACCCCTATGTAATGTAACTTCCCAGTGTTGTATAAGCGAGAAATTTGGCGCGAGCATTCTTTAGGTCCTAAATGAGGAGAATGGGTGGGGTGGCACATTCTGCAGAGGGACATCGGTGCATGCAGCCTGGGGAGAATCTAACGCTCCTCTATATGTATACATATTTCCTCAGTTACTCTAAAGTAATCTTGACTTCATAAAATTTTCTGTGCGAACAACACATTAACACCTGTATCAAATGTACATGAGTGAAGTCAGGTATATCAGCTAGTTACTAAATAAAGCTGCATACATTAGATTTCAGACTCCTATGCTAAAGATTTCTACTGAAAAGGTAAAATTACCCATATATTAGGAAATCACATCAGATAAGCCAGTAACAAAAATTCCTTTTTGTAAAGAAGGCTTTAGGGCGCCTACCCACTGGCGTTTGCGATTTTCATGCGTGAAAAACGCAGCGTTTTCCGCACGTTTTTGGCGCGTTTTTCGCAAAACGCAAAGGAAAAAAAATCGCAAGTGGGTAGGCGCCCTTAGGCCAAATTTATACATTGTGGAAGTGCTGAAGTTCCACTACGGAATTTCCGCAGAAGAAACACTACAAAAACGTAGGTTGGAGTTAAAAGTACAGTTACAGCAGAAAATCTGCAGCATTTTTTTTCCTCTACATGAATAGATTTTGCTTTAATCCCAATCATTTTAATAGTAAACATTTCTACTGCAGTTTTTCCTCAGCATTTCCACTACATGTGAACGCACCCTTAGTGTGGGCTTACACGAGCGTGTTTTTGTGCGTGTATACGCATGCACAAAAACAAGCTTGTATTTACAACAATGCATTCCCTATTGTGTGTTCACATGTCCGTACTTTGCAGGTGCGTGCCAGCAAAGATAGGACATGCGTGCACCACAGGGAATGCACACATTGCTTTCAATGGAGCCGCGGCTGCTACCGGCAGCTCCATTGAAAACAATGCTCTGCCGGCCCCCTGCATTCTTTTTCAGGGAAGGGCTTTACATATAACACCTTCCCTGAAAAAGAAACATTTTAGTGCCAAAAAAACCTTAAAAAAAACAAAACTTACCTCTCCCCCGCTGCAGTGACCCCCGCGGGCACGAGCACTTCAGCCAATCACAATCAGAGCTACCAGCAGGTGGGGATTTTAAATCCTCGGCTGCTGATAGCTCAAAACAGCAGTGCAGAGCCGGGGACAGCATCAGAAGTCGCCGATGAGCCCCGGCAGCCGTCAATGGCTTTTCAGGGAAGGGCTTCATAAGCCCTTCCCTGAAAAGCCTGTTAAAAATAGTGCAAAAAACTACTCATCTGCCGGGGCTCAGCCACGGCTTCTGCAGCTGTCTCCAGCTCTGTAGTTCTGAACTATCAGCAGCCAGGGATTTAAAATCCCCGCCTGCTGGTAGCTCTGATTGGGATTGGCTGAGCGCTTCAAGAAGTGTCAGAGGTAGCAGCAGGGAATTCTTTTAACTAGCGGGGGTGAAGGAAACATCTGCCGATGTGTTCTTTATGCCCGCGGGGGTCACTGCAGCGGTGGAGAGGTAAGTTTTGCTTTTTTTTTTTGCACTAAAATGCTTCTTTTTCAGGGAAGGGCTTCTATGTAAAGCCCTTCCCTGAAAAAGAATGTAGGGGACTGGCAGAGCATTGTTTTCAATGGAGCCGCCGGCAGCAGCCACGGCTCCATTGACAACAAGCACGCAGCTGTGTTCACATGTGTTTTTGCTCGTACCTAGGTGCGCATGATGTCCGCACCTAAGTACGCACAAAAACACGCGCGTGTGAACCCACCCTTGCGTTGAGTTGTGCATTTTAGGGTGCTCGCACAGGGCGGATTTGAATTGCAGAATCTGGAGCGGGTGACCGCCTCTGGTTTCACAGCAAATACTGTCCACAGCATACAATGATTCTTCATGCATATGAGCAGAATCCAATTGCGGTTTCCGCTAGCGAATGAAAAATTACAGCATGCCCCATTTTCCTGCAGATTCCGCACGTACGGCTTGCACTGAAGTCAATGGAAGCCAGACCAGCCACGACCTCTGTGGGAAAAACAGGAGTTTTAAAAAAAAAATGTACTGCTCATGTCCGATGGCGAGCTGTGTGCACCATCCGCAGTAGAGAAAAGAAGAATACAATACAGGTATGCGCAGATACCGGCCGGGCACAGGGGCAGATTCCGCTGCGTGCTCCTGCATGCAGAATCCGACCCGCAAGAATCTTTATCAGGATTACTGACAGTCAACCTAAGTATCTCCAAATAATGTGCCACAATTGGTACTGGGAATTTTAATGGGCTTGTTTAACTATCTAGCTCACACAAGTCGTGGATAAAGTTGTCATATTACCTGCAACTTCACAGCAATAACAACTGATGGTAAATCTTTATCCAGATCTTTCAGCATAATGAGCTTCCGTAACGTCAGAGAGAATAGCCTGCAATGTAAATGGACATTAATCCAGTAAATCAATCCACAAAGATGTATGTTATATCGCATTTCCACAAAAATAAGACAGTCTTATATTATGGTTTGCTGCAAAAGCGGCACAGTGTTTTATTTTCGGGGGGGGGGGAGGGGGGAGATGTCTTGATACTTACCTAGCAGATGCCGTTCCCGTTCCTCTTGCTGCTCTCCTGGCGCACCAGCATTCTTCCTTGTCGTCCTCAGCGCTGAAAGAGCATTCTCTTCCTGGTAATGTGGGTTGAATACCCTGCCTCCAGCAAGAGAATGCTGTGATTGGCTCAGAACCGCAGGCTGAGCCAATCACAGCCGGCGCTTGATGAGCCAATCACAGCCATTCAGTGAATGACACACCTGGGGAGCAACGAGAGGGACGTTGCCTGCGAGGTATTTCTTTTTTCATGTAGAGTATCTAGGGCTTATTTTCAGGGGAGGGCATGTTTTTCCAGCGCCCCTCCCCACGGAAATCAGGGTAGGGCTTGGTATTGGCTAAGGTCTTATTTTTGGGGGAAAACAGTGTTTTAAAGCACCAGCAATCAAAACCTGTGCGTTTATAAAACAATACATTGGATATACAAGAAGTTCCTTTGCAATTAGTGGACTATGGGTATATTACTGCAAAGAGCAAGACTTAAATTCAGATTATGCTTTAAAGAGAGTACAACAATATGGAAGGTTTAACAATAAAGATGTATTCAGATTAAGGGATACCGTAGTGGTATCAACCGTAGTTAGATCTATATACAAAAGATAATATCTATATACAAAGCATAAAGGTTGCAAGTTACAACATATCATTAGCTACACATTATTAGCTAAGAGGTTACAGCTTACATGTTTCCAGGAACATCACTGAGAAGTCGACTCTGAACCAGCAATCCAGGAAAGCCAAACAGTGCTAACACAGAGTATCTTCTCCAGTAGACCCACAGGCATGACACCTCCTCATCCCATCACCAAAGGTTCCACTCTCTTCTAGGGGTTTCAATATGACACATCCTCATTCTGTCTCCATAGCTTTCAAACATTCTAAGGCTTCCAATTTGAAATGAGAAAATGGGTCGTTTTTATATTATTCTAAAGGCCCATTTACACGCAAAGACAATCTTTCAAACAATTAAAAGATTGACAGTTTTAGCAATTGTTTTGAATAAAGTGTTAATGGACACTAATGTCCATAAACACTTATCAGCTTAATTTGCGTATAAAAGAGCCTCCAAGAGCTGCTTGCAGAGCACAGCATGTGGTCTGAGCTCTGCACACAGCTCCATTGTTCTCGTATGGGCTGTAATCTCCGATTCCCGTGCAGAACATAGCGTGCGGTCCCTGTTATCTCTCTCCAGCTGAACAATGGATTTTAGGCTCACCTTAAAATCATCATTCAGCCGAAGAGTGAACGATGCAAGCATTTAGACGCAACGAATATCACTCATATGCCGTAGCTTGAATGAATTTTGAGCGATAATCGTTGCATTTAAATGGGCCTTATTATAGGTGACCACATGTCCTCATTCCAACAGGTGACCATATGCCTGCATTCCAAAGACTTCTAAACAGAAAAGGTACTAGCACATTCCTGTTTGAAGTAGAGATCAAACAGCTGCACACTCATAAATGTTGACTCCTGTTCGTCCATATGAAAACTTAAAATACCTATTCCCAGAAATAAACATGACATTCTACCCAATATAAGATATCTCAAAAGTCCATCATGTTGACTTATCTCTCTTGATATACAGATTAGATAGGTTTAGACACAAACTTATGTACTTGGTTCTCTGTCCAGCACAATGATAATTCTGGATATTCTGGTCAAAGACTCAAAACTGTAATTCAAATAGTTGAATAAAATATAAATAATCATATGTTCAGTATTTTCCCTCACAGATGACATAGTTAGCACAAGAGATTCTGAAATGTACATTGTGTATGGTTGCAATCCCAGGACAAGTTGTCAGACACCATAGCTCTACTACTCCAGAATAATATTACAGCACTTACTTAAAGGGGTTGTCCCGCGGCAGTAAGTGGGGTTATACACTTCTGTATGGCCATATTAATGCACTTTGTAATATACATCGTGCATTAAATATGAGCCATACAGAAGTTATTCACTTACCTGCTTCGTTGCTGGCGTCCCCGTCGCCATGGTGCCGTCTAATTTAAGCGTCTAATCGCCCCATTAGACGCGCTTGCGCAGATGGGTCTTTTCCCTTCGGCTCAGCTCGGCAGCAGCGGCGTTCTGGCTCCGCCCCCTTCTACGCGTCATCACGTAGCTCCGCCCCGTCACATGTGCCGATTCCAGCCAATCAGGAGGCACACGCCACTGCTGCCCAGCCGAAGGGAAAAGACCCATCCGCGCAAACGCGTCTAATCGGGCGATTAGACGCTGAAATTAGATGGCACCATGGCGACGGGGACGCCAGCAACGGAGCAGGTAAGTGAATAACTTCTGTATGGCTCATATTTAATGCACGATGTATATTACAAAGTGCATTAATATGGCCATACAGAAGTGTATAACCCCACTTGCTATCGCGGGACAACCCCTTTAAAAATGTAGCTTTTATTTCTTAATAAAAACAGTTTCCATAGCACCTACGCGTTTCTAGCATTACCGCTCTTAGTCATGGCATTCTAAAAATGAAAATCTGAAGCAATAAAAGCTATCTCAACCAATCAGAAAAATAATCAGGTGACATTACCGCCACATTAGCATCCACCATATCCAGCAAATCAGTCTTTTAATTTAATTCAAATGGATCGCAATTTCAAAATTAAGGATGCTTTGTGGTGCTTCAGCAACTTTCACTTCTTTCCTCCCATCATAGGGTTAAATAACCCTTTCAAAGCCATAGTATTTAACCCGTTAATGACGCGGTCATTTTTCTTTTTCAATTTTCGTTTTTTCCTCCCCCCTTTAAAAAAAAAAAAAAATCGGAACTCCTTTATTTATCCATCGCCGTCGCTGTATGAGGGCTTGTTTTTGCGGGATGAGTTGTATTTTTCAATGGTGCTATTTAAAGTACCATATAATGTACTGAAAAACTTTTAAAAAATTCTAAGTGGAGTAAAATGAAAAAAAAACGAGATTTTGCCATATTTTAGTGCGTCTTGCTTCTACGGCGCACAAACGGCAACAAAAACTACATGATAACTTTATTCTATGGGTCGGTACGATTACTACGATACCAAACTTGTATAGTTTTTTTTTACTACACTACTCTTTTTTTTTTTTCAAAGACATTAAATTTTTTTCAATTATTTTCTGCCGTCATTTTGTGCGCGCAATAACTTTTTTATTTTTCCGTCGACGTAGTTGAGCAAGGGCTCATTTTTTGCGGGATGTCCTGTAGTTTCTGATCGTACCATTTTGGAATACATACGACTTTTTGATCGCTTTGTATTGCGTTTTTTCTGGGAGACAGGGTAACTAAAAAAGTAACTAAAAATTTCTGGCGTTCTTCATTTTTTTTTTCGGAAGATGTTCACTGTGCGGGAAAAATAATGTGCTACTTTGATAGTTCGGACTTTTACGGACGCGGCGATACCAAATACATATTTTTAATTTATTATTTAGATTTTTTAATAATAGATATGGCAAAAGGAGGGTGATTTAAGCTTTTACAACTTTTTTTTTTTTTTCAATTAAAAAAAACTTTATTGATTGTTTTCTTTACATTACTTTGAAGTCCCCCTGGGGGACTTTAAGATGCGATGCTTTGATCGCTCCTGCAGTATGACGTAATGCTATAGCATTACGTCATACTACTTTTTGACAGGCAGTCTCTCAAGCCACCCTGTGTGGATGGCTTAACAGGCAGTCTGTTAAGGCAGCCCTGGGGTCTTTCATTAGGCCCCCGGCTGCCATGACACCTGCACGGCTTCCCCGATCTCACCGCGGGGGGGCCGTGCGGGACCCCCAAACAGCGTTCGGGGGATTTAAATGCCGCTGTCTGAATTGGACAGCGGCATTTAAATGGTTAATAGCCGCGATCGGCTATTGCCCGCAGGTGTCAGCTGTTATAAACAGCTGATGCCCGCACTGTATGAAGAGAGGTTGCATCGCAACCTCTTTTCATACATACCCCGCGGCCACAGGACGTACCGGTACGTCCTTGGTCGTTAATGGGTTAACCAAGGTCAGATTGCGATGGAGTGTATTTAGAAAGGGTTTTGCTGCTCCAGATACATTCCTATCTCTCAAACTAGCTATACGTGCAATATGTTCTGCAATCCTGCGTTTTAGCTTTCTATCCAATATATTTCATATTACATGCAGCTTATTTGATCACATAGACCACGTATTTATCATCACAATTATTACTGTATGCTTGAATATCAAAAGAAAGTGAACTACCAGACTTTTAACATTTATCAGTGGTGCGTGCGCAGTACTGAACGGCTGCGGTTTACACTGAACGATTACACTGTGCAACACAGTTTTTGTAACAGATAAGCAGATAGGTGGCTCATAGTAACTTAAGTGTGTGGAATTCAAATATGATATCCATTTTTTTCTGCTACGTCAGCTTTTCCAGTTATTGGGCAAGATGTAATCCACTTGCCCGTTGTACTTTATTTATTTTAAATCTTCCTATACAATTAATCCAGCAGGCTTGTCATTAAAGGGGTTGTCCCGCGCCGAAACGGGTTTTTTTTTTTTTCAACCCCCCCCCCCCCCCCCCCCCCGTTCGGCGCGAGACAACCCCGATGCAGGGACCTAAAGAAAAATCCGCACAGCGCTTACCTGAATCCCCGCGCTACGGTGACTTCTTACTTACCGGCTGAAGATGGCCGCCGGCATCTTCTCCCTCCGTGGACCGCAGGGCTTCTGTGCGGTCCATTGCCGATTCCAGCCTCCTGATTGGCTGGAATCGGCACGTGACGGGGCGGAGCTACACGGAGCCCCATTGAGAACAGAAGAAGACCCGGACTGCGCAAGCGCGGTTAATTTTGCCATTAGACGGCGAAAATTAGTCGGCTCCATGGGAACGAGGACGCTAGCAACGGAGCAGGTAAGTGCAAAACTTTTTATAACTTCTGTATGGCTCATAATTAATGCACAATGTACATTACAAAGTGCATTAATATGGCCATACAGAAGTGTATAGACCCACTTGCTGCCGCGGGACAACCCCTTTAACCTTGCTTAATAAAAAGAACAAGAGTGATTGCGCAACTATTTTGCTATCGCAATCGCTGTTACACACCACGCGCTGAGTGAACATTACAAGGCCTTGCTCACACAGGCGTTTGCATTGTGGCTGAAAATGCAGCCAAGGATGCTGAAGAAAAACAAAAAATTAATTCTCACCTTGCAGGTGCCGTCAGGGACCCGGCCGCTGATCTTTGGCGACACTCCAGGCTTCCCCTGCACTGACAGATCATCTATTGCTGTAAGTGAGGTTTGAGAACCCTGCCTCCAGCAATAGATTGCTGTGATTGGTTCTTGGCACTAGCACCAATCACAGCCATCATTGACTGGCTCAGCCAATCAGAGCCGGCGAGCTCTGATTAGCTGAGCCAGTCAATGAATGGCTGTAATTGGGCATTAAAGGGGTTGTCCCGCGCCGAAATGGGTTGTTTTTTTTTCAATAGCCCCCCCGTTCGGCGCGAGACAAACCCGATGCAGGGGTTAAAAAAGAAAACGGGATAGTGCTTACCTGAATCCCCGCGCTCCGGTGACTTCTTACTTACCTGGTGAAGATGGCCGCCGGGATCTTCGCCCTCGGTGGACCGCAGGGCTTCTGTGCAGTCCATTGCCGATTCCAGCCTCCTGATTGGCTGGAATCGGCACGTGACGGGGCGGAGCTACAAGGAGCCGCTCTCCGGCACGAGCGGCCCCATTCAGAAAAGAAGACAGGACTGCGCAAGCGCGTCTAAACCGGCGATTAGACGCTGAAAATTAGACGGCACCATGGAGACGAGGACGCTAGCAACGGAACAGGTAAGTGAAAAACTTCTAATAACTTCTGTATGGCTCATAATTAATGCACAATGTACATTACAAAGTGCATTAATATGGCCATACAGAAGTGTATAACCCCACTTGCTTTCGCAGGACAACCCCTTTAAGCCAGCGCCGAGAACCAATCACAGCAATCTATTGCTGGGGCGGGTTTCTCAAACCTCACTTACAGCAATAGATGATCTGTCAGTGCAGGGGAAGCCTGGAGCAGCGCCAGAGATAAGCGGCTGGGACCCTGACGGCACCTGCAAGGTGAGTATTGATTCTTTTTCTACCTAGTGTAGCTAGGGCTGATTTTTCAGGGTAGGGCTTATATTTCAAGCCCTTCCCCCCAAAAAATGTGTGTCCAGTTAACGCTGACAGAAAAGTGGCACCAGGTTCTGCCAGGTTTTCAACAATGCCGAAACTGCTGCCCATTCATTTCAATGGCGATGCAGGGCTGAAAATGGCCAAAGATAGAACATGCATCGCTGTCAAAGCGCAGTGTTTTGATGCTGCATTTTGGCGCTTGTGTGAACAGCTCCATTAAAATGCATGGGAATGTTGTACAGCGTTTAGCACTGCGCTGAGAAGGTAGCGTTAAACGCTTACAAAAACATCTGTGTGAGGGAGGCTTTATGTAACATATAGGGTATGTTTCCACATGGCGGAAATGCTGTGGATCATCCACCAGTAAGTTGTAATTAATGACCTGTGTTTTAACAAGTCACTGGTTAGACTGGGATTATTTTTCAAAAATTAATAACGATATGGCTTAGCGGCGCGAATGTCTGAACAGCCCAGACAATTTCTGCTATGTTTGCGGACAGTTCACAACAAAGACACAGCAGAGGAAAATAACATCCTTGGTAGAGTGTGCCTATCATAAGTATTTCGGAAAAAAGCTTGGTGACCAAGATAAGAAGTGGGCACTGCACATCATCTGTGTGCCATGTTACACTTATCTCATAGAGTGGCTGAAAGGCAAGAGTAGAATGCCATTCGCCATTCCGATGGTATAGCGAGAACAAAGAGACCACAATACTGACTGTTATTTCTGCAGGACAAATACCAAAGGTTTCTCCAGTAAACAGCAAGATAAAATTCTGTATCCAGATATACCTTCTGCAATAAATCATGTGCCTCATGAGGCCAGATTACCTATTCCTTATCCAATGGGAGGGTTGCTATTGGCCTCTGGCTGGGCAGCATCCCCAGGACTACTTTGGTGGTCACTATAACACCTCAGGCCAATTTAGGGGACAGTGTTACTACTGGGGCCACTATAGGGGACACTTACTACTGTGGCAACTATGGGGGTCACTATTACTAATGTGGTCACTGTGGGGGTTACTATTACTACTGTGGCAACTATGGGGGTCACTATTACTACTGGGGCTAATATGGGGATCACTATTACTACTGTGGTCACTGTGGGAGTTACTATTACTACTGTGGCCACTATGGGTCACTATTACTACTGGGGCTACTAGAAAGGATTACTAATGGGTCTCATTCCCATGGACGCAAGCGCATTTCATGCATATCGCATTTGTACAATCAAAAATCATTTATGCCCACGTTTTCCACCTGCTCTGGCGTGTTTTTAAGTGCACAAATACACTGTATTTGCACGTGCAAAAAAAAAACAGACGGGCTCATTGAAATGGTGTGCAAATAAGCAGGTTTCCTGCGTACTCACTGCATATTTGTGCGCCCCCATTCACTTCAATGGCTTATTGCAGTGTCTAATGTGCCCCAACAAGGTCATGCTGCGTATTTTTTCTCACGATTATACATTGTGCGGAAAAATATGCTCCTATGAACTAACCCATTGAAATCAAACGGTTCTATTCACTGCATATTCTGCACACAAGACATCTCAGTCATTGAAGACCATTGCAAAGAGAAGTACAATCTGAATATGATGGACAACTTCTGGGTTCTTGTAGAGGGAAAGTAAGGTTTCTTACGGGAGGAAGTCAAGATCCAAGCATCATTTTCCACCAAAAACTGTTGAATAGTAATATTACGGCGCGTCCAAAGTTATCGTCTTAAATAAAGGAGATGATGGTTTGTAACTTGAAAGTGAGACGTGTTCCTATTTTTCAATGCTACCAGTGTAATCAGCAGGTTTTAAGTTTACAAAAACAAATTACTTACTTTCTGTTAAGAATTTTTTTTTTAATTTGTTGCACAGTGTTATTGTTCAGGATTTTAAACAGCCTAAAATCCTGAACGATATTCGTTTAGTGTAAACAGCAGGCGTTCAGTACTGAATGGCCGCTGCTTAACCCCTTAATGATGCGGCCCTTTTTTTCCCCCATTTTCGTTTTTTCCTCCCCCCTTTTAAAAAAATCATAACTCCTTTATTTATCCATTGACGTCGAAGTATGAGTGCTTGTTTTTTGTGGGACGAGTTGTACTTTTCAATGGTACTATTTATTGTACCATATAATGCACTGAAAAACAAAAGGGGAGTAAAATGAAAAAAATAACGACATTGCGCCATCTTTCAGTGCGTCTTGTTTCTACAGCGCACAAACTGCAACAAAAATGGCATTACTACGATACCAAACTGGTATATATATATTTTTTCGCTGTACTACTTTTATTTTTTTTCAAAGACATTTAATTTTTTTACAATTATTTTCTGCCGCCATCTTCTGCGTGCAATAATTTTTATTTTTCCGTTGATATAGTCGTGCAAGGGCTGTTTTTTTGTGGGAAATCCTGTAGTTTGCGTTGGTACCGATTTGAAATACATACGACTTTTTAATTTCTTTTTATTGCATTTTTTTTCTGGGAGACAGGGTGACTGAAAAACGGGAATTTTTCTTACCGATAATTCCCTTTCTTGAAGGCATCATGACAGCATACATCTCGAGGTTGCTCACCTGCTGACCTGATGGGACAGGAAAAGGCAGAGCATAAAAGAAACCTCCCCTCCACCAAACACCAGTGCGTTCCAAATAACCACAGTGACAGAATACTTAACCAGAAGGTGTGTTTTTATTGTCATCACACACCTCAGACAAAGAAACATAAGCATACACATTACCTCATGTGTTAGACAAAACAAGAGTAACCATGTCGGTAGGGAGGGAAAAAAGCCCGTATGCTGTCATGATTTATCGGGAATTATCGGTAAAAAAAAAAAATAGATTATACCTACCCGATAATCGGGTTTCCAGTAGTCTCCACGACAGCACCAATTGAGATTTCCTGTCCTATCAGGAGGAGGCACACACAGAGGTTAAAAGCTCCCCCCCCCCCCCTTCCCCACTTTCCTGGATTCTAACGAATTGCCGGGGTAGGAGCTCAACTTAAATTTTTTCCCCTAACCGGGGTTTTTTTTTTGTTTTGTTTTTTTTATTATAAAATTATATTATATTATATAGTTTCTTTTCTATCAATTTAGGGGGGGGAGGTACGGGTGCTGTCGTGGAGACTACTGGAAACCCGATTAATCGGGTAGGTACACTACCGTTCAAAAGTTTGGGGTCACCCAAACAATTTTGTGTTTTCCATGAAAAGTCACACTTATTCACCACCATGCGTTGTGAAATGAATAGAAAATAGAGTCAAGACATTGACAAGGTTAGAAATAATGATTTGTATTTGAAATAACATTGTTTTTACATCAAACTTTGCTTTCGTCAAAGAATCCTCCTTTTGCAGCAATTACAGCATTGCACACCTTTGACATTCTAGCTGTTAATTTGTTGAGGTAAGCTTGTGAAATTGCACCCCAAGCTTCTAGAAGCATCTCCCACAAGTTGGATTGGTTGGATGGGCACTTCTGGCGTACCATACGGTCAAGCTGCTCCCACAACAGCTCAATGGGGTTCAGATCTGGTGACTGCGCTGGCCACTCCATTACCGATAGAATACCAGCTGCCTGCTTCTGCTGTAAATAGTTCTTGCACAATTTGGAGGTGTGTTTAGGGTCATTGTCCTGTTGTAGGATGAAATTGGTTCCAATCAAGCGCTGTCCACTGGGTATGGCATGGCGTTGCAAAATGGAGTGATAGCCTTCCTTATTCAGAATCCCTTTTACCCTGTACAAATCTCCCACCTTACCAGCACCAAAGCAACCCCAGACCATCACATTACCTCCACCATGCTTAACAGATGGCGTCAGGCATTCTTCCAGCATCTTTTCATTTGTTCTGCGTCTCACAAACGTTCTTCTTTGTGATCCAAACACCTCAAACTTGGATTTATCCGTCCACAACACTTTTTTCCAGTCTTCCTCTGTCCAATGTCTGTGTTCTTTTGCCCATCTTAATCTTTTTCTTTTATTGGCCAGTCTCAGATATGGCTTTTTCTTTGCCACTCTGCCCTGAAGCCCAAAATCCCGCAGCCGCCTCTTCACTGTAGATGTTGACACTGGTGTTTTGCGGGTACTATTTAATGAAGATGCCAGTTGGGTACCTGTGAGGCGTCTGTTTCTCAAACTAGAGACTCTAATGTGCTTATCTTCTTGCTTAGTTGTGCAACGCGGCCTCCCACTTCTTTTTCTACTCTGGTTAGAGCCTGTTTGTGCTGTCCTCTGAAGGGAGTAGTACACACCGTTGTAGGAAATCTTCAATTTCTTAGCAATTCCTCGCATGGAATAGCCTTCATTTCTAAGAACAAGAATAGACTGTCGAGTTTCAGATGAAAGTTCTCTTTTACTGGCCATTTTGAGCGTTTAATTGACCCCACAAATGTGATGCTCCAGAAACTCAATCTGCTCACAGGAAGGTCAGTTTTGTAGCTTCTGTAACGAGCTAGACTGTTTTCAGATGTGTGAACATGATTGCACAAGGGTTTTCTAATCATCAATTAGCCTTCTGAGCCAATGAGCAAACACATTGTACCATTAGAACACTGGAGTGATAGTTGCTGGAAATGGGCCTCTATTCACCTTTGTAGATTTTGCACAAAAAAACAGGCATTTGCAGCTAGAATAGTCATTTACCACATTAGCAATGTATAGAGTGCATTTGTTTAAAGTTAGGACTAGTTTAAAGTTATCTTCATTGAAAAGTACAGTGCTTTTCCTTCAAAAATAAGGACATTTCAATGTGACCCCAAACTTTTGAACGGTAGTGTATACTCTATTTTTTCCCCAGTCGTCTCCACGACAGCACCAATTGAGACGTACCAACTAAAGTTTCCCTAGGGTGGGATTGCTGCCGAGAGGACTTTGCAGCCGAAGGCCATGTCCTCGTCCTGCTGCACTTTTACCCTATAGTGTTTAACGAACGTGTGGGGTTTCTTCCAGACTGTGGCTTTGCATATCTGCTCGACCGAAGCTGAGCTATGTTCGGCCCATGAGGATGCTACTGCCCTTGTAGAATGGGCTTTAAGAGCTAAGGGGATTTCCTTCCCGAGGGCCTTATAGGACTCTATGATGGCTAGGCGGATCCACCTGGCTATGGAGCTTTTCGCTGCTTTGCTCCCTTTATTTGGGCCACTGAACTGGACGAACAGGTTGTCGTCCCGCCTCCAGTGGCTTGTCGCCTCTATGTAGCCTAGGACTGCTCTCCTAACGTCCAGGCAGCTTAGGGTTTTTTCTTCCTCGTTTTTAGGTTTACTAAAAAATGAGGGGATTATTATGCCTTGGGACCTATGAAAATGTGATACTACTTTTGGCATAAACGCCGGGTCCATTTTAAATACTAATTGGGTGTCCGAGATTTTCAGGAACGGGTGGCGAATCGACAAAGCCTGCAGCTCGCTAACCCGTCTTGCGGAGGTGATGGCTACTAAAAAAATGGTCTTGATAGTAAGCATTTTTATGGGTAGTGCTTCGATCGGTTCGAATGGTACCGTTGTCATGGCCCTTAGAGCTTAATTAAGGTTCCAGTCTGGAAAAAGATTTATGGGCCTAGGCCGTAATCTAGTTGCTGCTGCTAGGAACCTGTTGACCCATCTGTTGTCTGCGAACTTTGTGTCACATATGGCGCTAAGGGCTGCGACCTGGACCTTCAGGGTGCTTGGAGAGAGGCCCATCTCTAGGCCCTCCTGCAAGAACTCTAAGATTAGAGGGATGTCCGGGATAGAATCCCCGCGATCCCTTCCCTGTCTCCATGAGGAAAACCTTCTCCAAACTTTCTGGTAGATAAGGTGGGTCGTCTTTTTTCTGCTGGACATTAACGTTTCTACTACTCTCTCTGAGAATCCCTTCTCTTTTAGTGAGGATTCCTCAAGAGCCATGCTGTTAAGTGGAGCTTGTCTAGGCTCGGATGGTTCAGTGGCCCCTGCGATAGAAGTTTTGTCCAGGTAGGGAAGGTGACTGGGTCCTGGACGCTCAATGTTGCTAGAAGACCGAACCAGCTTTTCTTGGGCCAGAAGGGGGTCACCAGGATTAGTGTGCATACCTGGGTTCTGAAATGTTGTAAGACTCTGGAGATCAACGGTATAGGAGGAAAGGCGTATGCCAGCCCCTCTCCCCAGTCTTGGCCTAGGGCGTCTACTGCTGTCG
Source organism: Eleutherodactylus coqui (assembly GCF_035609145.1). NCBI lineage: Eukaryota > Metazoa > Chordata > Amphibia > Anura > Eleutherodactylidae > Eleutherodactylus > Eleutherodactylus coqui. The sequence continues at coordinate 66,535,707 of NC_089847.1, read as the reverse complement.
GACGATCTCCTGGCCGGAGGGAGAAGTTGCTTACTTTGGCATTTTCCCTGGTTGCGAACAGGTCCAAATGTGGGGTCCCCGACTGGTTGGTCAGGATTCTAAATGTTTCCAGGGAGAGAGACCATTCTCCTGGGTCTATTTGCCTCCTACTGAGAAAGTCCGCTTTTTGGTTTAGTGTCCCCTTCAAGTGGGTTGCCGTGATCGAGAGGATCCGGCCCTCTGCCCAGTGGAAAATTTTCTGTGCGATGTTTTGCAGGGCGGGAGATCTTGTGCCCCCTTGGTGTCGTATATGGGCAACCGCGGTGATATTGTCTGACAGTATCTTTATATGCTGGTCCCATAGCGAGTTCCCTAACTGCTGTAGGACCTGCCATACGGCCTGTAGTTCCCTGTAATTTGAGGACTGTTCTTTTGTCCTTTGCGGCCATGGGCCCTGAAAGAACTGGTTCCCCACATGCGCTCCCTATCCCTAGGCGCTTGCGTCCGTTGTGATGTGAGTGGCTGGGTTTTGTAGCCAATGAACCCCTCTCCACAGGTTCTCTGGGGATGTCCACCAACGCAGGGATGTTTTCACCGCACTTGGGATGTACATTCTTGTCCCTAGAGAGGACTGCCTTTTGTCCCACGTGGATAGGACTGAGGCTTGCAGGGCTCTGGTGTGAGCCTGGGCCCATGCCACTCCTGGAATGCATGACATCAAGCTTCCCAGGAGAGACATGGCTTCCCGAATTGTGCATAATCGTCTCCGTAGAAAGGTTTTGACTAGCCGTCGGATTTTTTGTATTTTCTCCTCGGGTAGGCAGGAGCATTGCGATTCTGAGTTGAGCGTTATACCCAGAAACGTTTTCTGCTTGTCGGGATCTAGGCTGGATTTTTCCCAGTTTATGATCCATCCTAAGGATTGGAGAAGTTCTAGCACTATCCTCAGGTGTTTTGTTAGGAGTTCTCTGGACTCTGCTATTATTAAAATAATCGTCCAGGTAGGGTACTATTAGGACCGACTTCTTCCTCAGGTAGGCGGCTACCTCTGCCATAATTTTGGTGAAGATTCTGGATGCTGAGGAGATCCCGAAAGGCAGGCATCTGAATTGATGGTGCTCTATTCCTTTACCCATATCCACTGCGAACCTTAGGTATTTCCGGGACCCCTCGTGGATCGGTACGTGGAAATAAGCATCCTTTAAATCCATGGATGCCATGTAGGCTCCTTTGGGAATTAACTTTATCGTTGAGGAGATGGACTCAATCTTGAATTTTCTGTATCTGATGCAGGTGTTCAGAGGTTTCAGGTTCACTATCATCCGCTGTTTCCCGCAGGGTTTCCTTACTAGGAAGAGCCTGGAATAATGGCCCTGGGTTTCCTCGTTTTGCGGTACGGGGGTTATTGCGTTTAGTTGTTGCAGGTCCCGAATGCTTTGCCTTAGTAGGTGTAACTGTTGTTTGGAGCCTCCCGTGATAACGAATTTTCTTCTGGGGAGGGACACCAGCTCTATCCGGTATCCCTGCTGTAAGATCTTTGGGATCCATGGGCCTTCGCAAATCGCGGCCCATTGATCCACAAAGCTCCCCAGCCTTGCCCCTACGGGGATGGCGTCAGGGTCTCTGCTTTGGCTCCCCCTGGTGGGGGTTTTAAAGAGGATGTTCCTTCCTCTGCCCCCCTTGGGCTAACTCCAGCGGCCTGTCTTGCCCTTGCCTCGGTAGGCCTCTGGCTGTTGCACTGGGGCCCGGAAGAAGGTCTTCCCTCTCTGTGGCTTTTCTTCAGGGAATCCCTTCTTTTTGTCGGCCGCCTTCTCTAGAATCTTGTCAAGGTCCGGTCCGAACAAGAACTGGCCGTAGAACGGGAGGGCGCATAGCTTATTTTTTGAGGCTAGGTCGCCTGACCACGATTTCAGCCATAACACTCTTCTGGCTGAGTTAGACCGGGCTGTAGCTTTCACCGAGAGTTTGACAGTCTCGACCGCGGTGTCCGCTAGGAAATTTGCTGCCATATGCAGGATCGGAAGGGAATTTAGGATCTGTTCCCTCCGCGTCTTATTGGTTAGGTGTAGCTGTAGCTATTCTAGCCATACCCCAGAGTCCACGCCACACAAGTGGCTGCGATCCCTGGCCTAAGTATGTTTGCCGCTGCCTCCCATGATTTCTTTAGAAGGTCCTCAGCTTTGCGATCCATGTGATCTTTTAACTGTGCGGCATCCTCAAAGGGCAGGGTCGTTTTCCTGGCTAATTTGGCCACTGGGACGTCTACCTTAGGTACCTTCTCCCAGCTTGCGCAAACTTCCTCCTCGAATGGGTACCTTCTTTTTACCCCTCTAGTGGAGAAGGAGCTAGCGTCTGGTTTCCTCCACTCTTTCTGGATTATTTTGGTGATATTCTTGTGGACAGGGAAGGTATGCTTGCGCCTCTCCCCTAGTCCCCCGAATATCTCATCTTGTAAGGTACGTGGTTCTCTGGGCTCTTCCATTTTTAGTGTAGCCCTGACTGACTTAATCAATTCCATTAAGTCGTCCTGATGGAATAAGTATCTTTTGTAGTCCTCCTCATCTGAGGACTCCTCGGCCACCTGTTCCTCATGCTCCGACCTGATAGAACTCTCGGAGTCGGAAGTCTCGTCAGGAACATACGCCCTTTTCTGGCGTTTCGCTGGCGGCGCCAGCTGTGACGTTAGGGCTGATCTAACCTCTTCTTTCACCAGCTTCCTTACGTCCTCCATGAATCCCCCCGATTCCTCTTTGACTAGTCTAGCTACGCATGCCTTGCATAGAGGCCTCTGGTACGTAGCTGGCAGTCTTATCCCGCATTCCACGCAGTTTCTGAGTTTTGTTCTGGGATGGGGGGGGGAATGTCTTTTTTATCCCCCGGACAAATAAAGCATTTTTGCGGGTAAATATGCAATTTTTCCATACACAATACACTGGATATTTGCATTGTATTTTTTGCCGCACTGGCTACTTACGGCCGCTGAGGCTGAGGTTTCAGCTGTCTCTGGGGCTGGAGCACTCATTACTATACCGCATGACACCTGCAGACACCTTGCGACCTGTAGTGCTGGTCTGTTCTGGCTTCTCTCAGGTTCCTATCTTTTTTAATTTTCGCGCTCCTGCGCTAAGCCCTGCCCCCTCCGCTCCTGATGCAGACGCGATGACGCCATCACGCTGGACCCGTGACGCGGCGCCCCGCCCCCCGCTGAAGGGCTTCCTGGAGCGCCGCGCTGTAACTCTGCAGGGAGGACAAGGGGGACTGAGGCTCCCGCTTTGTACCCCCCATGGGCCGCCGCGTGAGGAACTTGGCCCGGGGGTTACCACCCCATGTGGCGTCCCGGGAGTCATCTGGCTTGGAAGGGAGGACAGGCTGACCCACTGCCCTCCGATCCGCCCGTAAGTAATCCTGGCTGGCTTCTCCACCAGCCCCTCTCAGAGATCCTGCCTCCTGGCAGGACAGAAAGACACTGAGGAAAGTGGGGAAGGGGGGGGGGCTTTTAACCTCTCAGTGTGTTCCTGTCCTATCAGGAGGAGGCAATCTCAATTGGTGCTGTTGTGAAGACGACTGGGGAAATTCCCGTTTTCCCTCCGACATCATGACAGCATACATCTGGAGGAATACCAAATAACTAGCATGGGCTTTTTTAGGGAGGGATTACTGCTTGGAGCACCTATCTACCGAAGGTTGCGTCCTGACTACATTTAAAGTCCAGCCTGTAGTGTTTAATAAAGGTATGGCCAGATGTCCACGTGGCTGCGTTACAAATCTGCTCGATTGACGCGTGCGCTCTTTCTGCCCAAGAAGATGCCACCGCTCTCGAGTGGGCCTTCAATCCTTCTGGAGGAGGGATGCCCTTGGCCTTGTAAGCCTCCTGGACAGCTCTCCTGAGCCACCGGGCGATCGCATCTTTAGAAGTGGCCCTTCCTTTGGCCTGCCCCTGAAATTGAATGAAAAGTTTATCAGTCTTTCTGAAACTTTCCGTTGCCTCAAGGTACGCTAGTACAGCTCTTTTGACATCTAGATTATGGAGCTTCTGCTCCTTTTCATTTTTGAAATCTTGGCAGAAGACTGGAATAACTATTGGCTGGCCTCTGTGGAAATCTGACAAGACTTTAGGCTGAAAGGACGGGTCTAAAGAAAATACTATTTTGTCTGGGTGAATAGTCATATATGGGGCCCTTCGTGAGAGGGCCTGGATTTCACCCACGCATCTAGCCGACGTGACTGCCACAAGGAGGGCTATCTTATACATCAGCAAGGCGATGGATAGATCTCTAATAGGTTCAAATGGGGGAAATCGCAGAAGGCCTGAAGGACTATGGTCAGATCCCAGGGGGGTGCCGTAAGCCGTGTAAATGGATGCAATCTACTTGCCCCTCTAAGAAATCTCCTAATCCACCTGTGCTCCGCAAGCGCGAGATCAAAGAAAGCCCCCAAAGCCGCAACTTGGACTTTGAGGGTATTCGGACTCAACCCTTTATCCAGGCCCGCCTGGAGGAAATCTAGGATTTTACAGATGTCTGGCTGAATTAACTGTTGGATGTCCTGGCCCATCCACTCCGAGAATTTTTTCCAGACTTTGGAATAGATCTTTTTTGTCGAGGGTTTAAGGCTCTCGCTAATAGTGGAAATTGCGTTAGGAGAAAGACCCTTCCCCAAGAATTTTACCCGTTCAAGATCCAGGCCGTAAGCCTGAACTTGTGAACCTCCGGGTAAAGAAGAGGGCCCTGCAGCAATAGGTCCGGTCTTGGTGGAAGGTGGAAAGGCTCTCCTACTGACAGAGATTTCAGGAGGGGAAACCAAGGTCTTTGAGCCAATAAGGTGCTACCAGAATTACTGACAGGCTTGGCCGCAGTAATTTCCTTAGTCCGTGCCCAAGGCCTGTTTCTCCGCGCCTCGGGAAAAGAAAAGCCGGCACTGGGTATTTGCGCTTGACGCAAATAGGTCTATTTCTGATATCCCCCATTTCATCACAAGCAGGCTGAACACCTCGGGATGGAGTTCCCACTCTCCTGGGTCCACTTTCTTCCTGCTTAAAAAAGTCTGCGGCTGAATTCTCGACTCCTTTTATGTGAAAGGCCGACAGTGACTCGGTTGTGAGTTCCGCCCACTGAAGGATCCTTCCCGCCAACTGCTGCAGTAGAGGATTCCTGGTGGTACCCTGGTGGCGAATGAGTGACACTGTCATATTATCTGAGAAGATCCTCACATGCTTCATCCCTAAGAGCGATTGCAGGCTACGTAGGGATTTCCACACCGCATTAAGTTCTCTAAAGTTAGATGAACCAGATCTCTCATGAGCGTCCCAAGTACCCTGTATATGACCGCCTTCAAAGTGGGTCCCCCACCCTTTGGCGCTGGCATCTGTTGTGATTATTATTGCAGGGTCCAAGTTCCATTCGGATGCCCATGACAGGTTGTCCGATGACAACCACCAGCGGAGTGAAGATCTGGCTTTAGCAGAAATAGAGATTGTCTGGTCAAGTGTGGACTGTAACTTGTCCCAATTCTGAAGGATTAGTGACTGGAGACAGCGACTATGGAACTGGGCCCAGGGAACCACACCAATACACGAAGTCATTAGCCCTAGGATCCGCATTGCGTCTCTTACTGTTACTCTAGATTTTTTATAGAGAGTGGAACATTCCTCTAAAATAAGCTGTTTCCTTAGAGGAGGAAGGGATGAATTTTGGAGACTGGAATCCAGAATGACTCCCAGGAATTTTTTCCTGGTTTCTGGTTCCATGTTGGATTTTAGATCATTAATAATCCAACCCAGGTCCTTAAACAGTTGAAGCATGGAACCCAGGTGTGACCTCAGAATAGTCAGGGAATCTGCCACCAACAGGAAGTCGTCCAAGTAGGGGACGATAATAATCCCACGATTGCGCAAAAAGGCAACCATTTCTATCACCACCTTGGAAAAAATCCGCGGAGCAGAGGAAATTCCAAATGGGAGGCAAATAAACTAAGAGACAGATTTCCCCTTCCATTCTCAGCGAAAACCTCAGGAACTTTTGCGAGTTGGCGAAAATAGGGATGTGAAAGTAAGCATCCTTTAGGTCAATTGTAGCCATTACATTATCCCTGGCAATTAGGGGAGTTGCAGTTCTGATAGTCTCCATTTTAAATTTCCTATACTCAATGAATTTATTCAGTTCTTTGAGGTTAATTATTGTGTGGTAGGAACCATCTGGTTTGGGAACCAGAAAAAGGGGGGGAATAAAATCCCTTCCCCCGTTCCTTCTTGGGGACGGGGATAACCGCGCTAGGATCCAGCAGGTTCTGTACACCTCTCAACAGAGCCTGCTCTAGGCCTAGAGACTGGATTGAGGTTACAATAAATCTGTCAGGGGGGCGAGATTCTAGTTCGATCTTGTACCCCTCCGCCACCAGGTGTAGCACCCACTCGTTAGTCGTTATGTTACGCCAACTAGTGGCAAAATGAGCCAGTCTACCGCCCACCGGGCACGAAGAAGCGGGCTGAGGGACAACAATAAGAGTCTTACCCCTTCCACCCTTCGGATAAGACCATCTTCCGGTCTTCCCTTTCCCAGCGTATGTAGACAAGGGACGTGGAGTGAAGGGTCTCTTGGGCGGTCTGATGGCTGGCAGTCCCTGGTTCTTGTCAGCTGCTTTTTCCAGCAGGCGATCCAGGTCCGGTCCAAAAATGCGTGCGCCCCGAAAGGGTAGGGTACACAGCTTGTTTTTGGATGTTAAGTCCCCCAATCACTCCATTACCCAGACTGTCCTTCTGGCGGTGTTGGATAGGGCTGCCATGCGAGCTCCGAAGTGGACCGTTTCCATAGAGGCATCCGCCAGAAACCCCGTTGCCATTTGTAGCAGAGGGATGCCGCTCGCAAACTCTTCCCTGGAGGCTTTTTGGTCAATTAGGGATGCGAGCTGATCCAGCCAGACCGCCATGGAGCGAGCAACAGAAGTGGCCGCGATATTGGATTTTATAATAAGGCTGGACGTGGACCAGGCCTTACGCATGGTCATGTCCACTTTATTGTCCAAGGAGTCCTTTAAGTGGGACGTATCTTCAAATTGTAATCCAGATTTCCTGGACACCATAGCGATAGCCGCATCTACTTTCGGCATTTCGTCCAGAAACGCCACCTCGTCTCCCGCAAATAAAAGGCGCTCCTTGAACTCCCTAGGGATTAGCGGAGCTTGATCTACACAATCCCACTCGTTCAGGATTAGTTGTTTTAGTGTGGCATTTACAGGAAACGAAGATTTCCATTGTAGAAGCAGTCCCGCAAACATCGTCTTGCGCCGTGCGGGGTTGCTGCACATCTTCCTCCACCTGCATGGTTCTACGTACAGCTTTTAAAAGTTGATCCATGTCAGCGGTGGAAAAAAGGTACTTTTTCTCCTCCTGCAACACTTCCCCGAGATTATCAAACTCCAAATCTTCCGCCATGTCAGAGTCGGACTCTGACACAGCCGGAGCAGACCTTCGTGTAACCCCTGAGGGCCCAGGTTGGAGGTCCGAGAGGGAGGACTGAACTTCTTCCCGGACGACCGACCGAATTTCGGACATAAGGGAAGATTTTTCCTCCTGCAGAACTTTTGCAGAACAAAATGGCACATAATGTTTTGGTGTAGGAGTCGTCGAGTTTGGCCAAGCACACTGGACACTTTTTACTCCTCCTCCTAGCCTCCCTATGTTTTTGAGTATCCCTGTCCTGAAATGACAAGGGAGAACTCTGTTAGTCAGGAAGTGTATGTAGTGCAGGTGTCTGTAGGTTGGCCCACTGGACCACTTACAGTTTGGAGATTCTCTGGGTCCTCTCTAGCCGACATCCTGCGCTTGTGGGATCAACTCCTGTACTTAGGATCGATTCCCTGGCGTGAAGAAACACCAGCCGTCTTCCCTGGTGCAGAGGAGCTTTAAAAATTGAATCCGGCGCCAGCCGCCCTAGACCACGCCCACTTTCCGCTAGGCCCCGCCCTTTTGTGCTAGGCCACGCCCCTTTGCAGAGCATCTGGCGTCACTCCTTGTGCTCCGCCGAGGCCACGCCCCCTTGAGAAATGCTGCCGCTTGGCCCTGGACCCAGAGATGGCAGCCGCCGCCTAAATGACGGCCGCAGTGGTGCCGGAAAGCCCGTACTTGGACCCAGGCCCACGCAGTCCCCGGTTAGCTCCCAGATGTACTTGGACCCAGGCCCACGCAGTCCCCGGTTAGCTCCCAGATGAGGTACTTCCCACTGGGGCAACCGGGGCTGCCAGGAGAGATGCCGCTGCTCACCGGTAAGCCCTGGAACCTCCGGCATGGGACAGTATCGTTGGAGCTCTGCCGCTGCTGTCCTGAAGGGACAGGAAAAGCACTGGTGTTTGGTGGAGGGGAGGTTTCTTTTATGCTCTGCCTTTTCCTGTCCCATCAGGTCAGCAGGTGAGCAACCTCCAGATGTATGCTGTCATGATGTCGGAGGGAAAAGAGCATTTCTGCCGTTCTTTATTTATTTATTTGGGACGACGTTCACCATACAGAGTTAATAATGCATTACTTTGATCAATCGGACTTTTACGGACTCAGCGATACAAAATATGTATTTTTGTTTTAGGAGTTAAGATTTTTTTTATGATAGATATGGCAAAAGGGGTTGACTTAAAAACTTTTAATCCTTCCCCCCCCCCCACAATGAGCAGAACTTTATTGATCTTATTTTTTTGCTTTAGCCCCCCCCCCCCCCCAAGGGGGACCACAACTAGCCATTCTTTGATCGCTTCTGCAGTATGATGTAATGCCATAGCATTACATCATACTGCAATCTGACAGGCAGTCTATCAAGCCACCCCACGAGGATGACTTGATGGGCAGCCTGCTAAGTTAGCCCTGGGACCTTTTAGAAGGCCCCCGGCTGCCATGACACCCACAAGTCTCCGTGCAATCTCATCGCAGGGGGGCCATATGGGACCCCCGAACATCATTCGGGTGATTTAAATGGAGCTGTCTGAACAACAGCATTTAAAGAGTTAATAGCCGCGATTGGCCGAGCAGCCAATTGCAGCTATTGTGCCCGTTAGTGTCAGCTGTAATAAACAGCTGACACCCGCGCTGTATGAAGAGAGGTCGCGCCATGATCTCGCTTCATACATATCACGACAGTGCAGGACATAAATGTACACCCTGGAACAGGAAGGGGTTAAAGTGAATGGAGAGGGGTGGGGGAGAGCGAGGAGGGAAATGTCCTCCAGCCACCCCACTTCCCTGCTGGCCGCGCTGTGTAACAGCACAGGAGCGTGTATATGCTAAACGAGTGTTGGGCATCGTTTGCAGACATTCGTCCAGTGTAAATGGGCCTTTAGAGCAGTAAGTCCAGCTGCAGACGGGCGGAAATTCCGCGGCGGGATTTCCCGCGGAATTTCCGCCCTTGGAAACTGCCATAGGATTGCGTTAGCAAACGCAATCCTAGGCAGACAGCTGCGGTTTGGCCGCACGGCAAGCAAACCGCAGCATGCTCTCTTTTTGTGCGGGGCTCGTAGAGCCCCACACAGACACGTCACTCACCGGCCGCCGGCTCCGGTCTGCACATGCTCCGGCTGCCCGGCAGCCGACACATGAAAGATCTGGAGCTGCGAGCGCGGGTGAGTACGCGCTGCTCTCTGCAGGCGCTCAGGTCGGGTCCCGTGGCGAGAATTCTCGCTGCCGGATCCGACCCGGCCGTCTGCAGGCGGCCTTAAGCAGTCCACTGAGTTTTCTTTGCACGCCTGTGAATTGAATAGGCTGAATTGAATTAAGAAGAATAGGTGAGCTGACTTCTTTCTATTTATAGATGTACAGCCAATGTGTCCATTATATTAACCCCTTAAGGACGCAGCCTTTTTTTTTTTCCTCCCTCATTTTAAAAAATCGTAACTCCTTTATCCATCGACGTCACTGTTCGAGGGCTTGTTTTTTGCAGGACAATTTATATTTTTTAATGGTGCTATTTAATGTACCATATAATGTACTGAAAAACTTTTTTAAAATTCTAAGTAGAGTAATATGAAAAAAAAATGACATTCTGACATCTTTCAGTGCGGCTTGTTTCTACAGCACACAAACTGCAACAAAAACGGTATGATAACTTTATTCTATGGGTCAGTACGATTACTAAGATACCAAACATACGTAATTTTTTTTTGCTGTACTACTTTTATTTTTTTTCAAAGATTTTTTTAAATTATTTTCTGTCTCCATCTTCTGCGCACAATAACTTTTTTATTTTTCCGTCGACATAGTTGTGCAAGGGCTCATTTTTTGCGAGATGTCCTGTAGTTTGCATTGGTGCCATTTCAGAAGACTTTTTGATCGCTTTTGATTGCATTTTTTCTGTGAGACAGGGAGACTGAAAAAGTGCATTTCTGGTGTTCTTTATTTTTTCAGACGACATTCACTGAGCAGGGTAAATTATGCATTACTTTAGTAGATCGGACTTTTACAGATGCAGCAATAACCAAATATGTACTTTTGTTTTAGATTTTTTTTTTATTATAGATATGGCAAAAGGGGGGTGACTTAAACTTTTAATACCTTTCTTTTTTTTTACAATTAGTAAAACTTTATTGATCTTATTTTTAATTTTATTTTAGCCCCCCCCCCTTCCTGTAGGGGCCCACAACATGTGATGCTTTGATCGCTCCTGCAGTATGATGTAATGACATAGCATTACATCATACTGCAATCTGAGAGACAGCCTATCAAGCCATCCCATGGGGACGACTTGATAGGCAATCTGCTAAGGCAGCCCTGGGGCCTTTCAGAAGGACCCCAGCTGCCATGACACCCGCACGGCTCCCTGCAATCCCATCGCGGGGGGCCGTACGGGATCCCCGAACGATGTTCAGGGGATTTAAATGCTGCTAATTTAAATGCAAACTTGACAGCGGCATTCAAAGAGTTAATAGCGCTGAGCAGCCGTGCAGCTGATTGCAGCTATTGCCCAAGCCTGACACCAGCGCTGTATGAAGAGAGGTCAACCTGCGATCTCTCTTCATACACAGACCACTGATACAGGCCGTATTTTCGCAGCAGGTTTTGCAGTTGTTCGGCCCCCAGAATTCCATTGCGGCTTTCTCTCCCCTTAGGGCGCCCACCCACTGGCGTTTGCGTTTTCCGCGGGGAAAAAACGCAGCGTTTTCGCCGCGTTTCCCGCGCGTTTTTCGCGGCGTTTTCGCGGCTTTTCCGTGAATTTCCATTGACATTCATGGGTGCATTAGGAGAAAAATAAGGACACATATGCAACTGACAGTTCCTATGTTAAAAACGCAAACGCAACGCAAAAAAAACGCCAGTGGACAGGAACACATGTTATCTCTATGCCTGTGCAGGAAAAACGCAAAACGCAGGTAAAAAAACGCCAGTGGGTGGGCGCCCTTAGAGAGGAGTGAGGCCACAACGGAAAAGAAAAAATAAAATTTGACATGCTACGGCCGTCAATTCCGGCTTTGTCACAACGGATTAGCCACCCCGTGTGGAGATTTTCACAATTTAGACACGATTATCGCTCAAAAGATGTCTTCTGAGCGATAATCGTTGTCATTTACTGCGCAAGATGATCGCTCAGGATGAGCGATCACCTTGCGCTGCGAGCGGAGGATGCAGAAGACAAGATGGGTGTACCCGCTTGTCTTCTGCATCTGCTGTTCCCCGCTTCGAGCGCCTGGCTGTTTTCCAGCTGTTTTCTGCTCGGAGCACCTGGCTGTTATACAGCGGAGCTCTCCGTATGGGATATGGAGAACGCAGCTGGACCGCTCTGTTCTTCATACCCAGCCTGTCATCAGGGAGCGGGATACAGCTGAAACAATAGTATCAGCTGTATCCCACTAGAAATCCCTGATAAGGCTCATCATTGTCTTACAGCACGCTGAAAGGCAACGATGAGTGACGGCTTAACGTCAGTGCAGTTACACACAGCGATTATTGCTCAAAGGATGGCTTTGAGCAATAATCGTTGTGTCTAAAGGGGCCTTAATTCTATGTTAAAGTGACACATGTCAGATTTCCAAAACTTGGCCTGGTCATTAAGGAGCAAACAGGCTTGGTCACTAAGGAGTTTACAAAATAGCAAAGGCTATGGCAGCAATGGAAGATGCAAGAGGTAGAAAAAAAAAAGCAAAAACTTGATTCCTCCATACAAGGTCCCAAATAGCAGCGACGTTTCGAGCTGTGCAGTTAGGCTTACTCTGTGGCGTGCATTTGGTACTCTCATTGAATTGCTGAGGTGTGCAATGTTTCCATTATTCTTTGCTGCTGACCATCATTCCATTAAGGGGTTAACAAGTCTGTCAAACAATGTCTGGGAATAAAATCCACAGTATGAATGGACATGACGTACAATGTGCGCTGCATGTCAGTTTACACTGGGGATTACATTTGTTGATCACACTGCAAAACACCTGTGCATTTACGCTCAGTGTAGCTGTACCTTTAGGCCTCCTGCCCACGGATGCAGCGGGCTTCGCCGGAGGTTTTAAGGCCAGGAGACCTCCCGCCGCGGAAAGACGCTGTAAAATAGAATATGCCGTAAATCTGCGGCAGAATCCCACATGCGAGTACTGAGCCATCAGGTTCAATAGAACCTAATAACCGCGTTATTCCACCGCAGGGAACACGGCATAAATTAGTCCGAGGGCATTAGCCCTTAACATCTATGGTACATAGCTGGCTTTGCAAACACGCCAAAGCCGCATAGAGGGTCTCAGTCATCGTCAGCGTGGAGAAGACAATTTATTCCTCTACACCCTTTTAATTATTACTAAACTTCCAGGCAATTTCCGTGACAAGCACAAAGTGACATGACACTCCCTCTAGGCTGCCTGTCATCATGCAGGTCCAAGCTTAGTACCCAATGACACTCTCAGCTCCCGCATATTTATCTGCAGCTGTGAATGACATCATGATACGCGCTGACGTCATACCTGGGTACGCAGGCCGCGCTGCCTCGGTCTGTCTCCCAGGTCGCGTACAAGTTCATGCGAACCGGACCTCCAGCTGTCGGGGTGGGCTCTGTAACGGGAAAGTCACCACCAGGGATAGAGCCCCCTAGTGGCACCATTGCTGTGGCCCCCGAGGGCCCCGTTGCCACAGAGCGCTCAGACATGGCGTAGACAACAGAGCAGACTGAGGCAACAGCCAATCGCAGGAAGAGGAAGAACCCTCGTGATCGGGTGAGGCGCGGCCGATCGCATATTGACGTAGTTGACAGTGGTCTGCGAACCAATCAGCGATGTAATACAATGTTTATGGGCGAGGCTTCCTTCTGTGACGTCATGGCGCCTGTGTCCGAAGACTGTGCGGGGTCAGAGCCTGGCTGCCGCCTCGCGCCCGCTGTTTGGGGACCTGGTAGTAACATGATTATGGCATTAGTGGAGGTGGACACGGGGGATGCTTGACGGCAGCACGCTAGGACTACTTTTTTTACTCTTTTTAAGTGGAGCAAGAAGGGCGTCCACTATAAGTGCAGACCTCAGATGACTCTTGTGGCGGTGATACTCCAGAAGTGGCCACATTGTTTTAATTTTAAGATCTAGTGTGATTTTAAATCCCTAGCGACAGTGCTACTTAGATAAGTGCAGAACACAGAAGAGACTACTTGGGGGAGGGCAGTTCCCATGGATAGGGAGACTTCCCATAATAGCCCACCAGAAGAATAGTGTTCATTTTCTGAGGATAGCAGTAAGATAAAGCAATCGGTCCACAGCCAATATGAACACTTAGGCTGCCTGTCCATGGGCGAGTTTGAATTGCGTTTCCCGCGGCGATAATCCGACCGCTCTCCATAGCGACGCTATGGAGAGAGCTCCCCCCCGTCCACGAGCGGAGAACCATTGCGATTCTCCGCTCGCGGCCGGCAAATCGCATCATGCCTATCTATTAGATAAGCCTGACAGCGGAGATCCGCCTGCGAGCTCCTGCTCCCGGCCGGCGGAGATCCGCTACGTGATACTGCAATGCCCGTGGACAGGCAGCCTTAGGCCTCCCTCATGCATATTAACAAGTTCTGTAACAGCTCAGCCCTAACAACCAATCAGGTTGAATCAGTCAACTCAAACAACCAATCAGGTTGCTGGAATTATGAATCGGAATTATGAATCAGAACCAATCAGGTTGCTATAATTGCTGCATACGGCTGAGCTGTTACAGAAATTAATAATATGCCTCCCCTCATACAAATGTTTTTGTACAGCATTTAGCGCTACCTTTTCAGCGCTGCGCTAAACGCTGTACAACGCTCCTATTCATTTCAATGGCCGTTTTCAGCCTGCATCACCAACTGAAATGAATGGGCAGCAGTTTCAGCGCTGCTGAAAAGGTAGCACAACTTGGTACCACGTTTCTGGCAGCACTAAACGCCAGCGCTACCGAAAAAAAGAGGAATACCTACTTAGCTGGTGCCGTCGGGGTTCCTGCCGCTGTTCTCCAGAGCTCCAGGCAGGCTGCCGGGCATTTGTCAAGCCAACAAATCATCCATTGCTAGTGGCGGGAATTGAAATCCCCACTTCCCAGGGAGAGATTGCTCTGATTGGTTCAGGAACGCCGGCTCCGCCAATCAGAAGCGGCACTCAATGCACCAATCACAGCTATTCAATGAATGTCTGTGATTGGTGCATCCAGCGCAGGCTGTGATTGGCTGAGTGCTGACAATCAGTGGGCTCAGCCAATCGGAGCAGTCTTCTGCTGGATGCGGGGTCTTCAAACACTGTCACTAGCAAAAGATTCTCCGTCAGCAACGACAAGTGCCGGGAGCTCCGGAGAGCAGCAGCAGGGACTCAGACAGCGCCAGCTAGGTGAGTATTGACTTTTTTTCAGCATCCTTGGCTGTGTTTTCAGCTGTGCTGAAAGTGCAGCCAAAACGTTGTCAAAAATGCATGGCAACTCTGCTGAAACCTCAATAAACGCAGCGTTGAAAAATATCTGTGTGAGGGAGGCCTAAGGCCCAATCAATTGCGATTTTCCACTCGCAGAAGTAAATCACAGCATGTTCTATTTCGGCGCGGATGGCTTACATTGAAGTCAATGGAAGCCATCTGATCCGTGGCCCGTCCGCAGCGGAATCTGTGTGATCATCCAGGGGGGGCTGTCAGTGTACTTGTCGGGGGCGGGGGGGTGTCAGCGAGATGGGGGATGCTGTCAGTGTACTTGTGGTGGTGGTGGGGTATTATTATTGTACTTGTTGCACCGTGGGGGGGGGGGTGCTGTGAGCGTACTTGTTGGAGGTGGGATGGGGGGTGCTGTCAGTGTACTTGTCACGCCGTGGGGGGGGGGGAGTGCTGTCAGTGTACTTGCGGGGGTGAGGGGGGTGCTGTCAGTGTGTTTGTGGGTGGAAGGGGGATGAGGGGTGCTGTCAGTGACACGTGGGGGTGTCACTATCACTACTGGGGGCAGTGTCAGAAGGAGGGTCGAGGGTAGCTGGTGTCACTATTACTACTGTGGCAACTGTTGGGGGTTACTAGTATTACTGGGGCAATTATTGGGGGTCACTATTACTGCTGGGCCAATTATTGGGGGTCACTACTACTGCTGGTTCAACTATTAGGGGTCACTATTTCTGCTGGGGCAGTTGTTAAGGGTAACCACCACTCGTAGTGACCCCTAATAATTGCCCCAGCAGTTATAGTGACCCCCAATATTTATCACTGCTGGGGCAATTATTGGCGGTTACTACCACTGCTGGGGCAACTATCGGGGGTTACTACAAATGCTGGGGAAATTACTGGGGGTCACTATCACTGCTGGAGCAATTACAGGGGGTCACTATTTTTGCTGTGGCTATAATTGTGCGGGGCACTTACTGCTATGGCTACTATTGTGGGGGCACTGATGGTGCTGGGGCTACTATTGTGGGAGCACTATTACTGCTGTGGCTATAATTGTGGGGGCACTATTACTGCTGTGGCTACTATTGTGGGGGCACTATTACTGCTGTGGCTACTATTGTGGGGGCACTATTACTGCTGTGGCTACTATTGTGGGGGCACTATTACTGCTGTGGCTACTATTGTGGGGGGCACTATTACTGCTGTGGCTACTATTGTGGGGCCACTATTACAACTGTTGCTATAATTGTTGGGGCACTATTACTGCTATGTCTATAATTGTTGGGGCACTGATGCTGCTGTGATCACTATTGTGGGGGCACTATTACTGCTGTGGCTACTATTGTCGGGGCACTCTTACTGCTGTGGCTACTATTGTCGGGGCACTCTTACTGCTGTGGCTACTATTGTCGGGGCACTCTTACTGCTGTGTCTACTATTGGGGCACTCTTACTGCTGTGTCTACTATTGTCGGGGCAATCTTACTGCTGTGGCTACTATTGTCGGGGCACTCTTACTGCTGTGGTTACTATTGTCGGGGCACTCTTACTGCTGTGGCTACTATTGTCGGGGCACTCTTACTGCTGTGGCTACTATTGTCGGGGCACTCTTACTGCTGTGGCTACTATTGTCGGGGCACTCTTACTGCTGTGGCTACTATTGTCGGGGCACTCTTACTGCTGTGGCTACTATTGTCGGGGCACTCTTACTGCTGTGGCTACTATTGTCGGGGCACTCTTACTGCTGTGGCTACTATTGTCGGGGCACTCTTACTGCTGTGGCTACTATTGTCGGGGCACTCTTACTGCTGTGGCTACTATTGTGGGGCCACTATTACAACTGTTGCTATAATTGTTGGGGCACTATTACTGCTATGTCTATAATTGTTGGGGCACTGATGCTGCTGTGATCACTATTGTGGGGGCACTCTTACTGCTGTGGCTACTATTGTCGGGGCACTCTTACTGCTGTGGCTACTATTGTCGGGGCACTCTTACTGCTGTGGCTACTATTGTCGGGGCACTCTTACTGCTGTGTCTACTATTGGGGCACTCTTACTGCTGTGTCTACTATTGTCGGGGCAATCTTACTGCTGTGGCTACTATTGTCGGGGCACTCTTACTGCTGTGGTTACTATTGTCGGGGCACTCTTACTGCTGTGGCTACTATTGTCGGGGCACTCTTACTGCTGTGGCTACTATTGTCGGGGCACTCTTACTGCTGTGGCTACTATTGTCGGGGCACTCTTACTGCTGTGGCTACTATTGTCGGGGCACTCTTACTGCTGTGGCTACTATTGTCGGGGCACTCTTACTGCTGTGGCTACTATTGTCGGGGCACTCTTACTGCTGTGGCTACTATTGTCGGGGCACTCTTACTGCTGTGGCTACTATTGTCGGGGCACTCTTACTGCTGTGGCTACTATTGTCGGGGCACTCTTACTGCTGTGGCTATAATTTTGGGGGCACTTACTGCTGTGGCTACTATTGTGGGGGCACTAGTACTGCTGTGGCTATAAATAATAATAATCTTTATTTGCATAGTGCCAACTTATTCCACAGCGCTTTCAAGCATGAGATAAATACAAACAATACAACAATTACAATGTGAGGTACAATCAGTTTGAAACAAATGGGGTGGGGGTGGTACAGGAGGTACAGGGGGGGGCGAGGCATCGGGAACACATGCAGTAAGGGATTTCATGTGGAAATCAGTTATTAGAAAGCAAATGGGGTGGGGCGGTAAGGAGGTGTAGGGGTAGAGGTCGTAGAGGAAGGGTGGAAGGTGTGGGGAGCCATAGGGACGGGCGGGGGACTAAATCAGGGGATTTGGTATGCTTCCTTGAAGATGTGCGCTTTTTAAGGCACGTCTGAAATTTCGTGCATCGGGAATTGTCCGGATGCCTTGGGATACAGTGTTACAGGGGATAGGTGCTGCTCTGGTGAAGTCCCGGAGACGAGCATGTGAGGTTCCTATTAGATGGGTATTTAGTCTGAGTGTGTTAGCGGATCGGAGTGAGTGGTGGGTGGTGTACTGACAGTAGGGAGGTGATGTGTGGTGGCACAGCGCCATGCAGAGCTTTGTGAGGTAGAGGAGTTTAAATTTAGTACTGCATTGGATGGGCAGCCAATGCAGCGACTGGCATAGTGCAGAGTCGTCGGAGTAACGGCTGGATAGAAAAATGAGCCTAGCTGCTGCATTTAGTATGGATTGGAATGGAGCGTGTCTGGGGGAGGAGGCCGATCAGTATCGAGTTGCAGTAGTCAAGTCGGGAGTGGATTAGGGCAACCACGAGTGTCTTTAGTGTGTCCGTGGTGAGAAACGGCCGTATTTTAGCAATATTTCTGAGGTGCATGTGGCATGTTTGGACCAGAGATTGGATATAGGGGGTAAAGGAGAGATCAGAGTCTATTGTGACCCCAAGGCAGCGGGCATGCTGTCTGGCGGTTATGATGGTGCCAGACACTGGAATGGAGATGTTGAGGGGAGGCCGATAGGAAGGCGGAAAGATGAGAAGGTCAGTTTTAGAGAGGTTAAGTTTGAGAAAAAGGGAGGACATAGTATTAGAGACAGCAGACAGTCGGTGATATTTTGGAGAAATAGTTTAGAGATATCACTAGAGGAGGTGTATAGTTGGGTGTCGTCAGCGTAGAGATGGTATTGTAAGCCGAATTTGTGGATGGTTTGTCCAATTGGGACTATATAGATAGAGAAGAGAAGGGGACCAAGGACCGAGCCCTGGGGGACCGCAACAGCGAGGGGAAATGGAGAGGAGATAGAGCCAGCAAAGGAGACACAGAAAGAGCGGTCAGAGAGGTAGGAGGAGAACCAGGACAGAGCACTGTCCTTTAGACCAATAGAGCTGAGGCTACTATTGCGGAGGCACTGATACTGCTGTGGCTATAATTGTTGGGGCACTGATGCTGTTGGGGCTACTATTGTGGTGGCACTATTACTGCTGTGGTTACTATTGTGGGGGCACTATTTCTGTTGTGACAATAATTGTGGGGGCACTGATGCTGCTGTGGCTACTATTGTGGGGGCACTATGTTATGTGGGAGCACTACGTTATGTGAGGGCACTGTGGTAGCACCATGTGGGGCAATATGTTGAAGCACTATGTGGGGGAGCACCATGTGGGGGCATTATGTTATGTGTGTGTTATGTGGGAGTACTATGTTATGTGGGTTCACTGGAGGTGGCACTGTGGGAGCACTCTGTGGGCACTATGTGGGGGCACTGTGGGAGCACCATGTTATGTGGGGGCAGTGTTTATGGGCACTGTGGGAGCACTATGTTATATGGGAGCACTATGTGTGGGCACTATGTTATGTGGGGTCACTGGGGGGGCACTATGTGGGGGACTATGGGAGCACCATGTTGGGGCACTGTGTTATGTGGAAACACTATTATGTGGCGTCACTGGGGGGGGCATTGTGGGAGTACCCTGTGAGGGCACTATGTGGGGGACTGTGGGAGCACCATGTGGGGGCACTGTGTTATGTGGAAGCACTATGGTACCATATGTGGGGTCACTGGGGGGGGGGGCACTGGGGGAGTACCATATGGGGGACTGTGGGAGCACTGTGTTATGTAGAAGCACTATGTTATATGGGATCACGGAGGGGGGCACTGTGGGAGTACTATGTAGGGTCACCATAGTGGGGCACTATGTGGGATCACTGTGTGGGGGCACTATGTGGGGAACTGTGGGAGCACCATGTGGAGGCACTGTGTTATGTAGGAACACTATGTTATGTGGGATCACAGGAAGGGGGGGAGGCACTGTGGTAGTACTATGTAAGTTCACCATAGGGGGGCACTGTGTTATGTGAGAGCAACATGTGGAGGCACTATGTGGGGGCACTGTGTATGGGTACTGTGGGGGCACTATGTAGGTGCACCATGTGGGGGCACTATATAGGTGCACCATGGGGGGCACTGTGGGTGCACCATGTAGGTGCATTATGTGGGAGCACTGTGGGGGAGCACTGTGGGTGCACCATGGCGGGGCACTGTGGGGGCAATATGTTATATGGGAGCACTGTGGGGGCACTGTGGGTAACAATCGCGTTAAAAACTCAGCGATATCGCAGTGTTAAAAAAACGCAAGTGGGTATAAGCCCTTACTTTTACTATTAATTACTTTCAATGGGAGAGCATCGCGATCTCCTGCTACTGCTGTGACTGCTGTAGCAGGAGATTCCTTCATCTACCTAGCATGTCCCCATATCACTGCACACTGTGACATCATTGTCACGGTGTCCAGTGATGAGGGCACATGCTGAGGAAATGAAGGATTCTCCTGCTACAGCAGTCACAGCAGTAGCAAGAGATCGCGATGCTCTCCCATTGAAAGTAATTAATAGATTTTGATCTTCTGCTAGAGCTCTGACTGGAGAATAGAACTAAAAAACTGGCTGTGGAGAAGGCGCAACACTCCAGGTTAAAGCAAATAGGAAGTGACCAAAGGTTTGGGAAACTTCTCCTTTTATTTAATAAAGTACGTGATCATCTTATGAAAACGCGTTTCGGGGATAACCCCTTCGTCAGTTCAGCTGGTGTTTAAAACATACAAGCAATTGGTGGGTCCCAAAAGGGTTAATGATTAGATCTGTTTGCCTGTGGAGTGCGGGTTCACACAGGGAAGAATTTCCGTGCGACCCTCCGCACAGAAATTCTGTTGCACTTTTACAACTGAGACTAAGCAGCAAAGTAGACGAGATTTGCAAAAATCGCGATCACACAGTGCCAACAATCTGCTGCTGACAAGTCATGCGATAAGTGACATACGGCGTGGAAGTCAAATCCATGACATCAATTTTGGCGCTGTTTCCACTGCAGGCTCTTTTCTCTTTATGGGGAGAGATTTCCCCAGCGGAATGCAGGCTGAAAAGCTGCCTTGCCTTTTCGCTGCGGAAATCTCGCTGAATATCTGTGCGGACATTCCACGAGATTTCCATCCCATGTGAACCCAGTCTTAGAATTACTCAACAGAAACACATAAAAATAAACTGCCATGATGATTTTATTAGCTATTTTTTTGAAAATTAAACATAAATTATGAATGTTTTACTTCGGGAAGATCATTTGTAATAGTCCTGTAAATATATTTATATTGATATAACTTCACTTATATTATAAGACTATCCATTTCTAATTTTCCTAATGATAAATAGGTATCATTAGAGAAATTAGAAATGAAGACTCTTATTATGTCTTGCCTGTCTAGTGTTAGAAACACCTGTCAGACCTCGCCTGATGTCAGAGTCATGCGGGAAAATCTGAATGTCGGACGAGGTCCAATCCTGGATTGGAAAGGGTAAATTAGTTTAATATGTGCTATGTTCGTGCTCAATACACACAGAAATAGAACCTGTAGTGTATTTTTTTGTGCAAGCGAAATGCGTGGCAAAATTCATTAAAATGAATGGCTTCTATTCACTAAGTACTGCTTGCACAAATTTTGCATGTGCAATATGCTGCGCAAATGCTTTTGTGTAAATGAAAGAGTAGCTGCTCTTTTTAGTTTTTTTGAATGTACAGAATAGACAATTCAAAGCATTTTTGCAGTAGGTTTTATCAGCCTATTCTGTACATCTTTCGTACAAAACTCTTCAACTATGCAGCTAGGTGAGGAAAGTGCTGAGAAATCCATCTTTATCTAACTAACTGCATAGCTCCAGCTGTACCTGTACTGTTCTCTCTAGTGCAGACACAGCTGTTCCATATAATAATGTATGCTTTATTTTATTTATTTTGAACTCTGCTTCATCCTCCTGTGTCCACAATATCTGTCCACCACAGCTGGTGTTATTACTGTCCTGCTTCGCTCTTCCATCCCCAGCACTGGCTAAGTAGAAGCTGTTCTGTACTGCTGGGAACAGACACTTTGAATGGGAGAAGCTGTCTGCAGTGGAGGCAGAACACCAGAGCTGGCGGACCAAGTAGATTTGAAAATTTAAAAAAAATATAAAGCAGGCATTTTTTAATACACTGTTAGGGCCTCTTCACACTAGTGTTTTCTTTTCCTATTTGCTATTCCCATGTGGAAACAGCAAAACTGAAAGAAAACATTTCAGTTTTCATTTTTTGACACTGGAACAAAAGCTTAGACTGCTGTGCTTTTGTTTCTAGTTACAAAAGCAGAATATAGACAGATCCGAATTTATTACATTACAGTCAATGGGAGACGAATGAAACTAGAAAGCTGTTTTTCATTTTCATAGTTAGATTCAAATCTAGGACCCCACCGCTGCAAGGCAAAAGGGGTGCTGCTGCTACTACTAGTACTATGAGGAGGAACAGCCCACAAACGTATCTAAGGAAGGCCATGACTTCTGCAGATATTATGGCTCCCACACACTTGCATTTGCGTTTTCTGTTAACGCAATTGTCAATGAGACTTTCTTATGTTAAAAACGCAACGCAGCGCAACTTGCGTTTTTGGTGCATTGCATTACGTTGCGTTTTTAACATTAGAAAGTCCCATTGACAGTCGCGTTAACAAAAAACGCAAACGCAAGTGTGTGGGAGCCCTTATATGTTTTACGTTCATTTGGTAATTATAAAGCAATTAATTGCGCTGCTGGAAATCTAGTGTGTATATGCTTGACAAGTTACAGGGCAGCCACACTAGTGACCCATACAGATTGTGGACACAAATTTGTGGAGTCACTATGCAGAAATTTAAGTCAAAGAAGAAAAAGGAACACTGTGCAATGCTGTTCTGGCCCCATTAAGAACAGTGGGTGATGAATGCAAGGTGTTCCGAGGGAACACCCAAAGATGGGGCATGCTGTAACTTTTAAGTGCCATGATACGATGCAGGTAAAAATCTCTCATATGTATGACAAATTGTCTCGCAACGCACAAATCTTGCGTGATTTTCTCAGCTGTGTGAAAGCGGCCTTGCGTAGTTATGCTGGACCATTAAACAGATTTCAGAGAATGAATGTCACGACACCTCCATCTTCTAGCAATAGATATTCTAGCTGCCGTTAATACATAGAAAAAGACACTTCCTCTGACCTCCTTATGTCCCATGTCCAGTAGTAAGAGAGCTACACTTGAGCTCCAATTGAAATTCATTTGCAGCTTTGGGCAAAATGTCAGATATTATCTCATCCCATAGTGGTTCACAAGACCACCAAATATGTATCAACATACCCATTTGTTGAAAATACCTCCAACAGAAGTTAGAGTGTTGCAGTGAAATTTTTGCTAGACAATAAGGGGGTAGGTGCCATCTTTATGAAAGTTTCCTATTGGTTTCTAACACTTTTTTTTTGGAATGTATATAATAGACAATTGAAAGCATTTTTGCAGTAGGTTTTATCAGCCTACTCTGTACATTTTGTCGTACAAAACTCTTCAGCTATGCAGCTTGGTGAGGACAGTGCTAAGAAATCCATCTTTTTCTAGCTAACTGCATAGCTCTAGCTGTACCTGCACTGTTCTCTCTAGTGCAGACACAGCTGTTCTATTAAATAGTGTATGCTTTATTTTATTTATTTTGAACTCTGCTTCATTCTCCTGTGTCCACAAGATCTGTCCGCCAGAGCTGGTGTTATTACTGTCATGCTTCGCTCTTCGATCCCCAGCACTGGTTAAGTGCTGTTCTGTGCTGCTGGGAACAGACGCTGTGAATGGGAGAAGCTGTCTGCAGTGCAGGCAGGACTCTAGAGCTGGTGGACCAAGTAGATTTGAAAATATAAAGCAGACATTTATTAATACACTGTTAGGGCCTCTGTTAGACACAATGTAATGTCTTCAGGCTACGTTAAAATGCCAGTGACTATTGGTCTAAAGTAAAAGATTTTTTTTTTAAATCCTTTTTCTAGTTATGCCCCCTTTTAGACGAGACGCTTCGTTTTGATAATTTGATTTGCCACTTAACAGCATATAACCTTAAGTAAGGCTTAAAACTAGAGATGAGCGAGCACACTCGTCCGAGCTTGATGCTCGTTCTAGCATTAGGGTACTCGAGATGCTCATTACTTGAGATGAATACCACGCGGTACTCGAGTCAATTGCATTTCCTTCCCCGTATGTTTATCGCCATTTTCTAGCCAATAGACCTGCTGGGAAGGCATTACCACTTCCTGCTGTGATGTGCCAGCCTTCTCTTCCCCCACAGTAGTGAGTGGCTGGCGAGATCAGGTGACCACCGAGTACTTAAACTGGTCCCACCTGCGGCTCACCTCAGACGCATGCTGGCAGAGGTTAGGGAAAGTGCTGCTGCTGATATAGGGACAGTGTTCGAGTAGGATACTGTCTTCAAGAACCCCAACAGTCCTTCTTAGGGCTACTCTTCGTAGTGTGCATTACTGTTGTGGCTGGCTGGGAGAAGTAGTGCACCAATTTTTTTTTTTAAGCATCTCGGGCTGTGGAGGCCACTTCAGCTATACTGTTCTGTGTCTGCAGTGCCATAGGCAGAGTTAAGGGAAATAGCTGCTTATATAGGGAAAGCGTTAGAGTAGGATCCTGTCTTCAAGAACCCTAACGGTCCTTCTTAAGGCTACATCTGACCGTGGGCATTATAGTTGTGGCTGGCTGGGATATACAAACAGCTCTCACAGTGAAATTGCTCTAAAATTTTTCCTAGCCTACTGCGAACAACTTCAGTTATACCGTTCTGTGTGGTCAGTGCATAAAACAGAGTGTAGGGGCACAGCCACTTCTATAGGGAAAGTTATACACTATACAGTCCTGATCCTCCGTGCAAGAACCCCAACGCTCCTTCTTAGAGCTACATCTGACCGTGTGCATTATAGTTGTGGCTGGCTGGGAGTAGTAGTGCATCAATTTCTGTATTATGCATCTAGGCCAGTTCCAAACCTTTCAGTAATAGCGTTCTCTGCCTGCAGTGCCGTACAACCAGCTCTCACCGTAAAATTGCTCTCTAATATTTCCTAGCCTACTGCAAACGACTTCAGTTATACCGTTCCGTGTCTGCAGTGCATTAGACAGAGGTCTCACCGCTAAACAGTACTGTAATATTTCCTGGGCCACTGCAAAGTATTTCAGCTCTGCCACTGTGCAGAGCGTCTCACAATACCCTTTCCTTGGTGGGGTTGAGATAGCCGCAGTTACCAGCACTATCCACTGGCTTAGAGTCTTCTGCCACTCCATACAGCCTCTATTATCTACAAGTCTCTGCGAGCGGTAAATTACCCCTAGGTATCAGCGCAAGACAGCGGGTTAATTTTTTCAATTCACAGCATAGAGCCTCCGCTATCTACAAGTCTCTGTGCGCGGTGAATTAAGCCACAGTTGTCAGTGCTGTACAGTGGGGTAATTTATTTGGGCCTTGCTCTATTCTTAATCCGCCATGATAAGGAGTAGGGGTAAGGCCTCCTTCCCACGAACGGATTTACGCCGCGTAAATTCGCGGCAAAAATCCGCCGCGTTGCCCCCTGCTATTAGGTTCTATTGAACCTAATAGCACAATGCTCACGATGCGTAATTCCACCGTGGAATTACGCACCGCGATTTCTCCCATCCTCAGACGCAGCATGCTCTATTTGCTGCGGGTGAGGACGGGCTGTACGCGCTGATGGCTTCCATTGCAGTCAATGGAAGCCGTTCGTTCACGCTATCTCCCGCTGCAACCAGCGGGAGATAGCGTGAAAAAACGCTTCCCCACCTACCGCCGCAGCGTCATTTGACGCGGCCGGCGCGTCACGTGACACTGCCGGCCGCGTCACGTGACGCGGTGGGCGTGTCACACGACGCAACGGCGGTGGGCGGGGAAGCGTTTTCACGCTATCTCCCGCAGGTAAGTATAGGGGCTCTGGGGGGCGCCGTGACGGGCTTCACTGCGTAATATTACGCGGCGGAGCCCGTCACGCTCGTGGGAAGGAGGCCTAAGGGTCGAGGATGCGGTCGTCCAGGTGAGGGTATGGGCACAGGCAGAGTTCCTGGGCATGGAGAATCACAGCCCGCTGCTGCGGGATTAGGAGAGAAGCAAGTTTCTGGGCTCCCCAGCTTCATATCACAATTTACAGGTCTGCGTGGTAGACCTTTATTACAGACAGAGCAGTGCGAGCAGGTCCTGTCGTGGATGGCAGAAAACGCCTCCGGCGATGTATTGACCACCCAGTCTTCAACGCGGTTCACTACTCCCGGTCTAGGGACTGCAACTCTGAATCCTCTGGCTGCTGCTCCTCCTTCCTCCCAGCCTCCTCACTCCATGAAAATGACATATTCTGAGCAGCAGACTCCCAGGACCTGTTCTCGGGTCCCTGCCATGAGTGGGAAAAAATGGCTCCTCTCTCACCTGAGCAGTTTGTCGTGACCGATGCCCAACCTTTGGAAAGTTCCCGGAGTCCGGGTGATGAGGCTGGGGACTTCCGGCAACTGTCTCAAGAGCTTTTTGTGTATGAGGATGATGAGAGACAGTTGTCTGTCAGTGAGGTACTAGTAAGGGCAGTAAGTCTGAGGGAGGAGCGCACAGAGGATTCGAAGGAAGAGCAGCTGGACGATGAGGTAACTGACCCCACCTGGTTTGCTAAGCCTACTGAGGACAGGACTTCAGAGGGGGAGGCAAGTGCAGCAGCAGGACAGGTTGGAAGAGCCAGTGGAGTAGCCAGGGGTAGAGGCAGGGCCAGAGCTAAGAATCCCCCAACTGTTTCCCAAAGCACCCCTTCGCGGCAAGCCTCCGTGCAGAGGGCTAGGTGTTCAAAGGTGTGGATGTTTTTTAGTGAGAGCGCGGACAACCGACAAACAGTGGTGTGCAACCTGTGTCGCACCAAGATCAGCCGGGTAGCCACTACTACCAGCCTCACTACCACCAGCATGCGCAGGCATATGATGGCCAAGCACCCCACAAGGTGGGACGAAGGCCATTCACTGCCTCCAGGTCCCACCACTGCCTCTTCCCCTGTGCCCAACCTGCCACACAGATCCAATTCTCCTCCTAGGACACAGGCACGAGCACCCCCGGCCTGCACCCACACCCTCGCCTCCACCGTCCTCCACTCTATCCAGCAATGTCCCTCAGCGCAGCGTTCAGCTGTCACTAACACAAGCGGAGTGAAAGCGCAAATACGCCACCACCCAACCACACGCACAAGCTTTAAACGTGCACATTGCCAAATTTCCTGGTGTGCCGTCCCAGCCCTACACTAGCACGTCTCCTGCAACATAAATTGTGCCCTCACCAACGCGGTTACTGGGAAGGTCCACTTAACCACGGACACTTGGACAAGTACTGACGGGCAGGGCCACTATATCTCCCTGACGGCATATTGGGTGAACTTGGTGGAGGCTTTGACCGAGTCAGAGCCTGGGACCGCTCACATCCTACCCACACCCAGAATAGCGGGTCCTACCTCAGTTCTGGTATCTGCCGTGTTTTATGTCACCTCCTCCAAACCCTCCCCCTCCTCCTCTGCCACCTCTACCTCTCAATTAAGAAGTGTAAGCACATCGCCAGCAGTCGGTAGCGTGCGGCAGCACGGCGGTGGGCAAGCGTCAGCAAGCCGTGCTGAAACTAATCAGCTTAGGTGACGAGGCACACGATCCCCGAGCTGCTGCTGGGTCTGACAGAGCAGACCGAACTCTGGCTTTCGCCGCTGAGCTTCCAACTGGGCATGGTCCTGTGTGACAACGGCCGTAACCTGGTGGCGGCTCTGCAGCTCGGCAGCCTCACACATGTGCCATGCCTGGCCCATGTCTTCAATCTGGTGGTTTGGCGGTTTCTGAAAAACTACCCCCACTTGTCTGACCTGCTCGGCAAGGTGTGCCACGTCTGCGCACATTGCCGCAAGTCCACCACGGACGCTGCCACCCTGAGGACCCTGCAATGGCGGTTTCAACTGCCAGAGCACCGACTGCTGTGAGACGTGCCCACACGCTGGAATTCTACGCTGCACATGTTGGCCAGGCTGTACAAGCAGTGTAGAGCAATAATGGAATACCAACTGCAACAGTGGGCATGGATGGCAGATATCTGCCAGGTCCTCGGAAACTTTGAGGAGTCTACCCAGATAGTGAGCGGTGATGCGGCAATCAGCGTTACTATCCCGCTGCTTTGCCTGCTGAGAAGTTCACTGCTAAGCATAAAGGCCGATGCTTTGCAGTTGGAACACGAGACGGGGGATGACAGTATGTCGCTTGATAGCCAGACCACCCTCATGTCTATATCTCCTCGTTTTCGAGGAGGAGGAGGGGGAAGAGACAGCTGGCCACACTGCAGAGGGTACCCATGCTGCTTGCCTCCCATCTGTTCAGCGTGTATGGGCTGAAGAGGAGGAGGATACTGAAAGTCATCTTCCTAGTGAGGGCAGCGATGTGTTGTGTACTGGTACCCTGGCACACATGGCTGACTTCATGTTAGGCTGCCTTTCTCGTGACCCTCGCATTAGACGCATTCTGGCCAACATGGATTACTGGGTGTACACCGTTCTCGACCCACGGTATAAGGAGAACCTTTCCACTCTTATTCCCAAAAAAGAAAGGGGTACCAGAGTGATGCAATACCACAGGGCCCTGGTGGAAAAAGTGATGCTAAAGTTTCCATCTGACAGCGCTAGTGGCAGAAAACGCAGTTCAGAGGGTCAAGTAGCAGGGAAGGAGCGGGGATCAGGCAGCATGTTCAGCGCAGGCAGGGGAACACTCTCCAAGGCCTTTGCCAGCTTTATGGCTCCCCAGCAAGACTGTCACCACTCCCCAGTCAAGGCTAAGTCAGAGGGAGCACTGTAAAAAGATGGTGAGAAAGTACGTAGCCGATCATACCACCGTCCTCCGTGATGCCTCTGCTCCATACAACTATTGAGCGTCAAAGCTGGACACGTGGCACGAACTTGCGCTGTATGCCCTGAAGGTTCTGGCCTGCCCTGCCGCTAGCGTCTTGTCAGAGAGGATGTTTAGTGCAGCTGGGGGAATCATCACGGATAAGCGTACCCACCTGTCAACTGCCAGTGCCGACATGCTTACACTCATAAAGATGAACAAAGACTGGATTTCCCCAGACTTCTCTTCTCCACCGGCGGAAAGCAATGGAACCTAATGATTCTTTTCGCTGCAACAGGAAAAAAAATGCATCCTCTATCACCACAAAAAAGGGGGAATTAGCTTTGTCAATCACTCTCGGATATTATTACTCCTCCTCCTCCTAAAACAGCATGTCATCACTCAGAACTGCCAATTTTTCTGCGGCCCAAAAGGCTCTGTTTAAAAGTGTTTTTTTTACAATTTTTCAATGTTTCGAAAGTATTGATACTTTAACAGACACCAATTTTTTTCACAGGGCTGGCTCCAGGCTCTGTTACAAATTAAGCAACAGCGAGCTGTATCTTTAAAAAATGTTTCCGTGTACGTCCCAGATGTGCGTAGCTACAGATGTTTGTTCATTTCGCCTGATGTTACCAACGTGATCAAGAATACGGCGGCGGAAATGCCGAGCCGTCTTGCCCACGTAATTTAGTGGGCAAGGGCAAGTGGCTAGGTATACCACGTTCTTAGTGCGGCAATTTATAATTTCTCTATTATGGAATTCAGTGGCTGTAGAGGCACTGCTAAAACTAGAGCTTTTTTGATGAAAGGGCATGCTGCACATCCTGAACATGGGAATGTGCCTTTAAAATTATGCCTTCCTAGCCACATGCTCGTTGGTACATCAGGTTTTAAGTAGCTCTTGACAAGTCGATCCCTAAGATTTCGGCCTCTCCTAAACGTGATTAATGGCGACAAGGGTAGTAGGTCACCAACATCCTCGTCGTCTTTCAGAATGTCCCAATAATCCCTTAGGATGCCCTTGACTGCAGAGGACCCAGTGTCGTACGTACCTATGACCCTAGTGGTACTGTCGTTCTCTTTTGTGCGGGATAGAAGTAACTCATTTCTAGCTTGTCCGGCTGCAAACTTATAGGCCTCGGAGACAACCGTCTCTGGATAACCTCTTTGCGTGAATCGTGAGGATAATGCTTTGCGGAATGTGGTGGTCGACAAAGTACCATCTTGTTCTTTAGAAATTCTAAGGTCCAGGAAAGTGATCGTTTTTTCGTCGCATTCTGCTGTAAAACGCAGATTCAGACTGTTGAGGTTAAGTGTTTCGACGAAGGCAACAAAGTTGTTTTTCGTGACTGACCAGAGAATGAAGATATCATCTATATATCTTGACCATAGGATGATATTTTCAGTGAATAGATGATTTTCTTCGGTGAAGACGTGTCTCTCCTCCCACCAGCCCAGGAGCAGATTGGCGTAAGATGGGGCGCATGGCGTCCCCATCGCGGTGCCCCTGAGCTGGTGGAAGAAGACCCCTTGGAACAGAAAGTAGTTGTGGGTTAAAATAAACCCTAGGAGGTCTTTAATGAACTGATTATGTTCATAGTAATGGTGGCCTTTTTGGTTCAGAAAATATTCAGTGGCTCTCAAACCCAAATCGTGAGGTATAGAGCTATAGAGGCTCTCGACATCCATTGTTGCCAAGATGACATTAGGCTCTAGATGGATGCCCCCGATTTGGCGCAACATGTCAGGGGTGTCCTCGACATGTGATGGAAGAGAAGTTACGAAAGGTCTTAGTATTAGATCCACATATGTGCTTGCATTTCGGCTCAGGTTGGAAATGCCAGAGACGATTGGTCGTCCTTTCAGGGGTGATAGCCCCTTGTGCACCTTTGGTAAGGTGTAAAATGTGGCCACTCTAGGGTGTCTAGGGACGATATATTCGAATTCCTTTTGGCTAATAAGTTTAGATGACAGAGCCTTTTCTGCAATTGATAGTAGTTCACGTGAATATTGCACTGTGGGATCAGTTGGAAGTTTTTCGTATGTGTCTGTGTCATTTAACAAGGTCATACACATGTTCACATATTAATTTCTATTGAGAACCACGACATTGCCACCCTTGTCAGATGGTTTAAAGACAATCTCTCTGTTCGTTTCAAGGGATTTCAATGCACACTTTTCTTCACGGGTCATATTCTGGGGGCCTCTGCAGTCTTTGGGCTTTAGATTTTTAATTTCCTTGAGGACAATCTTCTCAAAGGTGTCAGGGAGAGGACAATGCAACGAAGGGGGATTAGATGAATTCTTGTTTTTAAGTTCGGTGAAAGGACCCTTCCCTGGGACACTGTTCATGTAATTTTCCAGGTGTTGGAGATCCCTTAGTATGGGCATATCCGATAGGGATAATCCGAATTCGGCCGCTCGTTTTTTGTCAGATTGGACAAAATATTTTTTCCACCAGAGTCGGCGCATGAAGAGGGAGATGTCCTTCGTCCAGACGAACGGATCATAGCGGTTCGTCGGGACGAAGGACAGCCCCCTCTCCAAAACGCCAATCTCCACAGATGATAGCCCTTTATCTGAAAGGTTTATAACTTGTAGTTTATCAGGCGTAGGTTTATGGGTATGGTTAGTCTGTAAGTTGGCAGAGCTCATAGCCCCCTTCTGTCTCTCGGGGTAGCGGGGCAGAGGTGGACCTAAAAAACTTTGGTCCATGTTATTAGGATGCTTATTTTTGCCTCGTCCTCTCTGTTGTATCTTACTTCTGCCTCTACGTGGGTATGTGTTATACCTGCCTCTTGGTAGACCTTCATATTCTGAGACTTCGAGATCAGAGGAACTTATATCTGTGTCGGAACCTGATATATTAATGTTGTAAGCGCGGTTCTCTCTGAAGTCGATTAAATCTCGATTAAATTGGCCATGTTTGCGCTCTTTTATCTGGGAAGTGTATTTTTCCACATTAGTCTGGAGGATTTTCTCCTTTACAGAGAATTCGGGATCATCAGCGAATTTCTTCACTGCCTCCAGCATATCATCTAAATTCTTTTGATTTGTGGTTAATATTTGTTGTTCCTCAGTGATAAGTAGTTGGATCAATCTTAGTGAGGACTCTGTGGATTCTTTCTCCCATTTGGCCAGGAAATCGTTGTTCCTCAGTCTAACCGGGGGCAATATCGGATTGCGCAGGCCTCTGGGGACAATTTTATTTTCCATATATCTTTTGAGGCCCTGTACTTCCCACCACCCTCTGATGCAATCACGGTATTGTTTTGTGAGTTGTTTGAAACATCCATGTATGTCAGTGCTAGCCGTGTTGGAGGTATAGCCCTCTTGAGAAAAAACGGCATTCGCCTCAGTAACCCAGCTCTCAACATTGAGCTTGTGAGAGAGAAAGCCTGCCATTTATACGTAGAACAAGAATTTACAGAGGCAGTATTAGTCCAGCTAACTAATCTCAGGAATTTACTACGTGGACCCCTTCAACTAATGATCTTAAAAAATACCTTTTATTACAATTGATTAAAAAAGAGGAAGAACAAACACACATATATTAAACTGAATCGATGCCACTTAATTCAAGAAAAGGAGACCAAGTGCGCTGAATAGAGGTGGTATATTCAGCTATTACGTATCATTGGTCTACATAAATGACTAATTGATCTAAAATATGACACGATTGGTTACGCAAATGTCATCTTGATGATATAGCTTTGACAAGTGCGAAAACTGAGTATATTATGTCACCCAACGCGTTTCCCCCACAACCGTGGGTTCTTCAGGGGTACAGATACATCAATTCCCAGAAATAAACTGGGTAGTGGCTTGGTTAAGATAAATAATTATTTATTTTGCCTCTCAGTATCCAGAGTAACCTTAGCAATGGAAGGACTTAGGATACACGGAATCACAGACACATCTGTTTTAGATAAACAGGTGCGACCAAGCTAGCAGCTTATGGTCACAAAGATATATATATTCCGATTGAGGCTATTCCAAATTCCAATTTCCACATCAGCCAATGATTGGAAATGGTGTGGAGTTTGGAACAATTCTATTCTCCCAGATAGAGTTTAACTAGAACAGTATATTATTCCAGTTATGAATTAGCGCCGTTCAATAAGCTCCCTAACGTGCTACATCAATCAGAATATGATTGAAGAGCAAGAATATAAAGGTAGTTAGTTGCATGGACCTATGCTACCTATGAGGATGCTTAATAGTAAGATCTTCAGAATAGAGCCTATGATAACTGAAATAAAATAAATGAAGAAATGAAAGAAATGAAAAAAAACGGCAGCATGTCAGTCCTGGTGGTGGGCTGACAGCATACTTAGCCAGCAACTCACAGCAGTTTAAATAGGGCTTAGGTGGTTACACCTTTGATGGGAGTGTCACCCTCTGAGCCAATCATTGTGGCTCAGCGGAATACCTCATGTGGACAGTTGCCATGGAGACCAGGAAGCTACTTACCTAATGAATGAATGTTGTAGCCAGTGCAATCAAACATACAGGTGACTGTGTTAAGGACCGCTAGGTCACATTAACCTTTCAAGCCTTGGGTTCCAAATCAATTCGTATCCGGTGCACCACGGAGGCCAAGAACCACACAAAGAGTCGGTTTTTAGTTCTCCTCAGA
Organism: Eleutherodactylus coqui; assembly: GCF_035609145.1. Classification (NCBI taxonomy): domain Eukaryota; kingdom Metazoa; phylum Chordata; class Amphibia; order Anura; family Eleutherodactylidae; genus Eleutherodactylus; species Eleutherodactylus coqui. The sequence goes on along the minus strand of NC_089847.1, from coordinate 66,502,538 downwards.
TACGGAGAGAGAGCCACGGCAAGTATATAGCTCACTCTGCTTAAGGCGTACGTACTCTGAATCTTTATTAACTTTTCATAGCGTTTCTCAATACAGGAAAGGAATACGTCATTAGTCATGGCTTTAATCTCATTGGGTGAGAAAAACATCAAGAATTGTGCTTTGTTGAACAATCAGCGCAGTGAGAATAAATATGTGAAATGTCCTTCAAATGATTATTCTCCCTTGGGAGTTTGGATGATCGCAGCGTCTTATCAGCACGATTTGCTCTTTTCCCAAAGCTCAGGATGTGGGGGAGTCTTTTCTGATAGCGGCTGTACCAGGCAAATGTTCTCGGGTGAATAGAAAGGGGAAAAAAAACAAATCATTAGACATTGCACCGAATACCCTGCTGTAAAGTTATTTCTGATTTAATTATTGTTTCACTACACACAAGCTTATTTACATCTTATAATGCTCCATTTTGTATCTAGCGGCCATTTTGAGACAGATTCTTCCATTTTATGGACCTGTACCTTCTCAAATCCCCCTAGAAACTGTCTCGAAATAAACAATACCTTATAACTTCTACTGGGCGGGGTAAGGTTTGCTTTCCCTATCTCTAGTTTATGATCTATGCCCTACCTATCATTGTTGGTCAGCTGTCCAAGGGCTAATCCCTTCCCCGACAACTAATCCTAACTAACTAAACACGAAGACCTAGTAGACACAGAAGGGATCTACAACACACTTGCTACTCTAGTCTAATGGCTGGGAGACTAGAGTGGTCACCCCTGCTTCTGCTGAGACAGATCCATAAGGGGACAAATCGCTCTGTTGTATTATAGGCATATAGCCATCGCCTGGGGTCTCTACATCTACGTGTATGGGGGCGACAGGTACCATCTGATCTGTAAGCTTAGCACAGGGGCGTCTTATGCAGGGCACAATACAGACAGAAAGTAGCAGGAGTATGATAAGAGTAACCAGAATCCCTATTCCTATCTGCACCAAGAATTGTTTCCATTGTCCGGTCCATACAAACCACTCATCCCAGGGGTTAGTTATCCCAGAATTACGCTTCAGCTCTTCTGACAATGTGGTCAATTTCTTTATTGCGATAGTCACTTTACCTGTGGGCCCTGTGTTATCTGGAATATATGTACAGCAAGTTTCACCAATCATTTTACAAACACCACCTTTCTCGGCTAGCATCATATCCAGAGCCACTCGGTTCCGGAAAGCCATGGTGGCCGTGGGGTCCAACTGATCAGCAAGCCCCTAAAGTGCATCTCTTGTATAACTCACGAACCCCTGCTGGTTGTAATATATATATACAAACATTCTTATTGATGGTTACTATTCCAAACAGGGACTCAAATCTGGCCTTAACTTGATCCCTGGCTTTAAACTCATCTGGCACCCCCCCCCCCCCTTGGCACTCTGATTGCATCTATATATATATACACATGTGGATTAAACCTGCCACCTGGTTTCAGATTGTGACGCTCGTCTGTAGGACCTGAGAGAGAAGCAGAGACCACAGAATGCGTTATTGACAATATCTTGGAGAGGCCTATGACAAAATTAACAAGAGAATCATTTCCCAAACTCAGCTACTGTGGCATGTATCCTCCGGAGAAAAAGAAAAACTAATGGAAAACACCTAATTCAAGATTTGCCCGTTTCCTTCATTGCCCATGGATCTAATTTCCCACTACTCTGTGGACGGTAGGGTGTGTGAAAAACCTGGAATATACCCAAAGCAGACATGATGTATTGCATTATTTCACCTGTGACATTTGTACGTTTGTTTGAGTCAATCACTTCCGGTACCCCATATCTGCGGATTACCTCGTTCATGAGCTTCTGTACGGTTACCTGCTTATTTACTTTGGTAACAGGGTAGGTCTCCAACCTGAAAATAAATCAACAACAAGCACATATTCATACTTCCCAACAAGTGGGAGCTGAATGTAGCCAATTTGCAATCCCTGAAATGGGTAGAGTGGTCTAGGCAAGTGTTATGTGGCAAATTTACTTCTACCCTGTTGCTTACGGCAAAGATCATGCAAAATTGGACAAATGATACAGCAGCTACAGAAAACCCAGGAGCCACCCGTCCTTGCTCAAGCGTTGACATCATTGCTGCTTTGAACGGGGTGTTGGATGAGGAGAGCATCGCCACCATGCTGAAGGAGGTGCTGGAAGGCCTGGAGTACCTGCATAAGAACGGCCAGATCCACAGGGATGTTAAGGCTGGAAACATCCTCCTGGGTGAAGACGGCTCAGTGCAGATCGCAGATTTTGGCGTCAGCGCGTTTCTAGCCACAGGAGGCGACATCACCAGGAATAAAGTCAGAAAGACCTTTGTGGGCACGCCATGTCGGACGGCACCGGAGGCGACGGAGCAGGCCAGAGGACACGACCTCAAGGCGGACATCTAGACCCCCGGTAGGTGTGTCTTTCCGTGCATCAGCTGGGCCATCATGGGGCACAGGGACCGTGGTAGGCAAGTTCTGTTGACTGTCCGCCATACGCCGTCCCATTTCTGCTACTCCCATATTTAGTCCATTTGTCTTTTTCTAGCTTGCTGGCTTGTAACTGTAAAGTCTTTAGCATATCAAAGTCCAAGTTCATATCAAAGTAGTCAAAGTCCAAGGTTTATATCAAAGTCCAAAGTTATTGTCAAAGTCCAAAGTTATTGTCAAAGTCCAAAGTTATTGTCAAATTCTTTTCTTCTTTTCTTCCACGGCTTCAGGTTTGTGATGGCGTTGCCTCTTGCTTCTCCGGTGTAGGAATTGGTGTGAGCTTTCCACTTTGTCAGGTAGCAGTAGGGCTTCCATGAGACTTTGCACCGCTGCACCATTCTTAATTGGCTGTCCTGCTGAGGTAACAAGCTGTCTGGCCTTCCATGTTGGGCCGTAGTCATGAGCTATGCCAAATGCATACCGGGAGTCAGTGTAAAAGGTTGCCATCTTACCTTCTACCACTCTACACGCCCCAGTGAGGGCCTTCAGTACCGCTTCTTGTCCTGAAACATGTGGAGGCAGAGCTTCTGCTTTTTAGGACATCTTGTTGTGTGACCACTGCATATCCAGTGTGGAGTCGTCCATCACCTTGGTACCATCTATAAAATCAACTCAAAATATGCATTGTTAACAGGGGCTTCAGTAACCTCTTAAAACTTTTACATTTTCTTGTTGCATCACTGCTAAACAATCCTGCTGATATTCTATTTCAAATAGATCAGAACCTTGTTGCAAACAATTTAAAAATAGCTGATCTGCAATACCTAGATCACCTATGCCTTCTCCTCCCCCCTGTGAACCAGGATACTCAATTAAAAGAAGAATAGCCAGGTTCAAAAGAGCACATTGTAGCCGGATCTGACAGACCAGAGATAAGTGCTTGGGTTGCACTTGCGTGAGTATGCTCCGAATGACATGAGGGGTGAGGACCACTAAGGAATGGGGGGGCGAGGGGGGGGGTATAGTCCAATACCAACTCAGGTTTGTCAACCATTGCCTGTACTGCTGCCACCGCACAAACACATGAGGGAGCTCCTCGAGCCACTGGATCCACCCTCATTGAGTAGTATCCAAGTGGCCGGGGTTGTCCTCCGTGCTTTTGTGTCAACACTGCCGTCACATGGCTAGAAAGTTCAGTACAGAAAAGAGTAAAGGGTAAAGAGTAGTTGGGAATACCCAAGACTAGAGAGCTGCTTCAGAGGTGAGAGGGAAAAGAATAATTGAAAGACAGTCATAGAGTAGTTGCATGAGAGAGGAAACCGAGTGGATTCATGGGCGGCAGTATGAAACAAGGCCCAAAAAGGTGCGGAGTTTGGCAACACATACTGTATAGGTACAGGTATGGCCTGGAGAACAGCCTTTTGTTCCTATGTCAGATGTCCAGTTCCTAGGCCTAAACAATGACCCAAGAGATTTTGCAGGACTGGAGTTTGTCTTTAGAGGCTTTACAGCCATTTTCTGCAAGAAAAATTAACAGTGAAATTGTGGCCTGTTAGCAGGCTTCCAAATTATCAGCACACAGCACCGACATGCCGTAGGTGTCTGGCTGACTCTTCAGCGTTTTTTCTGGACTGGAAGAAGAGGGGTGTTTGTTGGAGCAGTTAGTTTACAAGACTCTTCTGAACTGTCACCTGAGGTCTCAACCCGTACTGATCTATCCGGTGGGAATTTGATGGATGCAGATAAGGCCTGTAAGATATCAGTGCCAATAACAGAGACATGAGTTACATCAGGGCAGAATATTCTACAAACATCTATCCACATTGGAAATTTACAATCTGCATATGCAGGGGGGAGGAGGGGAAATTGTATCCCCAGTCAATATCTGCATCACACATCCTACATTCATCATAGTCTGAGCACGGGTCATTAACTCTCATCCATCCATGCAGTCAAGTCTGTCTCTCTCATTCAAATGTTAGTAAGAGTTCACACAGGACGTAACACGTATGATGCAACTGTCCTTATCTTGCAAACAAATGCATTCAATCACTACCACCTCTCCCTGGAATCAGTCAAACTTTAACTGTCTGTAATACTAGAGATGTACAACAGATTCCACAACACTAATATTTCCCATAAAAGGAACACACATTTAGCAATTATGCACACGTCCAACCAATTACAGAACTGACATTTACACAAAGAACAGCAAAAACAGTAAGATTCACTGGATTCATTTTGGGTTCTATTCTAGTCAAGCAAACTTAATTAATTGTCCAGTGTTCTCCGCTCTAATCTTTGGCCTTGAGAATTAGATGAAGAGAAAAACAAAGGGAAGGGGGGAGATTGGAGACAAGGGGGAGGACCTGCTCCGGCCTAGCTGCGGCTTCTAATAGATCAAGCATTAACCCTCTATGTACTCCTATATATTTATATATCTATATATATTATCACATATTGACCCTCTCCTTCCGACCTTTCTTCTCAGCAGTATCTGACTTATGAGGAATGGACAACACGTACAGCAATGACACAATGTTATGACATTAAAACATACAGGACAGACAGCACGGTGGTTAATTGTCACATAATTGTCTGCAGACTCTGTATGAACTTGCTTCATGTCATAGGGGGACACAGACTAGAGGATTCCCTTTCTCCTCCATTTTTCCCCCTTGCAAAGTGGAAAAGATTTTTCCAGCAACAACTACATTCATGGGAAATTTTAAGCACAGACCTACTTGGGATGGGGGTGCTAAACACAGACTGCAGAACAGATAATCGGGAGAAGGCTATTTGCAGGCGGAATGAGGGGACTTGAATGTTTCTATGCAAAATTCAGAAAAGGCACTCGTCATTGCAGTTCAAAGAATTGGTATGCCAGGTAAAAACATACATAGATGGGAGGTCAGAGGCCAGCTCATTTCTGCTGCGGAGCTAAGATGACGTCTGAGCGTCAGCTGAAGGTATTGTTACAACAGATGCTAAAATGGCCGCTGGGCTATGGCTGGCACTGAAATGGCCACCGAAGGCGTGGCCTAACTGCGCGATGGTGACGGTAGGGTCCAGGAATACTACATACTAGACACGTATCAAGATATACCGACTGGTATTGGCCCCAATAACAACACAGCCATCGAGGGGCAGGACAAAAGGGAGAAAAACATCATCCATGACACGGCCGGGGCGGTGCCCCCAGATGGTGAAGAAGGCCTGCCTTCCTTTGTCTTCAACTCAAAGCATATGAATAATCGCCATCTTGAATCTGTCAGGACAGTGTCCGGGATATGGGGGTCCCTGAGATATCCCGCAACCCCTGTCCCTGCCTACTTGCCCCCCTGGGCTAACCCCCAGGGCGACAACTGGGCGACGGTCCCTACCCTCACTAGGGAAGCGGGACACGGGAGACAAACAGACACTGAGACAAGCAACGGTAGAATGGTCAGACAATCCGGGTCGGCAACAAGAGGGTACGCAGTACGGAGGGGTCAGGCAAAACGTAGTCAAGTCCAAAAGCAGGTGTCAGAAAAGCCGAGGTCACAAGAGCAGTCAGGATAAACGCGGGTGCAGCTGGAGAACCAAACTAACACTGGCGAGGCCTGAGAGGAACACACACCTATTTAAATGCTGTCAGCGCTCCCGCCCCAGAAGCTGATTGGGGCGGGGAGCCTGACAGCAGCAGGGCTAATCAGGGCGGTGCTGGGGACACGCCCCCAGTCTAGCTGCACAGACAGTTACTAGGGAAGCCAGCCTGGTAGTCAGGACACTAGAAGCACCAGCTGCCTCCCTAGTAACCCGGCGGCGACCAGTCTTACAGCGGCCCGGGGAGATCACAAGAACCGGGGTACCTCTGCGCCGCGCTCCCGCACCCCGGGTGGCCGGACCGGTGGTGCGGGCACGGCGGCCCCGAGAGTTGCCGGTTCTGACAGTACCCCCCCTTCTACGGGGGTACACCGGACCCCCATGGCCAGGTGCGGGCTTAAGCGGGAAAGCCCTGTGGAATGCCTGGACTAGGCGTGGCGCATGAACGTCCCTGGCAGGGACCCACGTCCTATCCTCAGGGCCAAATCCTCTCCAGTGGACCAGGTACTGCAGCCCACCTCTAACCCGTCGGGCATCCACAAGCCTTTCTACTTCATACTCCAGTTCCCCCTGTACCAGAGAGGGAGGAGGCGGGTTCTGGGTGGGGAGAACTGGAGTCACATACTTCTTAAGCAAGTTCTTGTGAAAAACCTTGTGGACCTTCCAAGGGTCAGGAAGTGCCAACTTATATGACACCGGGTTGATAACCTGAGAAACCGTAAATGGGCCAATGAACCGAGGAGCAAGTTTCAGGGAGGGAACCTTAAGTCTCAGATTCTTAGATGATAATAAAACCTGCTCCCCGACCACAAAAGGTGCAGAGATAGTACGTCTTTTATTTGCGTATTTACGCAGTTTCTCTTGGGAACCCTGAAGGTTCTTACGAACCTGGGCCCAAACTGTGCACAGTTCTTCGGCGGATATGTCGGCGGCCGGATTGTTCGAGACCAACGGAGTAGAAAGCGAGAACCGGGGATGGAACCCATAGTTACAAAAAAAAGGTGACAGTTGGGTCGACGAGTTACCATGGTTGTTAATAGCAAATTCGGCGAGAGGTAAGTAGTTGGCCCACTGATGCTGGTTATCAGAGACAAACAGTCGCAGATACTGGATAAGTTCTTGGTTCATCCGTTCCGTTTGTCCGTTACTCTCGGGATGGAAGGCAGAGGAAAAGGACAAATTAACGTTTAGATTTTTACAGAAGGCTCGCCAGAAGCGAGCGACGAACTGAACCCCTCTATCAGACACAATATCCTCGGGGATCCCATGTAACCGAACAATCTCCTTGATGAACATCTCAGACAAAAGCTTGGCGTTAGGCAACTTGCCAAGTGGAACAAAATGAGACATTTTGGAGAAACGGTCAACTATTACCCAAATGACCGTATTCCCCAGCGAGGATGGCAGATCAGTAATAAAATCCATGGACAACTGGGACCATGGCCTGGACGGAATGGGCAAGGGCAGAAGAGGCCCCTCAGGACGTCTCCTGAGGTTCTTCCCCCTTGCGCAAACCGGGCACGCGGACACAAATACCCGTACATCCTTGGCCATGTGCGGCCACCAATAGAGTCTGGCCGCTAACTCCAGAGTACCCCTGATACCGGGGTGTCCAGCTAGGACTGAAGCATGTGTCTCCTCTAACACTTTCAATCTCAGTGACAACGGGACAAATAATTTGCCTTCCGGAAGGGCTTCAGGAGCAGATTGTTGAGCGGCGTGAATGAGAGGTGAAAGGTCGGAGGAGACAGCAGCGAGGACCACCCCAGGGGAGAGAATGCTCTCAGGCTCCGGCTCGGAAGGTTCCGGAGAACCAAAACTCCTAGACAGGGCATCAGCCTTGACATTCTTAGAACCGGGTCTATAGGTAACAACAAAATTGAACCGAGAGAAAAACAAGGCCCAGCGGGCTTGCCGAGCATTTAACCTCTTAGCGGAATCTAGATAAGTGAGGTTTTTATGGTCAGTGAGTACCGTAATCTGGTGATGGGCTCCTTCCAAAAAATGCCTCCACTCTTCAAAAGCCCACTTAATCGCCAGCAATTCCCGGTTGCCTATATCATAGTTCCGTTCGGTGGACGAAAACTTCCTAGAAAAATAGGCACACGGTCTAAGGTTGGTGAGAGTGGAGGGACCTTGGGACAGTACCGCTCCCACACCAAACTCAGAGGCATCTACCTCCACCACAAAAGGACTGGACAGATCCGGTTGTACTAGGACAGGTGCAGACGAGAACGCCGCCTTTAGGGTATTGAAGGCCCTCAGAGCCTCAGAAGACCAGGTCCTCACATCTGCCCCCTTTCTGGTGAGGTCCGTTAGAGGTTTAGCCACCACGGAGAAGTCTTTAATGAATTTGCGATAGTAGTTGGCGAAGCCGAGGAAGCGTTGAAGGGCTTTCAACGACCCTGGCTGGGCCCACTCCGTGATGGCCTTCACCTTTTCAGGATCCATCTGGAAGTCGCATGGCGTGATGATATACCCCAAAAATGATATCCTTTGTACCCCGAAAACACATTTCTCGAGTTTAGCAAACAGCTTGTTATGTCTGAGTCGAGCTAGCACAGTCTGAACGTGAGTATGGTGACTCGGCAAGTCGGAGGAAAAAATCAAAATGTCGTCTAGATATACAACCACGAACACCCCCATGATATCCTGAAACACTGAGTTCATGTACCCCTGAAAAATGGCGGGGGCGTTACACAATCCAAAAGGCATAACTAGGTATTCAAAATGCCCGAGGGGCGTATTGAAGGCGGTTTTCCACTCATCCCCCTCCCGAATGCGGATGAGGTTGTATGCTCCCCTGAGATCAAGTTTGGAAAACCATTGGGCACCAGCGACCTGGTTGAGGAGGTCAGGAATGAGTGGAAGAGCATACTGGTTTCGGACTGTGATTTTATTTAGCTCTCTATAGTCAATACAGGGCCGGAGACCCCCATCCTTCTTCTCAACGAAGAAAAACCCGGCACCCACCGGGGATTCTGAGGGCCGGATGTGCCCCTTGGCCAGGCTGTCCTGGATGTAGTCCCTCATGGATTCTCTCTCTGGAACCGTAACGTTATAAATGCGGCCCTTAGGAAGTTTGGCCCCAGGAATCAAGTCTATTTTACAGTCCCATTCCCTATGAGGGGGCAGAGCTTCAGATAATTGTTTGGAGAACACGTCAGAAAACTCGGAGAGGTATTCTGGTAGGGGGCTCCCCTCGCAGGTGGAGATTCCCACCTTCACCGCACGAAGGTGGTTGGCACAGCGGGGACCCCACTTTACCAGTTCCAACGTGTCCCAATTTACTACCGGGTTGTGCTCCCGGAGCCAGGGGAGGCCTAGGACGACGTCCACAGACAAATCTCTCATCACTAGAAAGGTGCAGGTCTCCACGTGTAAGGCTCCTATAGTAAACCTTACTTCAGGGGTCACCAGATTAACCACCCCTGCTTGCAAAGGAGTGGAGTCCACTCCTGAAACCAGAATCGGAGTTTCTAAACGTAACAAAACCCCGGACAGTTGAGCAACGAAATTAAAGTTAACGAAATTAGCCGCAGCCCCCGAATCGACAAAGGCTTGCCCAGTACGGTGGAAAGCATGAAATTCTAGGGTGCAAGGCACTAACATTTTGGACAACACAGGGAGTACCTTGGCTCCTAGACAGTCCCCCCGACAACTGCCTAGGAGCGGGAGTTCTTCCTGCCGTGGCTTCTTAGCGCAGGTAGCAATGCGGTGACCCGGCTCCCCACAGTAGAAGCAGAGGTTCTTCTTCAGGCGGTGTTCCCGTCGTTGCTCGGGGTTCACGGCTCCCAGCTCCATGGCCTCGGTGGTGGGAGGGTAACAGGTCGGGTCAGTCGAAGAAGTAGACGTGGGGAGTGGGGTGGTCCGAGCGGCGTGTCTGGCCCTCAAACGTCGGTCGGCTCGAATAGCCAGCGACATGGCTTGCTCCAGGGTTTTAGGCTCTGGGTGGGCCACAAGTAGGTCCTTGAGACCCTCAGACAGACCGGTCAAAAATAAGTCTTTTAGGGCGGCATCGTTCCACCGGGATTCCGTACAATGTTGACGGAATTGGGAACAGTAGTCCTCCGCCATCTTACAACCCTGGCGCAGGGCCAGAAGTTTGGAGACTGCGTAGCCCGCCCGGTCGGGTTCGTCATAAATTTGACCCAGGGCGGAAAAAAAGGCGTCAAGGGATAGTCGGGCTGGAGAGCCAGCTGGTAGCGAGAAAGCCCAATTTTGGGGCTCTCCCCTCAGGCGGGTAATTACGATTCCCACTTTCTGGTATTCAGTACCAGAGGAGTGGGGGCGGAGATCAAAGTAGAGCTTGCAGCTCTCTCTAAATGCAAAAAACTGATCTCTCTCTCCGGAGAAGCAATCCGGAAGCGTGGCTCGAGGTTCTGACATCGTTCCTGGAGCGGACGAGGGCTGCATGGGACCTGCAGCTGCCACTTGTTCCCGTGGCTGCAAGCGGGCTGTTAGGTCCTGGGCAAGGGTCGTAAGGACCTGGACCTGGTTCGCTACAGCCGCCACGGCCTCCATCGAGGGGCTCAAAGTTGCCGGGCGGATGCAAGGGTCTGACCTTAGTTCGGCCAGTGTTACTGTCAGGACAGTGTCCGGGATATGGGGGTCCCTGAGATATCCCGCAACCCCTGTCCCTGCCTACTTGCCCCCCTGGGCTAACCCCCAGGGCGACAACTGGGCGACGGTCCCTACCCTCACTAGGGAAGCGGGACACGGGAGACAAACAGACACTGAGACAAGCAACGGTAGAATGGTCAGACAATCCGGGTCGGCAACAAGAGGGTACGCAGTACGGAGGGGTCAGGCAAAACGTAGTCAAGTCCAAAAGCAGGTGTCAGAAAAGCCGAGGTCACAAGAGCAGTCAGGATAAACGCGGGTGCAGCTGGAGAACCAAACTAACACTGGCGAGGCCTGAGAGGAACACACACCTATTTAAATGCTGTCAGCGCTCCCGCCCCAGAAGCTGATTGGGGCGGGGAGCCTGACAGCAGCAGGGCTAATCAGGGCGGTGCTGGGGACACGCCCCCAGTCTAGCTGCACAGACAGTTACTAGGGAAGCCAGCCTGGTAGTCAGGACACTAGAAGCACCAGCTGCCTCCCTAGTAACCCGGCGGCGACCAGTCTTACAGCGGCCCGGGGAGATCACAAGAACCGGGGTACCTCTGCGCCGCGCTCCCGCACCCCGGGTGGCCGGACCGGTGGTGCGGGCACGGCGGCCCCGAGAGTTGCCGGTTCTGACAGAATCTGCAACTTTCTTACTTCAACTTTACGTCACTTACTGAAACATCTTTCTCTGCAAACTTGAGCAATCATCTATTAACTACAATTCCTTCATTGTCAGCTAACACACTTTTCAAGCCTTCTCCGACAGCCCCCACCTTTGTAAAACGGTTGTCAGCTCTCTGTGAATATGAACTATTCCCTGCATTTAGACTCATAGATAAACACATATGCTGGGTTTTGAATTCCACACCTTGTGCACATCCAATGTGGAACATCATCAGTCTTATCAGAGCCCTCATATGGAGGCGGTCTGACAGGCTTACGGTACTTGTAAGACTTTACATGTTCTTCAATCCATTCAACTTCCTCATAACCTTCAGCTTTCAACTATACAGAAACCTTATGCCACATTTCAGCGTCTTTCAATAAACCAGCATCATTCAGTGACCCTCTACACTTAATCAACATTTCTGACCACAATCCAGGTTGTAGCCTGCCACCAGATGGCATACCCACTATCTCACATAACTTCTTAACCTTCTTCACATACTCCTTCCCTCCTCTACATGACACCAAGTGGACAGGATCCAGGAGACCAGTAACACTGGACTTCTTCTTAAAGAACTTCAACATGTTTCTAATATCCGAGCCCTTTTTCCACTGGAGGTCTGACGCCCTATGCTCAATCACGTGATGTTCAAAGACTTTCACGTCTGATGCCCTATGCTCAATCACCCCCTGGAACCTATACTCATGGATATTTTTAAATACACCTGATATCCGAGCCCTTATTCCAATGGAGGTCAGAATCGCCCCCTGGAACCTATACTCATGGATATCTTTAAATACACAATAAATTTGCAACAACAACTTAGGTACCTATATCTATCGATTCTGTCCCTTGGTGTCACTTAAGATTACCCAAGACCTGAAGTAACAATGTCTATTGATGACAGCTTAACAATTGTACATTGAAATAACGACTGACCGCAGGACAGACTACAATCAAACGTGCCAAAACAGACCACGGTAGACATCATATATATGTATATATGTGACTTACCGCGCTGTATGGGGTTGATCAGTCCCCGGACTTTGGCACGGCTGATATCATCAATCCAGGTCTGTGTCGTAGTCCAATGGTTATCATCAGCGTCAATCAATAATCCTGCTGACTACGCCAGTTGTTAAGGACCGCTAGGTCACATTAACCTTTCAAGCCTTGGGTTCCAAATCAATTCGTATCCGGTGCACCACAGAGGCCAAGAACCACACACAGAGTCGGTTTTTAGTTCTCCTCAGATACGGAGAGAGAGCCACGGCAAGTATATAGCTCACTCTGCTTAAGGCGTATGTACTCTGAATCTTTATTAACTTTTCATAGCGTTTCTCAATACAGGAAAGGAATACGTCATTAGTCACGGCTTTATTCTCATTGGGTTAGAAAAACATCAAGAATTGTGCTTTGTTGAACAATCAGCGCAGTGAGAATAAATATGTGAAATGTCCTTCAAATGATTATTCTCCCTTGGGAGTTTGGATGATCGCAGCGTCTTATCAGCACGATTTGCTCTTTTCCCAAAGCTCAGGACGTGGGGGAGTCTTTTCTGATAGCGGCTGTACCAGGCAAATGTTCTCGGATGAATAGAAAGGAAAAAAAAAACAAATCATTAGACATTGCACCGAATACCCTGCTGTAAAGTTATTTCTGCTTTAATTATTGTTTCACTACACACAAGCTTATTTACATCTTATAATGCTCCATTTTGTATCTAGCGGCCATTTTGAGACAGATTCATCCATTTTATGGACCTGTACCTTCTCAACTGTGCTTGTTTGTACAATCCTGATACCCGCTAATAAAGAGAGGTGGCTGCATATACTTGCCGATTGCACAGAACCTACTATTTAGTGAATGAGGTTACTTTTTAAAACATTCACTCTAGAGTTATGGACGTGTGGACGTGGAATGACGTCGTCACGTCGTGGATGAGTCACATGACGTCGAGCGTCATCGGTAACGTCAGATGACGCTTCAGGGGGCGGTGCAGAAGTGCAATGCTTGTAAGTTGGTAACCATGGTGTACTCAATACATAATAAAGGTGCCGTGGCACGTCACCAGTCCGGTCATGTGACACCGAAGAGGCGGAGTAGACATACCCGGACAAACAGGCAGTGTGTAAAAAGCCTGCACCATGAAAACGAACACAAACAGCCTCCATGGCCATGGTTCCATCAGTAAGTCCTCACAAGTGACGTCATATAGCATAAAGGATGTCATATGTCACTGAGACGTCAGTATGAATGAATTGAAATAATTCAGCAATCAATAAAGGAACTTACACTACATATATATGCCCCTATTTATTTCGTTATTATTCATTCGCAGCCGAGGGTTAATCCCATCGTATCATTTCACAGGTGAAACATAAAAATATATAGTTGTTTCTTTCAGAATAATAAGGTGCATACTCAATATTTATATAATCACCCTGGGATGAGTCATAAATCATCTATTCTGAATGGTTTAATAGGAATAGATGTTAAGTGCTGGTGACATACCAGGTAAGTAAACACTATTAGACTCTCGCTGGCGCGCTATATAGGGATCAATTTTGATTTTGTGGGCGAAATAGGGATTCTCGCAATCTATTGCGCAACTCGTAGGGGAATAGATATATCAATAGCTGATCAATGATGGTAACTTAATCATGGAGTGTGACATTCCTCCGATATTTGATTACTCCATAAATATTTCACACTTTTATTAGCACTGACCGACATGCACATTTAGTTAGATGAAGCAATTAAAAGATAATTGCTCATTCAGTCCTGTAGGGGCAACCGACCGCATTCGGAAAATCCAGCTTGTCTCTTTTTGCAAGAGTAGTCTGTCTAAATCGCCACGTCGTCCGTCGTGGCGAATGCACTTGATGCCTTGGAAATGAATCTGATTTACATCACCCCTGTGTACGTCCCAGATGTGCGTAGCTACAGGTGTTTGTTCATTTCGCCTGATGTTACCAACATGATCAAGAATACGGCGGCGGAATTGCCGAGCCGTCTTGCCCACGTAATTTAGTGGGCAAGGGCCAGTGGCTAGGTATACCACGTTCTTAGTGTGGCAATTTATAAATTCTCTATTATGGAATTCAGTGGCTGTAGAGGCACTGCGAAAACTAGAGGTTTTTTTGATGAAAGGGCATGCTGCACATCCCGAACATGGGAATGTGCCTTTAAAATTATGCCTTCCTAGCCACATGCTCGTTGGTACATCAGGTTTTAAGTAGCTCTTGACAAGTCGATCCCTAAGATTTCGGCCTCTCCTAAACGTGATTAATGGCGACGAGGGTAGTAGGTCACCAACATCCTCGTCGTCTTTCAGAATGCCCCAATAATCCCTTAGGATGCCCTTGACTGCAGAGGACCCAAGGTCGTACGTACCTATGACCCTAGTGGTACTGTCGTTCTCTTTTGTGCGGGATAGAAGTAACTCATTTCTAGCTTTTCCGGCTGCAAAATTATAGGCCTCGGAGACAACCGTCTCTGGATAACCTCTTTGCGTGAATCGTGAGGATAATTTTTGCCCTTCCGCCATAAATTCGTTTGCGAATGCAAAGAAATTGACCTTTCGGAATTCCTTTGCGGAGTGGATATGGGTGGTAACTGTCCCAGCTTAAAAGAGAATTGGTAGCTGCGGAATGTGGTGGTCGACAAAGTACCATCTTGTTCTTTAGAAATTCTAAGGTCCAGGAAAGTGATCGTTTTTTCGTCGCATTCTGCTGTAAAACGCAGATTCAGACTGTTTGAGAGCCACTGAATATTTTCTGAACCAAAAAGGCCACCATTACTATGAACATAATCAGTTCATTAAAGACCTCCTAGGGTTTATTTTAACCGACAACTACTTTCTGTTCCAAGGGGTCTTCTTCCACCAGCTCAGGGGCACCGCGATGGGGACGCCATGCGCCCCATCTTACGCCAATCTGCTCCTGGGCTGGTGGGAGGAGAGACACGTCTTCACCGAAGAAAATCATCTATTCACTGAAAATATCATCCTATGGTCAAAATATATAGATGATATCTTCATTCTCTGGTCAGGCACGAAAAACAACTTTGTTGCCTTCGTCGAAACACTTAACCTCAACAGTCTGAATCTGCGTTTTACAGCAGAATGCGACGAAAAAACGATCACTTTCCTGGACCTTAGAATTTCTAAAGAACAAGATGGTACTTTGTCGACCACCACATTCCGCAAAGCAACAGCTACCAATTCTCTTTTAAGCTGGGACAGTTACCACCCATATCCACTCCGCAAAGGAATTCCGAAAGGTCAATTTCTTCGCATTCGCAGAAATTGTTCCACTGAAAACAAATTTATGGAGGAAGGGCAAAAATTATCCTCACGATTCACGCAAAGAGGTTATCCAGAGACGGTTGTCTCCGAGGCCTATAATTTTGCAGCCGGAAAAGCTAGAAATGAGTTACTTCTATCCTGCACAAAAGAGAACGACAGTACCACTAGGGTCATAGGTACGTACGACACTGGGTGCTCTGCATCCTAAGGGATTATTGGGGCATTCTGAAAGACGACGAGGATGTTGGTGACCTACTACCCTCGTCGCCATTAATCACGTTTAGGAGAGGCCGAAATCTTAGGGATCGACTTGTCAAGAGCTACTTAAAACCTGATGTACCAACGAGCATGTGGCTAGGAAGGCATAATTTTAAAGGCACATTCCCATGTTCGGGATGTGCAGCATGCCCTTTCATCAAAAAAACCTCTAGTTTTCGCAGTGCCTCTACAGCCACTGAATTCCATAATAGAGAATTTATAAATTGCCACACTAAGAACGTGGTATACCTAGCCACTGGCCCTTGCCCACTAAATTACGTGGGCAAGACGGCTCGGCAATTCCGCCGCCGTATTCTTGATCATGTTGGTAACATCAGGCGAAATGAACAAACACCTGTAGCTACGCACATCTGGGACGTACACAGGGGTGATGTAAATCAGATTCATTTCCAAGGCATCGAGTGCATTCGCCACGACGGACGACGTGGCGATTTAGACAGACTTCTCTTGCAAAAAGAGACAAGCTGGATTTTCCGAATGCGGTCGGTTGCCCCTACAGGACTGAATGAGCAATTATCTTTTAATTGCTTCATCTAACTAAATGTGCATGTCGGTCAGTGCTAATAAAAGTGTGAAATATTTATGGAGTAATCAAATATCGGAGGAATGTCACACTCCATGATTAAGTTACCATCATTGATCAGCTATTGATATATCTATTCCCCTACGAGTTGCGCAATAGATTGCGAGAATCCCTATTTCGCCCACAAAATCAAAATTGATCCCTATATAGCGCGCCAGCGAGAGTCTAATAGTGTTTACTTACCTGGTATGTCACCAGCACTTAACATCTATTCCTATTAACCCCTTGAGTGGCACGCCCGGAAATTTTCCGGGAGGAGCTCCACTGCTCATAGCAACATAGCCCGGAAGATTTCCGGGCTATGTATCACTATGGGAGCTGCAGAGCACAATGCCACAAGCTGTGACAGTGTGCTCTTCCTGCACAGACCCACACAGAGCAGTGCAAGGGCTTTGAAAAACCAGCAGAAGATATTGCCGACATGCCGGCAACCTCCTGCACTGGTTTGTTTACAGGTTGCCATAGAGACCATCGGCTTGTCAGCAGCAAACCGATGGTCTCTGTGGCAGGGAGAGCTGGTTGTTAGCTGTCAGAGGACAGCTAGGTACCAGCTCTTACAGCAGAGATCAGAGAAAACCTCCGATCTCTGCTTTGTTAACCCTTTACATGCTGCAGTCTATGTGACTGCAGCATGTAAAGGGCTGTCACTGCAGTATGTAAAGAGCTGTCACCATCGGACCCCGGAATGTGATCAGGGGTCCTAATGGGTCCCTGTGCAAGTCCCCTAAAGGGACAAAAAAAAAAATTAAAAAAAAAAAAAAAAAAAGTAAAAAAATTATAAAAAAAATTATAAAAACACTTGTCTCCCTTTACTTTGTAAAAAATCAAAAATACAATCACACATGTGGTATCCATGCATCGTAATGACCCAGAGAAGGAAGTTAATACAATATTTAACCCCTTAATGACATGGCCCCTTTTTTTCTTTTTTCCCCATTTCTTTTTTTCCTCCCCCCTTTTTAAAAAATCACAACTTGTCCCGCAAAAAACAAGCCCTTATATAGCCATGTTAATGGAAAAATGAAAAAGTTATGGCTCTTGAGACACAACTGCAAAATTAGTTGAAATTCAATGATTAGACCATTTTAAAAAACCTGCCCTGGTGGGCACGACAGGGTGGTAGGAAACCCGCCACTCAAGGGGTTAAACCATTCAGAATAGATGATTTATGACTCATCCCAGGGTGATTATATAAATATTGAGTATGCACCTTATTATTCTGAAAGAAACAACTATATATTTTTATGTTTCACCTGTGAAATGATACGATGGGATTAACCCTTGGCTGCGAATGAATAATAACGAAATAAATAGGGGCATATATATGTAGTGTAAGTTCCTTTATTGATTGCTGAATTATTTCAATTCATTCATACTGACGTCTCAGTGACATATGACATCCTTTATGCTATATGACGTCACTTGTGAGGACTTACTGATGGAACCATGGCCATGGAGGCTGTTTGTGTTCGTTTTCATGGTGCAGGCTTTTTACACACTGCCTGTTTGTCCGGGTATGTCTACTCCGCCTCTTCGGTGTCACATGACCGGACTGGTGACGTGCCACGGCACCTTTATTATGTATTGAGTACACCATGGTTACCAACTTACAAGCATTGCACTTCTGCACCGCCCCCTGAAGCGTCATGTGACGTTACCGATGACGCGCGACGTCATGTGACTCATCCACGACGTGACGACGTCATTCCGCGTCCACACGTCCATAACTCTAGAGTGAATGTTTTAAAAAGTAACCTCATTCACTAAATAGTAGGTTCTGTGCAATCGGCAAGTATATGCAGCCACCTCTCTTTATTAGCGGGTATCAGGATTGTATAAACAAGCACAGTCACCTGTATGTTTGATTGCACTGGCTACAACATTCATTCATTAGGTAAGTAGCTTCCTGGTCTCCATGGCAACTGTCCACATGAGGTATTCCGCTGAGCCACAATGATTGGCTCAGAGGGTGACACTCCCATCAAAGGTGTAACCACGTAAGCCCTTTTTAAACTGCTGTGAGTTGCTGGCTCAGTATGCTGTCAGCCCACCACCAGGACTGACATGCTGCCGGTTTTTTTCATTTCTTCATTTATTTTATTTCAGTTATCATAGGCTCTATTCTGAAGATCTTACTATTAAGCATCCTCATAGGTAGCATAGGTCCATGCAACTAACTACCTTTATATTCTTGCTCTTCAATCATATTCTGATTGATGTAGCACGTTAGGGAGCTTATTGAACGGCGCTAATTCATAACTGGAATAATATACTGTTCTAGTTAAACTCTATCTGGGAGAATAGAATTGTTCCAAACTCCACACCATTTCCAATCATTGGCTGATGTGGAAATTGGAATTTGGAATAGCCTCAATCGGAATATATATCTTTGTGACCATAAGCTGCTAGCTTGGTCGCACCTGTTTATCTAAAACAGATGTGTCTATGATTCCGTGTATCCTAAGTCCTTCCATTGCTAAGGTTACTCTGGATACTGAGAGGCAAAATAAATAATTATTTATCTTAACCAAGCCACTACCCAGTTTATTTCTGGGAATTGATGTATCTGTACCCCTGAAGAACCCACGGTTGTGGGGGAAACGTGTTGGGTGACATAATATACTCAGTTTTCGCACTTGTCAAAGCTATATCATCAAGATGACATTTGCGTAACCAATCGTGTCATATTTCAGATCAATTAGTCATTTATGTAGACCAATGATACGTAATAGCTGAATATACCACCTCTATTCAGCGCACTTGGTCTCCATTTTTTGAATTAAGTGGCATCGATTCAGTTTAATATATGTGTGTTTGTTCTTCCTCTTTTTTAATCAATTGTAATAAAAGGTATTTTTTAAGAGTATTAGTTGAAGGGGTCCACGTAGTATATTCCCTACACTAACCAGCAACATAACCAAACAAAACCCAAAAAACAAACCTTTCTTGCAGCCACCACACAGAACCTGCGCACACCACACAGAGAGAGACTGAGAACAGAGAAAGCTGGCCACACCTACATCTGGGAAGACTGCTTTTATGTGTACTGACCTGGAGTGATTGGCTGATTCGAGACACACACACCCAGCCAGCACAATCCCACACACCTGAGCAGAATTTGAAAGCCCCTGTAGAACCACAACATTCAGGAGTCAGACAGGACATCCATCTTGTCACCTTCTCTGCCCCTTTTTTTTCCCTGTCTTCCACACAATTTGTTTGCCAGTCTTTTTGCCCGTTTTCACACTTTAACTTAGTATACCACCCATAGCTTACCTAAGACTTCTCTCTCATACGATACAGGTTCTGGCTTGAAAACCACTCTACACACCTACGCAAGCACTTACAGTTTAATCTCCTGGTTGCAATTTTAAAGAAACCCCTGCAATTGGTTTATTTCCACCACTTACGGCATTGATCTGTATTATAGAAATTATTTCTCTCCTAACAGTCTGTAGAGCTTTCCGTAATTGGTAAAACCTGCTCATTACACGCATTAAAGAGTACTCTATAGTAGCATAACAAAAGGGTACATTATCCTGGGTGATATACTAAAAAAGAGTGGCTAAGTACTTCTGTTGTCCTGCGTAAATTTCAGATTCTATAGTCAATACAGAAAGGCACATACTTGGGAAAGCAGAGGAAAACACAAAAAAAACTAAACACTTTAAAGATTAGGCCAAATTAAATATTCTATGTCTACCTCAACAAGAGAGTCTGAAGAAACCCTTTCTATGGCCAGATTCAATATTTCAAATTCATTTATATTTGCTACATTCATCTAGTGTTAAACCATCACAATTATCCGTAACTTTACAACATAGTAACTATGCATTAGGCATTAGACATTCACTGTCAACTGTCTTCTCAGGAATGTCAGTCAAAGGTTGAAGAGGGGGGAGAGTGAAATGTCACCAAGACCCAAGCAGTCCAAATCAGCACATAGCGTATAACATAGCTTCAGTACTTATTAAGCCATCCAATAATTGTTATCACACAGCAAAACTTTCCCCTTCAGATGTATTATTCAACTGTCTACTGTAGAATTGATTAACAATCTCATCTCAGTGCAATAAAATTATGCAAGTTCATAGCATTATAACACTCACCTAAATTGTCCAGACAGCATTCAAGCATTCACATAAAGATTGCAAACTCTACACAAAAGCATATCAATCTGCCAGGTTATTTGTATGGGTCAAGGCATGACAATAATATGCCCTGCTTTTGCAGTGCAAATGCTCAATCACAGCCTTTAGGGAAAAACACTTTGTAAGAAATCTTACTTTCTGTAGAGTGCGCTCTGTCTGCACTTTCCTGGGGGAGTGAAAGTCACTAAATTCTTCGCTAGGTTCTGCAGATCCAAAGCCAAGCCCGACGTTGGGCTCCAAAATGTTAGTGCAAAACAATAATATTTGCTATGATATGCTTTTGGCGTCCAATTCTTAGTTAGAGGATAAGCCAAGCTGGGAAAATAACTCTCACCACAACAACACTTAGCATGATCAAAGATTTATTGATTGACAGGTAACAGTTTTTATAAGGGTACATGCTTCAATTACAATAATTCAAATCTATAATAATTCATTTTTTACCATTGGTCAAAAGAAACATAAACAAAATATGAATATGCAAGATAAGGAATTCAATATCTAAAATGCCAGGCAAATGCACGCAAGCGCAGAAATAATCATATGTGATTAACTCCTTAGAACATAAAAGTACAGTAATTCTAAACTATAAGATAAAAATCAGATAAAAAGTGCAAAGATGGAGACAGAGAGACTTATTGCTAAAGAGAGTAAAACTAATCCTAAACTGTTTATCAACTATATAAATAGTAAAAAGATTAATACTGAAAGTGCTGGCCCTTTAATAAATAAAGTAGGAGAAATTGTAAAGGGTGTGGAGGAGACAACAAAGCTATTAAATATCTTTTTCTCCAGTGTATTAAGAGGAAAATGAAATGTCAGATGAGATGCGAGTGATAATGTAAACCCTCCACTAAATATCACCAGTATAGCCCAAGAAGTGCAGAGCTATCATAAAAAGATTAAAATAGAGAAATTGCGGGGCCCTAATAGCATACACTCCTGGGTTTAAAAGAATTAAGTACTGTAATACACAGACCCTTGTTTCTTATCTTTAAGGACTCTATAGAGACAGGGCCTGTTCCACTGAATTGGTGTGTAGCCAATGTGGTGCTGACATTTAAATAGGGGTCAAAAAGCGAACTTGGAAATTACAGGCCGGTCTTAATTCTATTATGGGTAAAGTTTTTGAAGTGTTTCTAAGAGATGATATCCTGGAGTACCTCAAGGAAAATAGCTGTATAACTCTGTATCAGCATGCGTTTATAAGAGACTGCTCCTATCAAACCAACCTGATCAGCTTCTCCAAGGAAGTAAGTTCAAGACTGGACGGGGGAAAGTTATTAGATCTTGTGTATCTGGACTTTTCCAAAGCATTTTATACTGTGCTGCATTAAAGATTGGTATATGAAATGAGATTGCTTGTTCTGGGCGAGAATGTGTGTTAGTGGGTAAGTAACTGGCTCAGTGATAGAAAGCAGAGGGTGGTTATAAATGGTACATACTCTAATGGGGTCTCCATTACTAGTGGGGTACCAGAGGGGTCTGTTTTGGGCACTATTCTTTTTAATATATTTATTAATGACCTTGGGGGATTGTTCAGTAAAATATCAATATTTGCAGATGACACAAAATGATGTAAAGAAATTAACACAAGAGAGGATGCAAGGAGATTGCAAAAGGATCTGGATAAGTTAGGGGCTTGGGCAGAAAAATGACAAATCAGATTTAACAATGATAAATGTAAAGTTATGCACATGGACAGAGGAAATACGAGGGGGTGCTGATAGGTCTTTGCCTTTACCCAGAAAGAAACGAGATAGGAAGATGAAACTTTACATTTATTCCACATACTCTCCACTGATGTCAACACACTTCTTACATTGGTATTCCAAGTTCTGTAAGCCTTGCAAAAAGAAGGATTTCAGTTGTACCTCAAACCAATCATCCGTAGCAGCCATGGCCTCTGAAATGGTGTGAAATTTGGTACCCTTCAGGTGTTTCTTCAGGTTTGGAAACAGATGATAGTCAGAGGGAGCTAGATCTGGTGAATAAGGCGGGTGGTCAACCAGCTGGAAGCCTAGCTACACCAGTTTTGCTGTGGTCGCTTGTGCAGTGTGAGTGGAGGCATTGTCTTGCAGGAACAAGATTTTTTTTGACAGCTTGCCACGCCTTTTGGCCTTCAGGCTGCCGTCAATTGGTCCAAAAGTTCAATGTAATACCTTGCATTGATGGTGGAAAGATTTTGAAGGTAGTCCACTAGCAGCACATCCTCCTTATCCCATAACACAGACGCGATCACCTTAGTGGCTGGTTTTTGCACCCTGACGTTCTTTGGGCGAGGAAAACAACTGTGATTCCACTCTTTTGACTGCTCCTTGGTTTCAGGGTCATACAAATAAATCCAGGTCTCATCCATAGTGACCAGTCGATCCAGGCAGTTCTTATCAGTCCGGAAACGCTGACAAATGGACCGGAAAGTTTTCACTCGCATGCTTTTCTCTTCTGTTGTCAAACATTTGGGGACCCACTTTGAAGATAGCTTCTTCATGTTCAAATGTTCATAGATAATGACACAAACACGTTCACGAGAAATCCCCATGATGTCTGCTATTCCTTTAGCTGAAATTCGCCAATTCTCCGGTATGAGGTTGTGCACAGCATCGACGATCTCCGGAACAACAACCTCTCTCGGTCGTCCAGGATGTTCCTCATCATTGGTGCTGAAGTGGCCTGTTTTCAATTTGGCAACCCAGTTCTTAACTGTAGAATATGAAGGGCATTGATCCCCAATGTCTGCAACATATCACCATGAATATCCTTTGCGGACTTTCCTTGCAGAAACAAGAATTTTATCACTCCTCTGTTCTCATTTGCTGTGAATATCGCCTTAGACTTTGCCATTTTGTTTTCCTGCGTGCTTAGATCACTGTTGCCATAAGCTACAAACACAAAATTTTGAAAACATATATTAGAGACATAAGGCTTTCATGTGATGTAACATTCATTACCATAGAAACAAAAAAAGAACACAAAGCCAAAGACTTATCAGCACCCCCTTGTATATATTCTCAGCTCTTCTAATGTAGCTCTACTACACGCCGGTAAATATAATCAACTCTGCTACATTTAGGTATATACACTCAGCTCCCCTACATGCAAGCATATGCTCTCAGGTCTGCTACACAAAGCTATATATGCTCAGCTCTGCTACACGCAGGTATATACACGCAGTTCTAATATATGCAGTTATATGCACTCAGCTCTGATACATGCAGGTAAATACACTCAGCTTTGCTAATACAGCTATATCATAGAATGGTAGAGTTGAAAGGGACCTCTAGGGCCATCTGGTCCAACCCCCTGCTCAGTGCAGGATTCACTAAATCATCCCAGAAATGTGTCAGCCTTTGAACACTTCCATTAAAGGAGAACTCACAACCTCCCTTGGTAACCTGTTCACTCATTGATCACCCTCACTGTCAGAAAGCATTTTCTAATATCTAATTTGTGTCTCCTCCCTTTTAAGATTAGATCTTGGTCTAGGAAAGTGTAATTACTAATTAAGTTTGTATATAGACAAAGAGGAACCAACATTTATGACCATGTGGAGCTGTTTGATCTCCACTTCAAACAGGAATGTGCTGGTAGCTTTTTGTTTAGAAGGGTTTGGTATGCAGATATATGTTCACCTGTTGGAATGAGGACTTGGTCAGCTGCATTAGAATAATATAAAAAGGTCATATCTTCTCATGTCAGAAGCATGAGAAGCTTTTTGAAGCTCTGATGCAGGGATGAGAAGCCTTGAAAGCTCTGAGTAGTATGGATGTTTCAGAGACAGAATGAGTCTTCTGTTGAGCCCCTAGAAGTTAGGGAAACCTTTGGTGGTGATAATATGCGATCTGTAGCCTTTTAGTTAATAATGTGTAGCTAATGATGTACTATAACTTGCTATCTTTATACTTTGTAATGCCACGTCAGCAACCTTTATGTTTTGTAGATAGCTATTATCATTTGTATATAGATATTATTCTTTGTATATGGATCTAATAGTTTAGAAACGTAGGACAATTATTCACCACTTTGCTTGATTATTATTCGGTTTGAATAAATTCTTATTGTTAAACCTTCTATAGTGTCTTACTCTGTTTAAAGCGTAATCTGAACTTTAGTCCTGTTCCTTGCAGCAATACACAAAGTTGGCAAAACACAGCTGCCTTGTCAATCCGATATTTGGTCATTTTTTCAATAAGTATGGTATGAGATACTTTGTCAAATGCTGTACTAAAGTAAAGATATACTATATCCACCGCATTTCCCTGATCAACGCAGTCGGTGATTCTGTCACAGAAGGAAACTAGATTCATCTGGTATGACTTGTTTGTTACAAACCCATGCTGGCTCTGGTTAATTACTCCTTTTTTATCCAAGTACTTGCATACATGCTGTTTAATAATTTGTTCAAAGATCTTTCCCGGTATAGAAGTCCGGCTCACAGGCCTGTAGTTTCCTGGATCAACCTTCCCATTTTTGAAGATTGGGACATTTGCTCTTTTCCAATCTTCTGGGACTTCTCTTGTTCTCCAAGAATTTTCAAAGATTTTGGCGAGTGGTTCAGCAATTGCTTCCTTTAGTATCCTAGGATGTAATTCTTCTGGACCTTGAGACTTGAATTGATTTAAGTTAGCTAAGTGTTCCTTCGCAATCTCTCTGTTTATAGATAGCCGGCATTATTTTATTCCCCCAATAGCACAGAGAACATCAGTTGATGTTACATCCACCTTCTGAGAAAACAGATACAAAATAGGAATTTAAAATTTCAGCCTTCTCAACATCATCCTTAACCAATTTACAATTTTCATCCTGTAAACATCCAATAGCATCTTTGACTTTTCTTTTGCTTTTGATATACCCCCAAAATCCTTTTTTTATTGCTTTTAGCCTCTGTTGCAAGCCTCAATTCATTATTAGCTTTAGCTTTTCTGACACTTGCCGTACAGTTTCTGCAGACTGCGTTATATTCTTCTTTAGCTATTCCCACCTCTTTCCATTTAATAAACATTTTTTTTTTCATTTTTAACATGTGTGCAAGTTCTGTGTTCACCCATCCAGGTCTCTTTAAATGTTTCCCATTCTTCCTTCTTTTAGGGATTGTTAACGATTGTTCTTTGAAAATCTCATTTTGCAATATTTCCCAACTTTCTTGGACATTTCTGTCCTTAAGAACATCCAGCCATTGGATTATTCCTATTCTCTTTTAGAGTTCATTAAATCTGCCTTTCTGAAATCCAACCTTAAAGGGGTTGTCCCGCGACAGCAAGTGGGGTTAAACATTTCTGTATGGCCATATTAATGCACTTTGTAATATACATCGTGCATTAAATATTGGCCATACAGAAGTTATTTACTTACCTACAGGGGGTGTGTGTCCCCCCTGTGCTGGCGTCCCCATTTCCATGGTGCCGACCAAACTTCTCCTCTGGTCGCAGGAACAGTCGCGCTTGCGCACTGAAGATTCCTCTTCTGGATGGTCCGGGCTCATGAGCTGCATACTGGCTCCTCCCTCTTCTTCGCATCATCGCGTAGCTCCGCCCCGTCACGTGGTGCCGATCAGCCAATGAGGTGGCTGTAATCGGCAGTGGAGCTCAGACTGGAGAACATCCACGGTGCACCATGGGAGAAGACCCGCGGTGCACCATGGGAGAAGACCAGCGGTGCACCTTGGGAAATGACGGCAGCCATCTTGGAAGAAGAATTTTATAACTTCATAAAACTGCTTCATGGTGAGTAGAAACGCTCTATACAAACGATTTACATGGGTAGTTTGTGATGTTTGCTGAACATGGGGGACTGAGCTGTGAAAAAATTTTCATTTTGGCCGCGGGACAACCCCTTTAATGCCTGAGTCTTCTCAGTTCTTCTTCCTCTTTTTATCCAAAATTCAAAGATAGCATGATCACTGCCTACTAAGGTCCCAGGCACTCTTACTTCCGCAACTATTCCCTCCCTGTTGGTAAGAATTAGGTCCAAGAGAGCAGAACCCCTTGTTTTCTCTTCTACCTTGTGGAAAATAAAGTTGTCAGCAAGAGTGGATAAAAATTAGTTGAATCCTTTACTTTTACCTGAGAGAGATTCCCAACAAATATCTGGATAGTTAAAATCTCCCATGATCGCTATGTCATGCTTTTTTGAGAGCTTGGCCATCTGATGTAGAAAGACTTCATCCATATCTTCTGCTTGTCCAGGCAGCCTATAGTAAATGCCTACAATAGTGTCCTTTCTGTTCTTTCCTTGTATTCTTACCCATAAAGTTTCTACAGAACTGCCATGCTCTGAAGCTTGAATCTATGTGGAGATGAATATTTTCCTAACACATAAAGCAATACCTCCTCCCCTTTTTTTAGGTTTGTTTTTTTTATAAATAAGTTGTATCCTTCAAGCCTTGTATTCGAATCATGTGTATCATTCCACAAAGTTTCCGTGATGCCTATGACATCATATTTCTCTTTTTGTGTCAGGAGATCCAATTATCTTTTTGTTTCCCATGCTCTGAGCATTTGTGTAGAAACATTTTATTTTGTGATTGGTGTCTCTTGCTCCTCTACTTTCCTTCTGAATTTTTTGTCTTTGTTCTTTCTTTCCACTTCTAATAGCGAGTTTCTCAACTGTATTAATTAGCTCTATATTTTTACATGGTCGTTCACTTCAATAAGCCATATTGTTCTAGTTTAAAGCTGTCCTAGTGAGTGAAGCAAGGCACCTACCAAATATATGCTTTCCTGTTTTTGTAAGGTGCAACTCGTCTCTAGCAAGCAGTCCATCATATAGGTAATTCACTCCATGGTCTAGAAATCCAAATCTTTGCTGACTGCACCATTGATGTAGCTAGTTGTTCACCTGTAGAATCCTGTTCCATCTTCTTATTCCATTGCCTTCCACTGGGAGGATGGATGAAAAGACCACCTGTGCTCCTTCTTTCCAAGGTCTTCAAAGTCCCTGCAGATAGTTGCAAGGCCCTTTTTTGCAGTGTCATTTGTCCCTACATGTATTAGTAGGAATGGTTCGTGTTCTGTCGGACTGAAGAGTCTTGACAGCCTATCAGACACATCTTTGATTTGAGCACCTGGAAGACAGCACACCTCTCGTGAGGTTATGTCAGGTCTGCAGACAGCGGCCTCTGTTCATTTCAATAGGGAATCCCCCATAACCACCACTCTTCTTCAAAACAGCACTTCTTTTTCTCCATTCAAGAATACTCTGTGTGCTTACTACACAGTTCTGTGTGGATAGAGTCATTTCTTGCTGTACCTTTCTCCTCTGCTCTATTCTTTGTGGGTTGAGTCATTTCTTGCTGAACCTCTTCCTCCTGTCCTATTATTTGTGGGTAGAGTCATTTCTTGCTGTACCTCTTTCTCCTCTGCTCTGTTCTTTGGTGGTAGAGCTATTTCTTGCTGTACCTCTTTCTCCTCTGCTCTGTTCTTTGTGGGTAGAGTCATTTTTTGCTGTACCTCTTTCTCCTTCTGTTCAAGAAGCTGGTACTAGTTCCCGAGCAGTATGGGTGCTAGCTGACTCCTGATCCTCCTGCTTCTTTGAGTCACATGCTTCCACTCCTCTGCTTCTACAGGTACACTGGATATTTCATTTCCTTCAACATTTTGAAGAATTTCTTCTGCTCTTTGTCAAATGATGTCCACTTTCAAACTTCTAAAAGTCAAGAATTGTAGTGGTTACTACTGATAGTAAAGATACTATTAAGTGTACAACTTTGCGCACCCTTAGCCTAGACCCAGGTAATCCTAACAATCTTCCCGCTTACACTGCATCTTTACTTTTCACAGAATGACAGGGGAAATATGCAAATGAACTTCCTGCAGCTCCAATTCCTGGTCTGGTGATGTTCTCTGAGCAGCTAGACTCGGCTAATTCGAACAATCTACCCACTTACAGTGATTCTTTGCTCTTCCCAGAATGCACAGGAAATATGCAAATGAATTTCCTACAGCTCCAATTTTTGGTCTGGCAATGTTCTCAGAGCAGCTAGACCGAGCTAATCCTGATAATCTTCCCGCTTACAGTGCAAGTATATACACTCAGCTCTGCTAATGTCGCTGCATACAATTAGTTCTTCTAATGCAGCTCTGCTACATGCAGGTAAATACACTCAGCTCTCCTACATGCAGCTACATACAATTAGCTCTTCTAGTGCAGCTCTGCTACACGCAGGTAAATACACTTGGCTCTGCTACACACAGCTATATACTATCAGTTCTGCTACACGCAAGTATATACTCTCAGCTCTGATACACACAGCTATATACACTCAGTTCTTCAAATGCAGGCATATACACTCAGCTCTAATACACGCAGCTATATACACTCAGCTCTAATACATGCAGCTATATACAATCAGCTCTGCTACATGCAAGTATATGATCTCAGCTCTGCTAGATGCAAGTATATACACTCAGTTCTACTGTATGAAATTATATACACTCAGCTCTGTTACTCGCAGCTAAATACACATAGCTGTTATACGTAGCTACATACACACACAGTTCTTCTACACGCAGC
This sequence comes from Eleutherodactylus coqui, assembly GCF_035609145.1. NCBI lineage: Eukaryota > Metazoa > Chordata > Amphibia > Anura > Eleutherodactylidae > Eleutherodactylus > Eleutherodactylus coqui. The sequence continues at coordinate 66,473,392 of NC_089847.1, read as the reverse complement.
TCAGTTACATGCTGATATAAACACGCAGCTCTGCTACATACAAGCATAAGCACTTAGCTCTTTTACATGCAGGTAAACACACTCAGCTCTGGTACACGCAGGTACATACACTCCGCTTTGCTACATGCAGGTAAATCACTCAGCTCTGCTACACACAGCTATATACACTCAGCTCTGCTGCACGCAAGTGTATACACTTAGCTCTGCTGCACGCAAGTATATACACCTCAGCTCTGTTGCACGTAAGCATATACACTCAGCTGTTACACATTGCTATATATAAATTCAGCTCTGCTACACACAAGTTAAGCACTCAGGTCTTCTACATGCAGGTAAACACACTAAGGTCTGCTACACGCAGGTATATACACTCAACTCTGCTACGTACACTTATCTCTGCTACACGCAGCAATATACACTCAGCTCTGCTGCACGCATGTAACATAGTAACATAGTTTGTAAGGCCGAATGAAGACAATGTCCATCTAGTCCAGCCTGTTTATCCTCCTGTTTTGTTGATCCAGAGGAAGGCAAAAAACCCCAAGAGCAGAAGCCAATTAGCCCTTTTGGGGAAAAAATTCCTTCCCGACTCCCTAATGGCAATCAGACTAATCCCTAGATCAACCCCTAATATTTCCTACCTGCCTGTATACTCAGATTAACAAATAACCTAAGATTTATATCTTGTAATATCCTTCCGCTCCAGAAAGACATCAAGTCCCCTTTTAAACTCCTCTATGGATTTTGCCATCACCACATCCTCAGGCAGAGAGTTCCACAGTCTAATTGCTCTTACAGTAAAGAACCCCTTTCTGTGTTGGTGATGAAACCTGCTTTCCTCTAAACGTAGCGGATGCCCTCTCGCTACCGTCGCAGTCCTGGGTATAAACAGATCATAGGAGAGATCCTTGTATTGTCACCTCATGTATTTATACATAGTTGATCACTGCTTAGCCGTCTTTTTTCTAGAGTAAATAATCCCAATTTGGATAGCCTCTCTGGGTATTCCAGTCCCATCACTCCATGTATTAGTTTAGTTGCTCGTCTTTGAACCGCCTCCATTACTGTAACATCTTTCCTGAGCACCGGTGACCAGAACTGTGTGCAGTATTCCATGTGGCGCCTGACAAGTGCCTTATATAGTGGAAGGATAATGTTCTCATCCTTTGCCACTATACCTCTTTTGATGCACCCCAAGACTTTATTAGCTTTTGCAGCAGCTGACTGGCATTGGTTACTCCAGTTTAGTCTACAATCCACTAGTACCCCCAGCTCTTTCTCCATATCACTTTTCCCTAGCAGTACCCCATTAAGTGTATATTGGTAATATCCGTTTTTGCTGCCCATGTGCACAACCTTACATTTTTCAACATTGAACTTCATTTGCTATTTTTCTGCCCAAGCCCCCAGCTTATCCAGGTCCTTTTGTAGCCGCACATTGTCCGCCGTTGCATTGATTATATTGTATAATTTTGTGTCATCTGCAAATATTGATATTTTACTGTGCAGTCCCTCCAACAGGTCGTTAATAAATATATTAAACAGAATGGGGCCTAATACTGAACCCTGTGGCACCCCGCTAGCGACGGTGGCCCAATCAGAGTATTAACCATTTATTACCACCCTCTGCTTTCTATCATTGAGCCAATTCTTTACCCAAAGTACACACATTTTCACCCAATCCGAGCTGTCTCATTTTACATATAAGCCTATTATGCGGCACATTGTCAAATGCTTTAGAGAAGTCCAGATATACCAGATCAATAGACTCTCCCAGGTCCAGCCTAGAGCTTACTTCATCGTAGAAGCTAATCAGATTTGTCTGACATGATCAACCCTTCATGAATCTGTGCTGGTGAGGAGTTATTCCGTTGTTCTCCTTAAGGTACTCTTCGATGGCATCTCTCAGAAACCCCTCGAATATTTTTCCCATTATTGAAGTGAGACTTACCGGTCTGTAGTTTCCAGGCTCACTTTTGGTCCCTTTTTTGTAAATTGGAACCACGTTGGCAATGCGCCAATCCAATGGTACAACCCCGGTCTTGATAGTATCCAGAAATATTAGATATAGCGGCCTAGCTATCTCATCACTTGGCTCCCTTAGTACCCTTGGGTGTATTCCATCTGGACCTGGCAATTTATCGATTTTAATCTTCTTTAACCTGATCCGCACTTCCTCCTGCATTAGGTATGAGATATTTTGTGAGGGGTTCATTTTATTCCCCTGCATCTCATGTGGCATTTCCTTTTCGTTTGTGAATACGCTTGAAAAGAAACTATTCAAAAGATTTGCCTTCCCTCTATCATCTTCAATGATTTCTCCTGCATTATTTGTTAAAGGGCCAGTGCTCTCGGTGCAAATCCTTTTGCTGTTAATATAGTTAAAAAATAGTTTTGGATTGTTTTTGCTCTCTTTGGCGATCAGTCTTTCTGCCTCCTCCTTAGCAATTTTGATCCTATCTTTATATATTTTCTTTTTTTCCTTGTACGATTTTAGTGCTTCTTCGCTGCCTTCTTGCTTTAGTAGTTTGAACGCTTTCTTTTTTTCATTTATTGCCCCCCTTACAGTCTTGTCGAGCCACATTGGTTTCCTTTTACTTGAAGTTCTTTGATTTTTAAAGGGAATGAACTGCTTACATGAGGTGATTAGGATCCTTTTAAACTTTTTTCATTTATCCTCAGTACTGATATTTTTGAGGATGTTGTCCCAATTAATGTTACCAATAGTTCTAAGCTGATCAAATTTTGCTTTACTAAAGTTTAGTTTGTTCCACAAGTGCCCCTCAACCTGTACCCCTTTATTCGGTCCAGTTTGTTAGTTAGTACTAAGTCCAGAGTGGCCCTCCCTCTCGTTGGTTCCCACACAAGTTGGATAAGGTAATTATCTTTAATTGATCTCAAGAACTTATCACCCCTATGAGATTTGCAGGTTTCGTTTTCCCATATTATATCTGGATAATTAGGGTCCCCCATGATAATTACTTCATTGCAGTTTGACACCTCTTCTATCTGCCTTAATAGTAAGGTTTCAGTTTCTTCTGTTGCTTTTGGTGGTCTATAGAAAACCTCTATCAGGATTTTGTTATTTTTTTTCTCCCTGTATTTCTACCCACAGAGATTCCAACTGTTCATCTCCTACTCCTATATCTTCCCGAAGTCTCGGCTTTAAGTACGATTTAACGTACAGACATACCCCTCGCCCTTTCTGGTTCCCACGGTCTCTTCTGAAGAGATTGTAACCCTGTAAATTCACCGCCCAATAGCACTTTTCATCAAGCTATGTTTCCGTTATTCCAAATATATCATAGTTTTCATCGGCCATTCTCGCTTCAAGCTCACCCACTTTACTGATCAGACTTCTTGCATTCGTGGTCATACAGTTTATACAGTTTTTTTTGTTCTTTAAGTTTGTTTTGTTGCTATTCGTACTATTGGCTGATCTGTTAGTTCTAACTGTACTACCCCATCTGCTGCTCGACCCCCACTCCCCTTGCTTAGATCCGGGTTGCTAGCTACTCTGACTACCCCACTATTTCTCTTTTTGCCCTCCCCCAGTCCCTAGTTTAAACACTCCTCCAGCCTTCTAGCCATCTTCTCCCCCAGCACAGCTGCACCCTCCCCATTGAGATGCAGCCCGTCCCAACGTAGAGCCTGTAGCCGACAGCAAAGTCAGCCCAGTTCTCCAGGAATCCAAATCCCTCCTTTTTACACCAACTCCGAAGCCACTTGTTTACCTCCCTAAGATCCTGCTGCCTTTCTAGTGTGGCCTTAGGTGCTGGTAGTATTTCTGAGAAAACTACCCTGGAGGTCCTCGCCCTAAGCTTGGACCCTAAGTCCCTGAAATAATTTTTGAGGGCCCTCCATTGACTTCTAATTTGTTCATTGGTGCCAACGTGTACCATGACTCTGGATCCTCACCAATCCCTCCCAGTAATCTGTCAATCCGATCCGCGATGTGTCAAACTCGAGCGCCAGGAAGACAACACACCGTTCGATGATCCCGGTCTTTATGGCAGATTGCCCTATCTGTCCCCCTTATAACTGAGTCCCCCACCACTAGGACCTGTCTAGCCTGCCCTGCGCTTCCCGTCCCTGTCTCACTGGAGCAGTCGTCTCCCTGGCATTCAGAGGGCATGTCATGCTGCAGCGGTGCTGGCTCTGTAATGGCACCCCCCTCATCTGCCAACGTTGCAGACATGTTGGGTTGTGCCAGTTCAGGACCAGCCTCCCTGGTTCTCTTCCCTCTACCGCTCCATCTATCTGTCACCCAGTTGGCTGCCTGCTCCCCCTGCTCTTCCATACCACCATCCGCCCCCACCTTTATCCTAGCGAGTGTCTGCTCAGTGAGCACCAAACTCCTTTCCATGATGTCAATGGCTCTCAGTGTTGCCAGTCACTCATTTAGATCCAGGATTTTGGCTTCTAAATGTTGGACGTGCACGTATCTTGCGCAACAGCATGCACCCTCGATCGGCTGATCAAGGAATGTATACATTGCACAAGTAGCACACCGGACGACATTGTCAGACATGGAGCTCATCCTAATGGGGATCTACAATTTACTTGTGGAAGTAGTGAAGGTAGACTTGTTCACACTCCGCTCACACGCTGCCGCCTATGCGCAACCGCTCACACGCTGCCGCCTATGCGCAACCGCTCACATGCTGCCGCCTATGCACAACCGCTCACTCGCTGCCGCCTATGCGCTACCGCTCACTCGCTGCTGCCTATGCGCAACCGCTCACTCGCTGCCACTTATGCGCAACCGCTCACTCACTTTTTTTTTTCTTTTTCTCCCCCCCCCCCTCACTCAATCACCCAGTCCTGCTGTACTTACGAGCAGAAAATAGAGATGGAGGGGAGCTACTACCGTTAAAAACTTTCTTCTTTATTGAATAAAACAAAGCATACAGCTCACAGGTACACGCTGAACACATTTCGGCAAAAAGCCTTTGTCAACAGCTATGAGGTATGGAGTGCATAAGACATTTATAGACCAAATACAAATTAAAATCAAAGGAGAGATACCTGTGTATGTTAGTTTGTCAGGGGGAGAAATGGTTGAGGGATGGTATAGAGGGTGTGTTCAAGAGCTAATTACAACACATGTTACAACCAGCATACAGAGATTTGTGGCAGGAGGATTCAAAACAGACAGATAGAGAGACAAGTATGCATGTGGATATCTGGGAAACAATACTTCAATACATTTACATAGCGATAAATAGGTAAAGAATCTAAGGGGAAAAAAAAGAAAGAAAAAAAATAATTTATTTAAATAAAAAAAAATGTTTTTATATCTTTTCTTTTTCTCTCCCATTCTTATCTCTTTTTTCAAATATATAGTTGCACAAGCTGTTCCCGCATAATCATAAAGTGATTGCAGGGTATAAAAATTCACCAGAGTAGAAGTCAAGAAAAAAAAAAGTAATTATTTAAAAAAAAAAAAAAAAATTTTATATCTTTTCTTTTTCTCTCCCATTCTTATCTCTTTTTTCAAATATATAGTTGCACAAGCTGTTTCCGCATAATCATAAAGCGATTGCAGGGTATATAAATTCACCAGAGTACAAGTCAAGAGAAAAAAAAAATAAAAAATACACATATATATATATATATATATATATATATATTTTCTTCTTTCTTTTTTACCTATACTCCCCCCTTACTGTTTGTTAATAAACACAAAATAAATCTGTTCTATAATTCATACCAAATGGGAATCTAGTATTTAATTCCAAAATCCAATACGCTTCCCTGCGAAAAATATCCTTCATTTCTACTTTTTGTTTCCTATTTTTCCAAAACTCTGTCTATACCCAAACATGAGAAATTTTTTGTTTCACCACCATGTTTTAGAATGAAGTGATTTGCAACCCCTGATTTTCCTAATAGATTTTTTTGGATGTCCCTCAGGTGTTCTGCTATTCTAGTATGTAATCTCCTAGAGGTGCATCCTACATAAAGTAAATTACATAGGGTGCATACTATTATATAGATTATTCCACTAGTTTTACAGTTAATAAAGCTATTGATTTTGTATTTTTTGTTGTTCTGTGGGTTATTAAATTCCCTAGATTTATTAAGGGTGTACTGACAACAACCACAACGTGGGTCAGCACATTTAAAAAATCCATTGATATTAATCCAATTGTTTTTGGGTTTCTGACATATGAAATTCTTAGATACCCTGTCTCCAATAGTACGATTTCTACGAGAGGTACATAACACGCCTTTGTCTAAGATAGATTTTAAATCGTCGTCCTGTTTTAAAATTGGAAGATAGGAGAAAAATAATTTTCTTATCTGTGGGAATTCCCTACTGTATGGTGTAGTGAAGACAATTTTGTTGGATATACCATCAGATAAATCTTTATCCTTATATAATAATGTCTCTCTGTCCATTTTGTTAACCTTGTCCCTAGCATTATTCAAAGTTTGTGAGTTATAACTTCTATTCGCCAAGTGGGTACAGATTTGGTTTGCTGATATATTATAGCTTGATGTATTGGTACATATACGTTTTGCCCTAATGAATTCCGTAAGTGGTATAGCATTAATTGTATGTCGGGGGTGACAACTAGTCGCTTTAAGTATCGTGTTGCCACTGCTAGGTTTACGGTATACTGAAGCATTAATACTGTCCCTAGAGCAACTGACCTCTAATAGGAGATCCAGGAAATTAATTTTGTTCTGATCACTGTTGATGGTAAACTGTAAGTTGCAATTATTCTTATTGATATAACTCAGGAATTCTAATAATTCTGAGTGGGCACCAGAAATGGTGACATCATGGGAATGGAGAGATCCCTGTCTCCAAATAATAATGATGTCATCCAAGTATCTGGCATACCACACCACGCTGTCAATGAATGGGTTAGATATAGAGAAAATATAAGATTCTTCCCACCAAGCCATATAAAGTATGGCTAAAGTGGGAGAGAATTTCGACCCCATAGGAGCTCCTACCAATTGCAAGAAAAATAGATTATTAAAAATGAAAAAATTATGAGTGAGAAGAAACTCTGTGCAAAGCATAATAAATTCTCTCAGTTCACTACTGTATTCGCTATACTCTCTCAAATGGTGGTGTAAAGCTTGTAAGGCAGCGTGGTGTGGTATACAAGTATAGAGACTGACAACATCACATGTTACCCAAATGTAATCCTCCCGCCACAAAAATTTATCCAATTTTTTCAAAACACTACTGCTGTCTTTCAGGTAACCCGGTACTCGCATAGCTAGTGGTTGTAAAGATTTGTCTACCCAAGCACCAAGTCTTTCACATAGGGAACCAATTCCTGAAATAATAGGGCGCATAGGAGGAGGGAAAGAGTCCTTGTGCGTTTTGGGGAGGCCATACATAAATGGGACTTTTGGGTTAGTAGGGATAAGATATTCTCCCATATTAGTAGTAATAACACCTGAGTTGGATCCCAATTGTAATAATTCATGCAATTTTTTTGAAAAAGCAGTCGTGGGGTCTCCCTGTAATTTTTTATAAGTAATCCTATCCTCAAGGATGTGATTAATACAATTAATGAATAGGGTAGTGTCCATGATAGCAATATTTCCCCCTTTATCTGACTGACAAATCCTGATGTCTTCATCTTTAGATAACCACGATAGCTCTATTCTCTCCATCTTCGTCATATTATTGGATCCAGAATGTCCATATTGATTATCCTTAGTTTGTGCTTGTAACAACTTCAGTTCTTTTTCCATAATCATTTGAAAATCTTCCACAACCTGTGTGCGGGTTTGTGTTGGATAGAAGTCAGGATTGGGTGTTTTTATGTTGATCCTGTGTGTAAGGACATCAGCTGTAACTGACTCCCTATGTAAATGATGTAAGTCCAAAAGGGCAGCTGTGTCTTTCGGGGTTAAATCCTCAAAGGTGTCCTGTATAAATTCTCCTTTAGTAGCTGGAGTAGAAGAGTCATCACTATTAATGAAATGTTTTTTCACCATTAGATTGCGGACACATTTGTTGAGATCCAGAAGAGTATGAAACAGGTTGAAAGATATATCAGGAACAAAATTGAGTCCTTTATTAAGTGCATTGATCTGATTTTTCTTTGAAAAAGAACTGAAGTTGTTACAAGCACAAACTAAGGATAATCAATATGGACATTCTGGATCCAATAATATGACGAAGAGGGAGAGAATTGAGCTATCGTGGTTATCTAAAGATGAAGACATCAGGATTTGTCAGTCAGATAAAGGGGGAAATATTACTATCATGGACACTACCCTATTCATTAATTGTATTAATCACATCCTTGAGGATAGGATTACAGGGAGACCCCACGACTGCTTTTTAAAAAAAAAAGGACTCTTTCCCTCCTCCTATGCGCCCTATTATTTCAGGAATTGGTTCCCTATGTGAAAGACTTAGTGTTTGGGTAGACAAATCTTTACAACCACTTGCTATGCTTTGTGTGGCGGGAGGATTACATTTGGGTAACATGTGATGTTGTCAGTCTCTATACTTGTATACCACACCACGCTGCCTTACAAGCTTTACACCACCATTTGAGAGAGTATAGCGAATACAGTAGTGAACTGAGAGAATTTATTATGCTTTGCACAGAGTTTCTTCTCACTCATAATTTTTTTATTTTTAATAATCAATTTTTCTTGCAATGTTGGTAGGAGCTCCTATGGGGTCGAAATTCTCTCCCACTTTAGCCATACTTTATATGGCATGGTGGGAAGAATCTTATAATTTCTCTATATCTAACCCATTCATTGACAGCGTGGTGTGGTATGCCAGATACTTGGATGACATCATTATTATTTGGAGACAGGGATCTCTCCATTCCCATGATGTCACCATTTCTGGTGCCCACTCAGAATTATTAGAATTCCTGAGTTATATCAATAAGAATAATTGCAACTTACAGTTTACCATCAACAGTGATCAGAACAAAATTAATTTCCTGGATCTCCTATTAGAGGTCAGTTGCTCTAGGGACAGTATTAATGCTTCAGTATACCGTAAACCTAGCAGTGGCAACACGATACTTAAAGCGACTAGTTGTCACCCCCGACATACAATTAATGCTATACCACTTACGGAATTCATTAGGGCAAAACGTATATGTACCAATACATCAAGCTATAATATATCAGCAATAGAGATGAGCGAACGTGTCCGTTACGGACACATCCGCACCCGGACACCCGCTTTAGCGAACACTGCAGTGTTCGCGCGTAAGTGTCCGGGTGCCGCCGGGGGGCGGGGAGATGCGCGGCGGCGCGGGCGGCAGTAGCGGGGAACAGGGGGGAGCCCTCTCTCTCTCCCTCTCCCCCCCACTCCCCGCCGCACCCCCCCGCGCTGCCACGGCGGCCCCCGAACTTTTTCGCCCGAACACCGAGGTGTTCGCAAAGTTCGGTGTTCGGGCGAAAAAGGGGCGGGGCCGAACGTGTTCGCTCATCTCTAATCAGCAAACCAAATCTGTACCCACTTGGCGAATAGAAGTTATAACTCACAAACTTTGAATAATGCTAGGGACAAGGTTAACAAAATGGACAGAGAGACATTATTATATAAGGATAAAGATTTATCTGATGGTATATCCAACAAAATTGTCTTCACTACACCATACAGTAGGGAATTCCCACAGATAAGAAAATTATTTTTCTCCTATCTTCCAATTTTAAAACAGGACGACGACTTAAAATCTATCTTAGACAAAGGCGTGTTATGTACCTCTCGTAGAAATCGTACTATTGGAGACAGGGTATCTAAGAATTTCATATGTCAGAAACCCAAAAACAATTGGATTAATATCAATGGATTTTTTAAATGTGCTGACCCACGTTGTGGTTGTTGTCAGTACACCCTTAATAAATCTAGGGAATTTAATAACCCACAGAACAACAAAAAATACAAAATCAATAGCTTTATTAACTGTAAAACTAGTGGAATAATCTATATAATAGTATGCACCCTATGTAATTTACTTTATGTAGGATACACCTCTAGGAGATTACATACTAGAATAGCAGAACACCTGAGGGACATCCAAAAAAATCTATTAGGAAAATCAGGGGTTGCAAATCACTTCATTCTAAAACATGGTGGTGAAACAAAAAATTTCTCATGTTTGGGTATAGACAGAGTTTGGAAAAATAGGAAACAAAAAGAAGAAATGAAGGATATTCTTCGCAGGGAAGCGTATTAAATTTTGGAATTAAATACTAGATTCCCATTTGGTATGAATTATAGAACAGATTTATTCTGTGTTTATTAACAAACAGTAAGGGGGGAGTATAGGTAAAAAAGAAAGAAGAAAATGTATATATATATATATATATATATATATATATATATATATATATATGTATTTTTTTTTTTTTTTCTCTTGACTTGTACTCTGGTGAATTTATATACCCTGCAATCGCTTTATGATTATGCGGAAACAGCTTGTGCAACTATATATTTGAAAAAAGAGATAAGAATGGGAGAGAAAAAGAAAAGATATAAAAAAAATTTTTTTATTTAAATAAATTATTTATTTATTTTTCTTTCTTTTTTTTCCCCTTAGATTCTTTACCTATTTATCGCTATGTAAATGTATTGAAGTATTGTTTCCCAGATATCCACATGCATACTTGTCTCTCTATCTGTCTGTTTTGAATCCTCCTGCCACAAATCTCTGTATGCTGGTTGTAACATGTGTTGTAATTAGCTCTTGAACACACCCTCTATACCATCCCTCAACCATTTCTCCCCCTGACAAACTAACATACACAGGTATCTCTCCTTTGATTTTAATTTGTATTTGGTCTATAAATGTCTTATGCACTCCATACCTCATAGCTGTTGACAAAGGCTTTTTGCCGAAACGCGTTCAGCGTGTACCTGTGAGCTGTATGCTTTGTTTTATTCAATAAAGAAGAAAGTTTTTAACGGTAGTAGCTCCCCTCCATCTCTATTTTCTGCTCATATGGAATCTGGCCGTTTGCCGTCGGCTACTTGAGGATGGAGCTCCTGTTGGATTTCAGACCTTCCTGCAACACTGAAAGTTACTGCTGGTGAGGAGAGCCCATATTTCTCTTTTTTTGGCTTATTCACCTGCTGTACTTACACCTTGCACACAGACACTTACATACTCACACTCTAATACAGTCTAGTACCCCTCACTTAGTCACAGACACCCACTTAGATTCACACACACACACACACACACACACACACACACACACTAGATACACAGAAGACACACTAGATATACAGAAGACACACACTTAGATTCACACACACACACTAGGACACTCACTAGATATACTTATCAGGTCCTGTCGCAGCTCCTCCGCAGCTCTGGTGACGTCACCTGTACTCCCGGCGGCCGCACTCTCTGCCCTCCTGCCGCTCGGGACCTCTGGGAACTGCTGCTCCGCTTCTGCCCTCCGGACCTGCAGTGGGCAATTCCCCAGCTGCGCTCCTTTGGACTCCTGGTGGCCTCCGGGCACTGGTACCGGCTCCTGCGCCGCTCCGGTGTCCCCTTCTGCCTCCCGCACCTGGTTCTGCCTCTGCCTCGGTGCCTGCTACATGCAGGTAAATACACTCAGCACTACTACACCCAGCTATATACACTCAGCTCTGTCAAAAATGCGCAGCTATATACACCTAGCTCTGCTACATGCAAGTATATACACTCAGCTCTGCTACACTCCTGCATGTTGCAGAGCCGAGTGTATATACTTGCGTGTAGCAGAGCTGAGTGTATAGTTGCATACAGCAGAGCTTAGTGTATAGCTGCATGTAACAGAGTTGAGTGTATGTGTAAGAAATTAAAGCGGAGCTCTAGCAACCAATCACAGCGCAGCTTTTATTTTACCTTAACACTATAAGAAATAGCAACCAGTCACAGTGCAGCTTACATTTTATCTCAGCAGTATAAGAAAGGAAAGCTGAGCTGTGATTGATTGCTTTTGGCAACAAAAATTGCAGGGGACGTCTGTGTGTTTTCGATTTTTAATTACGCCAGTATTCGTCGCCTGGTGCTGAATAACACTCATGTAAAATTTCACTCAAATCGGACCAGAACTGTGAATTTGTATATGACACAAACAACCAGATTTTGCATTTTATATAAAACATAGAAATAACAATAACCAGTCAGCGCCTGAAAACTCCCTTACTATCCTATCTCTGAACATGTATTAGCATCTCTAGCAGCAAATCATTTTAAAGAAAAATATATGTTGCATTAATTCATTAATCTTATTTTTGCAAGACTGTCTTAGACTTTTGCTAATGAAAATCTACATTTCCTTATAGTTACGCAAAGGCAGATAGATTTTAAAATAAGTTTCCTCTTTCAGATTGATATTGCAAATATCTGCAAATTGAAATGTCCCAAGGAAATATTGAATTTAAAACAATATAGATTGATAACTTTTACATTTTTCACCCAACAAGGTCTATCCCCAGATGAGGACTTATTTTCACCTCATTTCCCAGTCCAGTGTTCCTCGGGGCTTGGAGAAACTCTCAAAGTTGGATAGACTGTGACTTATGGTGTCTCATTGGTTAGGTATCTTCATAAGCGTGTTGTCTAAGGTTTATCACCCTGGTTATTGTCTCAGTTCCTTTTTACCTTAACCAAGATATAGTATGCAGCACTTAAGTAATTTTCATGAATAGTGTTAGCAGCTATGGCGCTTTGTAAGCATATTCAGCAATTTTTAAGTTTCTATGAAATCATCAAAAACCTTTAACCATAGTCTTGTGATCTGTAACAAACATATTATCCCATTCGTCTTTTAATGTCATTGAGTCCCTCTATGTTGAGGAGTGTCAACCTTTTTGCAATGACTAGGTGTTCCTTCTTTCCAATTTGACTTAAGTAGCAGTTGTCAGCTGGATCAGGTATGGACCATGAAATCTCGGTCCCCAACTCTTTCTCATATGTCTTTTGAGGACACAATGCAGTCTCCTGGAAGCAAGTTATGTGACCCCCCCTCATTAGAGTCTAGATTTGGAATTGAGGAAAAGACACGGCTATGAGTGACGGTCAATTTTTGGTGTAAAGCACTCACATAGGATGTGAGTTCCCCATGTTGGGGAAAATACAGGTTTGTTACAGGGGCCCTGCCAAACAAAACGTCATACGGAGATAGTTTGGCCTTCCAATTAAGTATGGTCCTCACTGAATAGAGAGCTAAAAGAAGCCACTCTGGCCATGGTTTCACTGCCTTCTCCATTGATTTTTGTATTTTCAACTTCAAGATGCATTTAATCTTTCTAGCTTGCCACTACTTTGTGGGTGATAAGGAGTGTTAAACACTTCAGTAATTCCTAACCCTTGTAGGACCTCCTGAAATATCTAAAAACATGTACTGTACTCTCTATGACTACACAATATCTACAAATTACTTAATTCAGCAATTTCCTAGCTGTAGTCTTTACTTTGGCAATTTTATTTTATTTTTTTACAGGCTACACCTCCGACTAACCTCAGAAGGTCTATGCAAACCAACACAAAACTCCCACACACCTAACTTAGGCAGTTGTATGTAGTCAATCTTCAATTGTTGGTAGTAGTTTGTCCTGCTGCTGCACTTTCCTCCCCCTCTGAAGACCTGTCCTCGGACAAGTATATGCACAGAAGCAGCACTCCTATTGCCATAAGGCTGGGACACAGTCTTGGGATGCAACAGCCACCAGGGTACGGATCCAATCCCAAAAGCAGCAGCAATAGAAATAAAGTGGCAGCATCCAATGGTGCAAAAAAATCCAATGCGTTTATTTTCCCACAAGCGATGTTTCGATCAGCAGTCTGATAAAGATAAAGATCAGACTGCTGATCGAAACATCGCTTGTGGGAAAATAAACGCATTGGATTTTTTTGCACCATTGGATGCTGCCACTTTATTTCTATTGCTGAAGACCTGTCCTCAGTTGGCTTAGCAAACCAGGTGGGGTTAGTCACCTCATCGTCCAGCGGCTCTTCCTCCGAATCCTCTGTGCGCTCCTCCCTCGGACTTACTGCCCTTACTACTACCTCACTGATAGACAACTGTGTCTCATCATCATCGTCCTCCTCACCCACTGAAAGCTCTTGAGACAGTTGCCGTAAGTCCCCAGGCTCATCACCCGGACCCCGGGAACTTTCCAAAGGTTGGGCATCGGTCACGACAAACTCCTCAGGTGAGAGAGGAACCATTTTTTCCCAATCGAGGCAGGGACCCGAGAAAAGTTCCTGGGAGTCTGCCTGCTCATCTGAGTGTGTCATTTTCATGGAGTGAGGAGGCTGGGAGGAAAGAGGAGCAGCAGCGAGAGGATTCAGAGTTTCAGCAGTGGACGGCGTAGAAGACTGGGTGGTCAATACATTGCTGGATGCATTTTCTGCCATCCACGGGACCTGCTCACACTGCTCTGTTTGTAATAAAGGTCTACCACGTGGACCCATAAATTGTGATACGAAGCTGGGGACCCCAGAAACTTGCCTCTCTCCTAATCCTGCAGCAACCGGCTGCGATTCACCTGGACCAGGAACTCAGCCTGTGCCCACACCCTCACTTCGACCTCCGCGTCCTCCTCCGCGTCCACATCCTTGAGCCCTACCCCTCAGCATGGTGGATTACAAATAGAGCAGACACAGAGCGGTGTAAATAATTATGGAATTATTTGCGTACACTTTCACGTTGACAGCGGTATTGTAACGCTAACTCCAAGCAGAAACAAAGAATACGGAAGGCTGCAAACAGGCCTAGCTGTGCAATAGTGATGCACTACAACTCCCACCAGACACCCTGTAAATGTCAGACGGTCAGAGGTAGCCCAACAAAGGATTTTATTTTTTTGAAAAAGAATACAGGCTATATAGCGTGTATATGACTTTCCCTCTATCAGTGGCTGTGGCCGTACGCTGTGCGTTAAGTTGACTGCAGACACAGACCGGTGTAAAAAATTATGAAATTACTGGCGTACAGTTGGAGGCTGACAGCGGTAATGTAATGCAAACTGCAGGCAGAAAAAAAATTATACAGAAGGCTGCAAACAGGCCTAGCTGTGCAATAGTGATACACAACAACTCCCACCAGACACCCTATAAATTTCAGACAGTCAGAGGTAGCCCAACGATGGAGCTTTTTTTTTTTCTTTTTGAAAAAGAATACAGGCTATATAGTGTGTATATGACTTTCCCTTTTTCAGTGGCGGTGGCCGTACGCTGTGCGTTGAGTTCATGGCAGACACAGACCAGTGTAAAAAATTATGGAATTATTGGCATACAGTTGGAGGCTGACAGCGGTAATGTAACGCAAACTGCAGCCAGAAAAAAATTATACGGAAGGCTGCAAAAAGGTCTGGCTCTGCAATAGTGATGCACTACAACTCCCACCAGACAACTTGTAAAATGCACACGGTCAGAGGTAGCCCTAAGAAGGACCATTGTGGTTCTTGTAGACAGGATCCTACACTACCGCGGGCGGAACCGCTTTAAGTACTTGGTGGTCACTTGATCTCACCAGTCACTCACTGCAGGGGGGTGGGATAGGGCTGGAATGTCACAGGAGGAAGTTGTAATGCCTTTCCTGCATGTCTATTGGCCAGAAAATGGCACTAAACATGCAGGGAAGGAAATTGAATTGGCTCGAGTACCACGTGGTGCTCGTCTTGAGCAACGAGCATCATGAGTACCGTAATACTCGAACAAGCATCAAGCTCAGACGAGTATGCTCGCTCATCTCTAGTCACTAGCCATCATGGTCTTAGCCTCTCGTCTGGCTAAGAGCACTGCCTTCCAGATGGGATCGTGTAGCCGATCTAGAAACAAACAGCAGAGGAATATCTCATTTATAGCTATGTCTTATTTAAATCCCATGTCAAGCCATGTAATCTATAGTGTAACGTAAAAGTCTGTCTGTTTCTTCCTTCTTTGTGTGATGTGGTCAAGAGTCATAGAGCTCATGCCTAGCTGTGCCTTAGCCCAACATTGTACACACAGCACAAAATCACTTCCTGACTGCTTGCTCAGTTTTTCCTTTTCCTGTATACCCACACCACATTTAGCCCAATGCGGCTCTATTTGTTGTCAGATGTTCAATCCAAGCAAGCCGTGTTAGTTGCTTAACCCCTTAGTGACCAAGCCTGTTTGCGCCTTAATGACCAGGCCAAATTTTGCAAATCTGACACGTGTCACTTTAACATGGAAAAACACCAGAAAGGTTTTGCATATCCAAGCGATTCTGACATTGTTTTTTCGCCACATGTTGTACTTTATGTAGGCGGAAAAATAGACCGATAGAATTTGTGTTTATTTATTAAAAGCGCCAAAATTGGGAAAATTTTTAAAAAATCGTCATTTTTTCACATTTCCAACTGCAATATCTTAAATATGTGCAAACATAATAATGAAATTTTTGCTAAGATTTATATTTCCACCCGTTTACTTTATTTTGGGCGCACATTGGAAAAACTTTCGTTTTTTTTAAACCATTTAGGATACGTACAAATTTAACATTACTTTTCAGCATTTTGAGGAACACTTTGTTTTCCTACACCAAGCCAAGATTGGAAAGGCTCATGAGTGTCAGAATAATAGATACCCCCACAAATGACCCCATTTTAAAAACTACACCCCTTAGTGTATTCACTGAGGGGTGTCATGAGTATTTTGACCCCACAGTTTTTTTTCAGGAATTAATTCAATTTAGAGGAGAAAAAGTAAAATTTCATATTTTTGCAAATCTGTCATTTTAAAGACATATTTTTTTCCTTTACTTTACATGAAAATGAGGATTTACACCCCAAAATGGATACCCCTATTTCTCCCGTGTTCAGAAATATACCCATTGTGGCCATAATGTTATATCTGAGTCCACAATGGGGCCCAAAATGAAAGGAATAGTCAGTGTCTTTCAAAACAGAAATTTTGCTTGAAGTCCTTTTAGGCCCCATAGCACACATGTAGAGTTCTTGAGCACCCAAAACCATAGAAAACCCCCACAAATGACCCCATTTTGAAAACTAGACCCCTTAAGGAATTTATCTAGGGGTGTACTGCATATTTTGACCCCACAGTTTTTGAATGAATTCAAGCCAAGCAAAAGGAAAAAATTAGGATTTTTGTTTTTTTGGCAATTCTGTCATTTTAAAAACAGCTTTTTTTGTACAGCACACATATGAAGGAAGACTTGCACCCAAAAATGGATACGCCTGTTTGTCCCGTGTTCAGAGACATACCCATTGTGGCCCTAATATTATGTCTGGATGCACAACGGGGCCCAAAATGAAAGGAGTAATCGGTGGCTTTCAGAACATAAATTTTGCTTGAAGTCCTTTTAGGCCCCATTGCCCACTTGTAGAGTTCTTGAGCGGCCAAAAGCATAGAGAACCTCCACAAATGACCCCATTTTGAAAACTAGACCCCTTAATGAATTTATCTAGGGGTGTACTGTGTATTTTAACCCTACAATTTTTGAATAGATCTAAGCAAAGCAGTAGGAAAAAATTACGATTTTCATTTTTTGGGCTATTGCGTCAATTTAAAAACAGGTTTTTTTGTACAGCACACATATAAATGAAGACTTTCACCCCAAAATGGATACCCCTGTTTGTCCCGTGTTCAGAAACATAGCCATTTTGGCCCTAATATACTTACAGGACACATGGCTAGGCCTACAATGAAAGGAATACCCGTTGGATTTCAGGGTACAACTGAATAAATTTCAGGCCCCATTGCCCACTTATAGAGCCATTGATCGGCCAAAACTATAAAGAACCCCCTCAAATGACCCCATTTTGAAAACTAGACCCCTTAACAAATTCATCTAGGGGTGTACTGTGTATTTTGACCCCACAGTATTTGAATGAATCTAAGCAAAGCAGAAGGAAAAAGTTACGATTTTCAATTTTTTTTGGCAATTTTTTAAATTTAAAAACAGTTTTTTTGTACAGTGTACATAGGAATGAAGACATTAACCCCCAAATGGATACCCCCGTTTGTCCCGTGTTTAGAAACATACCCATTGTGGCCCTCATCTACTTACAGGACCCATGGCAAGGCCTATAAAAGAGGGAACACCCGTTGGATTTCAGGGCACAACTGAATAAATCCTAGGCCCCATTGCTTATTAGTACGGAATAAAAATTGACTCCCTAAAAATTCCCCCCCACACACACACACACTCCGCGCCCTTTTCGGCGTTCGCAAATCTTCGATAAAAGTAATAATGTGAACTGTGTGGTATTTCCGAAGACAGGGGTAATTACAGAGGCTGGTTGGAATGGGCCAAGGGGGCAATAAAACCGTGTATCCCCCCCCCCTCCTCTCATGCTTTTTGGGGGTATTTCATGACCTCAGTGGCGGGTATGAGGTGCAAAAAGTGGCGTTTCGTGAGTCTTCGTAAGCTTGATGAGGTGCAGCGGTCTCACATAGAAGGCGCTCAACAAGCTGCTCCTGGAACTGCATGAAGGCGAGCGTTCCCGGGGCTTCTTGTAAAATACAGTACGTATTACAGGTAGCGGTCTGAATAACGCCGGGCTCACGTAGCCGTAGGCGGAATCTGCTTGCGGAGGCTCTCAGCGGATCCCATCCGTGAGCCCGGCTGTGACCCTGCGTACGGCCGCGTAATGTACTGCGCATAACTGCGTACTTACACGGGCGGTCATGCGCAGTACACCTTTTTTGTTGTTTGTATTTCCTGCACCGTTGCTTAGCGATGACGCGGGTACCCGCAGCCTGTATACAACGTAGTTGCTTATGGGCTGCGGGTATATCTGCATCCATGGAGCACAATGGGCTTTATGTTGCAGATAGCCGCGGTAAAATAGAACCTGCTACGTCCTCTTTTCTGCGAGTGGATTACACAATTCCAACCCGCTAATGTGGGCGGAATTGTGTAATCCAATGCGATGGATCTGCGTATTACCGCGGATCAGACGCATGTGGAATCCGTAATTCCTATCCAGTCATGTGAGACCAAGCTATGTTAGCGCGCTACCTTTTTATCATGTGACCGGGGACCGCTCAACGACGCCACCCGTCACTGCTCCAGGCTCTCGGCGACCGTTCGTCGCTGGGAGCAAGGAGATTTTGAATTTCCTGGGCTCCCCGACTCCTGCACATGTGTCCGGCTTTTTGCCGGCAATCGCGTGTGCAGAATTCGGGAAGGTTCACTCAGGAGGATTGCGTCGTGGTTCAAATACGGAGGCCTCTGGTAAAAAGCTTCATCTCCTCTCACCGATCGCATCGGTGAGGGGAGATGAAACTTGAAATTTTTTTTTTACTTTTATGTGATCGCCATTATTGGATAACGGCGAACACGTGATCAGGAACCGCTCACCGCGGCCCCCCGTAAAATCTCCAGGCTCTTGGCTACGTTTTGTAGCCAGGAGCAGGGAGAATTTAAATTATCCTGGCAATCCACAGCTTTTGCGCATGCATCTGCCATTTTGGCAACGGGCGCGTGTGCAGAAGCTGGGGTAAGGTCCGCGGATAAATCTGGAGGCCTTATGTACGTACTTTCATCCTCCCTCGCGGATATGATCCGTGAGGGGAGATGAAACGTACGCTTTTTAAACTTTTTTTTTACTTTTTAAAACTTTTTTTTACTTTTTTTTTTTTTTTTACTTTTTTACATTATTTTTTACTTTACATGATCACTGTTATCCACTGGATAACAGTGATCGCATGCTGGGTGACATCCCTCTGTTCCAGGCTACACATGGCAGCCAGGAGCAGAGGGATTTTGAATTTCTCGGGGCTCGAGCCCCTCTGTGCGCGCGCCCGATGTCAATCATCGGGCGCGCATGCGCAGAGGGAGACTTCGGGTCCCGGAACACCAGAGACATCGGCAGACCTGAGGTGAGTATGATAACGGCGATCGCGGTACCGCGGTCCCCGCTGACATCTCCTGCCTCCCGGCTACCTACAGCAGCCGGGAGCCAGGAGATTTTAAATCTCCCGCACCGCCGGGCCTTCTGCAGAAGACCGGTTTCGGGGCCCGGAGCAGCGGGAGAGCGGGGAGCAGTGCGGCAGACCCGGGTGAGTAAACTTCAGCTGCCCTGATGGATCCGATCCATCAGGGCAGCTGAATATGTAACTTTTTTTGCACTTTTATTTACTTTTTTGCGATCGCATTGCCGGGGGGGGGGGGGGTTCCCGCAGCCCGGGATGACAGCTCCATGCTGTCGGCTACCTGCGGGCACCAACAGCATGGAGCTGTCACGTCCAGAGCCCGAGGGGCTTTATTCTCTGCAGGACACATGTTTTTACGTCCTCAGAGAATAAAGCCCACTTCGGGAGGACGTAAAAACACTATGGGCTGGTTGATAAGGGGTTAAACCTAATGTGATGTGCTGTAGACAGAAATAACCTTATTGGCATGTATTTCCATGACTGTGAAAGAAGGTGGATAGGTTGAAAAAGCTGACACTGCATCCTCTAACACTTCCCACTTTTCATTAGTTATACTTATGCCATTACACAGATAAATCCATTGACTTCAACTTCCTTAAATCCTTTATTATGCACTTACTGAGACACTAAAATAAGAGTGCAAAGAATAAATGGGAAATGTTTAAAAACATCCTAATTACTAACTCTGAGAGGTTCATACCTTACAGGAATAAAATACTTAATAATGGGAGAAAAACAACGTGGCTTAAATAGAAAAAGATTAATACTGAACGTGTTGGCCTTTTAATTAATAATTTAGGAGAAATTGTAAAGGGTGATGAGGAGAAAACAAATCGATTAAATGTCAGATGAGATGCAGAATGATAATGTAAACTCTCCACTAAATGTCACTAGTCTAACCCTGAAAAAAGATTATCCCCTTAATGACGCGGCCATTTTTCCTTTTCCATTTTCGTTTTTTCCTCCCCCCTTTAAAAAAATCGTAACTCCTTTATTGATCCATCGACGTTGCTGTATGAGGGCTTGTTTTTTGCGAAACGAGTTATATTTTTCAATGGTGCTATTTAAAGTACCATATAATGTACTGAAAAACTTGTAAAAAATTCTAAGTGGAGTAAATTTAAAAAAAAAAAGACATTTCGCCATTTTTAGTGCGTCTTGCTTCTACGGCGCACAAACAGCAACAAAAACGACATGATAACTTTATTCTATGGGTCGGTACGATTACTACGATACCAAACTTTTTTACTATACTCCTCTTTTTTTTTTCAAAGACATTAAATTTTTTTCAATTATTTTCTGCCGTCATTTTGTGCGCGCGATAACTTTTTTATTTTTCCGTCGACATAGTTAAGCAAGGTCTCATTTTTTGCTGGATGTCCTGTAGTTTCTGTTAGCACCATTTTGGAATACATATGACTTTTTGATTGCTTTTTATTGCGTTTTTTCTGGAAGACAGGGTAACTAAAAAAGTGCATTTCTGGCGTTCTTTATTTTTTTTTTCGGACGACGTTCACCGTGCGGGAAAAATAATGCGCTTCTTTGATAGTTTGGACTTTTACGGATGCGGCGATACCAAATACATATTTTTAATTTATTATTTAGATTTTTTAATAATAGATATGGCAAAAGGGGGGTGATTTAAACTTTTACAACTTTTTTTTTTTCAATTAAAAAAAACTTTATTGATTTTTTTTTACATTACTTTGAAGTCCCCCTGGGGGACTTTAAGATGCGATGCTTTGATCGCTCCTGCAGTATGACGTAATGCTATAGCATTACGTCATACTGCTTTTTGACAGGCAGTCTATCAAGCCACCCTGTGTGGATGGCTTGATAGGCAGTCTGTTAAGGCAGCCCTGGGGCCTTTCATTAGGCCCCTGGCTGCCATGACACCTGCACGACTCCCCCAATCTCACCGCGGGGTGGCTGTGCGGGACCCCCGAATATCGTTCGGGGGATTCAAATGCCGCTGTCAGAATTGACAGCGGCATTTAAATGGTTAATAGCCGCGATCGGCCGCTCGCGGCTATTGCCCGTGGGTGTCAGCTGTTATGAACAGCTGACGCCCGCACTGTATAAAGAGAGGTTGCATCGCAACCTCTTTTCATACATACCCCGCAGCCACAGGACGTACCGGTACGTCCTTGGTCGTGAAGGGGTTAAAATAGACAAATCGCTAGGTCTCGATGAAATACGCCCCCAAGTTTTTAGGGGATTAAGTAATGTGAAACACAGACTCTTATTTCTTATATTTAAGTGACTTTATAGTGACGCTGGTCTGTTCCACTGGATTGGAGCATAGCCAATGTGGTGCGGACTTTCAACAAGGGGTCAAAAAGTGAACCTGGTAATTACAGGCTAGTATTGTAGGTAAAATGTTTGAGGGGTTTCAAGGAGTTGCTATCCTGCAGTACCTCAAGAAAAAATAGCTCATAGAATGGTAGAGTTGGAAGGAACCTCCAGGGTCATCAGGTCCAATCCCCTGCTCAATGCAGGATTCACTAAATAATCCCATACAGATGTCTGTCCAGCCTCTTTTTAAAGACTTCCATTGAAGGAGAACCCACCAGCTCCCGTGACAAACTGTTGCACTCATTGATCACCCTCGCTGTCAGAAAGTGTTTTCTAATATCTAATTCATGTCTTCTCCCTTTCAGTTTCATCCCATTGCTTCTAGTCTTTCCTTGTGCAAATGAGAATAAGCCCTTTTTTGTGAATAGATGATAGTTTATCCTGCCTTCATATTTGCCTCTAAATCTCTTCTTCTGTTTTTTTCCTTTCTCAACATCAAGACAAACAGTTTGGGACATACCTACCTTTGTAAATACTCCTTGGTACACCCAGAGTACCCTAAGCAGATGCACATGACCTATACTGTGCTCAATTATCTGTCCTGCCTCGATTCCCCATTCAAGATGGGTGTAGTGTTCTTCCAGAATGACCTAACACATTAGCAGAGACTTTCCAATATAAAGGCCCATTTACACACACAGATATCTTTCAAAAGATTGAAAGATCAGCGATCATTTTGCATAAAGTACTAATAGGAACTAATTGCTATTAATACTTTATTAGCTTCATTTGCATGCAAATGAGCTTCCAGGAGAGGTACAGAACTTAGCAGGAGGTCTGATCTCTGTAATTAGCTCCATTGTTCAGCCACAGGCTCCCCGAAGAGAATTCAGCACCATGGACAGCTGACACAGCATGCAGTCCTGCTTATCAGCTGTTCTGCTGGTGGGGCTGACAGCTGAGAACAGCTGTAACAATGTTATCAGCTGTAATCAGCTCTCCGCGGGCAGAACATAGCGTGTGGTTCTGCTTATCAGCTGTTCTGCTGAACAACAGTTTTCAACCAGAACTGAAAACATTTGTCGGCCAAACAGTGAAACGATTATTGCTCAAAAGATGGCTTCTGTGCTAATTTTGAGTGACAATCGTTGTGTCTAAATGGGCCTTTAGTCCTTAACCTGTTAGTCCGAAATCCCAGATTCTGGTTAAAATCAGTCAGGCAGTGGAATCCCAGATTCCAATTAGTCTGATAGTGGGGTAGCCTTTCTCCTGGTCTCTTACCGTTTTATCACACAATCACAAATATGCAGACAGTTCCCATTTGGTTGCAAGCAGCATCTGAGGTGTATCCAATCACAAGAATCACATCTCTCAAAACACGTTCTTCTTTATTAATCTATCTCTGCACACAACAACTTTTCGACTGCTGCTCAGCAGTCTTTATCACACAATCACAAAACGAAGAGGGACAACAATGTTAACATCTTCAACACAATGTACTTCTAACTAGAAGTAGATAGAAGAATTTATCTCACATGCTGTTCAATTCATGAGTCTCCAGTTCACCCACAATAACCCTTGTCCACACTGTGATCATTCACTCTATTCCTGGTGCAAATTATTCTCTTTCCAACAGAATATATATCATCTACGTTTAATGACATACACTATATGAATAAAAGTATTTGGACACTGCATGTTTTTCAGAAAAAGTGCTTTATTATTTTATTTAGCAACGTGTCGGCCCTCCTTCTGCTTGTATTACAGCGCCAACACATCAAGGCATACTTTCCACAAGTTCTCTTTAAGGCCAGCTTCCCACAGCAGTGACGGGCTCCGCCGCGGAATTCCGCGGCAGAGCCCGTCACGGCGCCCCCCAAAGACCCCAATACTTACCTCCGGATCCGGCGTCTTCCGTCCCGCATGACGCTTCGGTGCGCATGTGCAATAGAGCGCGTGACGTGCCGCAGCGTCATTTGACACGCCGGCCGCGTCATATGACATGCCCACAGCGTCACATGACGCGGCTGGCGGGGAAGCGGTTTCACGCTATCTTCCGCTGTGCTACAGCGGAAGATAGCGTGACGGACGGCTTCCATTGACTGCAATAGAAGCCGTCCGCGCGTACACCCGCGGCAAATAGAGCATGTCGCGGGTGAGGTCGGGTAATTTCACGGTGCGGAATTCCGCAATGGAATTCCGCACCGTGAGCATTCAGCTATTAGGTTCCATAGAACCTAATAGCTGCGGACAACGCGGCAGAAATCCATCCGTGGGAAGGAGCCCTAAGTCTAGGCAAGAATAACTCGCCATTCCTCATGCAAGGCTGTGAGAAGAGAGTGTTGTGAAGATAGGTGTAAGTGTAATAGTTATTACAAAATGAGCAGCTTTTTATTTTACCCATGCCCTTTACAGCATACCATTCGGCAAACTCAGTATTTGCAGATTTGCAGATTTTCTGCAGGGTCCAAATACTTTTGTCCATATAGTGTATGTTAGATCACAATTTAAAGCCACAGGAAGAGGCACAACATGTAAATCTAATATTGTAAAGGTGACTCCAAATTCTGTAACAACACTATTGGGAAGGCATTGGACCATTATATATAACTTTAAGAATCTTCTGATCCCGCTTATGTAACTAATGAACACTACACACACACGCACACAGTCCAGACATTGTCTATTTATTCACACAGAATACTCCGATTGATTTGGAAAGTAAAAAATAGAAACAATGTTAGAGGTATGAGCTAGATATTGGTAAAGGTGGTGGTTATGGTGGCGGCTCTACTTTTGACCTCAATATAGTCCTCTTTCCAGTTTGGGGAATTGAGAGGATCAGTGGATAAATAAATTTGTGTGCCTGTAAGTTGGAGCGCCAACTGTACCTCAGGAGACATTTTTGGTCACATCAGTGTGGATGTTTTTCTGACACAATAAACAAAAGAAAATCAGTCACTAGGGCTCCCACTTTATCTAGAGGAAGTTAACCCACTAATGAGTACTAGAGACTGATGGCCTTGTTCTGAGACTGGGACGAATAGATCTCGTTTGGACCCCATTTTTTGCTCCATTTCTTAGGCTTATCCAATTATTATATGTTTGTCTATGTATAGGTAGGAGTCCCTGTTTTTATGCAACTATTATTAAGGGTTGTGTTTTAGCGGCTCTCGTCAGTGATTTAAAGTTACTGAAAGTAAACTGCATGCTTCCAGTTTATTTGCAAAATGTAATCCAGGACTCGTGTCAAATTATTTACTGCCATTGATTACCTTAGTCCCGGATCGGAGTGTTGGCGTCACTGTGACAAACCCAGTTTATTGCACAAGGTGCACAAGGTGCTGGGCAAGGTGTCAGGGTGCTACTTTTGAGTGGAATACTTTGCCGCCATAGTCGGAAGAGATTGTAGAGCCACCTATGACTACCATCTTGAGATTTCCGCAGTCTCCCCTGCTTTGGCTCCTTCCGCTTGGGTGTTGCAGTATTCCATGTGGGGCCTGACAAGTGCCTTATATAGTGAAAGAATAATGTTCTCATCCCTATTCCTCTTTTAATGCACCCTAAGACTTTATTTGCTTTTGCAGCAGATAATTGGTATTGATTGCTCCAGATAAATCTACAGTCCACTAGTACCCCAGATCTTTTTCCATATCACTTTTCCCTAGCAGTACCCCATTTAGTGTGTATTGGTGATATCTCCTGCCCATGTGCATAACCTTATAGTTACGATTTTCAACTTCATTTGCCATTTTTCCACCCAAGCTATAATTTATCTAGGTCCTTTTGTAGCCATACATTGTCCTCCCTTTTTATTAATTATCTTGTATAATTTTGTATCATCTGCAAATATTGATATTTTACTGTGCAGTCCCTCTATCAGGTCATTAATAAATATATTGAACAGAATGGGGCCTAGTACTGAACCTTGTGGTACCCCACTAGGAGCAGTGGCCCAATCAGATTACGAACCACTTATTACCACCTTCTGTTTTCTATCTTGGAGCTACTTCTTAAGCCAGATACATATGTTTTTGCCCAGACTGAGCTGTCTCATTTTATATATCAACCAATTATGCGGCACGGTTTCAAATGCTTTAGAAAAAAACAGATATACGAGATCAGTAGACTCCCCCGGGTCCAGCCTAGAACTTACTTCCTCATAGAAGCTGATCAAATTGGTCTGACATGATCGACGCCTCATGAACCCAAGCTGATCAGAGGTTATACTGTTGTTTTACTTGAGGTATTCTAGGATGGCATCTCTCAGAAACCCCTCGGATATTTTTCTAATTATTGAAGTGAGACTTACTGGCCTGTAGTTACCAGTCTCTCTTTTGGACCCCTTTTTGAATATTGGAACCACATTGGCAATGCGCCAATCCAGTGGTATAACACCGGTCTCGATAGTGTCCATATATATAAGAAATAGCGGCCTTTTGTTGTGCTCACTATTTCCCAAGTGCCCCTCAACATGCACACCCATGATTTTGTCTGGTTTATTGGTTAATACTAAGTCCAGAGTGGCCCTCCCTCTCGTTGGCTCCCGCATGAGTTGGGTAAGATACTTGTCTTTATTTGTTCTCAAGAACTTGTTATCCTTCTGAGATTTGCAGGTTTTGTCTTCCAATATTATATCCGGATAATTAAAGTCCCCAATAATAATTACTTCATTGAGGTTTGGCACCTTTTCTATTTGCCTTAATAAGATTTCAGTTTCTTCTGTTGCTTTTGGTGGCCTATAGAAAAACCCTATCAGTATTTTGTTATTTCTTTCTCCTTGTATTTCTATCCACAGAGATTCCACGTGTTTATCTCCTACACCTATATCTTTCCATAGCCTCTGCATTATGTAGGATTTAACGTACAGACATACCCCTCCCCCTTTCTGTTCCCCATAGTATCTTCTGACGAGATTGCCACCCTGTAAATTCACTGCCCAATCGTACTTATCATCAAAACATATTTCCTACTATATCGTAATTTTCATTAGTCATTCTTGCTTCAAGCTCACCCACTTTACTGATCAAACTCCTTGCATTCGTTGTCATACAATTTATACGGTTGTTGTTGTTATTTATATTAATGGTACTATTGGCTGTTCTGTCAGGTCTAACTGTACTAGCCCTACCCCCTGCTCGACCCTCATTCCTATTACCTGGTCCCAGGTCACTATCTACACTGCCTACCCCTCTGTTTCTCTCTTTGCCCTCCCCCCACTACCTAGTTTAAACACTCCTCCAGCCTCCTAGCCATCTTCTCCCCCAGCACAGCTGCACCCTCCCCATTGAGATGCAGCCCATCCTTACTGTAAAGCCTGTGTAGCCAACAGCAATGTCAGCCCAGTTCTCCAGGAACCCAAATCCCTCCTTCTTACATAAACTCGGGAGGCACTTTACCTCCTTAAGATCCTACTGCCTTTCTAGTGTGGCCTTAGGTGCAGGTAATATTTCGGAGAAAACTACCTTGGAGGTCCTCGCCCTAAGCTTGGATCCTAGGTCTCTGAAATCGTTCTTGAGGGCCCTCTATTGACCTCTAATTTGTTCATTGGTGCCAATGTGCACCATGACTACTGGATCCTCACCAGCCCCTCCCAGTAATCTGTCAATCCGATCCGCGATGTATCGAACTCGAGCGCCAGGAAGACAACACACCGTTTGAATATCCCGGTCTCTGTGGCAGATTGCCCTATCTATCCCCCTTATAATTGAATCACCCACCACTAGGACCTGTCTAACCTGCCCTGCGCTCCCCATCCCCTTCTCAGTGGAGCAGTCATCTCCCTGGCATTCAAAGGGCATGTCGTGTTGCAGCAGTGCTGGCTCTCTAATAGCATCCCCTCATCTGCCAACTTTGCAAACTTGTAGGGGTGTGCCAGTTTAGGACTAGCCTCCCTGGTTCTCTTCCCTTTACCCCTTCTAACTGTCACCCAGCTAGCTGCCTGCTCTTTCGAACTAACATCGGTCCCCGCGAGTGCCTGCTCAGTGAGCAGCAAACTCCTTTTCAAGTTGTCAATGGCACTCGGTGTTGCCGGTTGCTCATTTAGATCCTGGATTTGGGCTTCAAAATATGCGACAAGCACGCAGCTTGCTCAACAGCATGCACCCTCGATCGGTTGATCAAGGACCGCATACATTGCACAAGTAGCACACTGGATAGCATTGTCAAGCATGGAGCTCATCCTAATGGGGATCTACAATTTACTTATGGAAGTAGTGAAGATTAACTAGATCACACTCCAAACGCACCTCCGCCTGTTCGCAACAGCTCACACTTTTTTTTTAAATGCTCACACACTTACTGCTTGCTCTCACTCAGTCACCCAATTCTGCTTTACTTACACCTCGCTCACAGCAGTTACACATAGGCACTTACACTGATTTTCTTCACTTACGTCCTCACTCTCTTACACCCCCACACTTAGTCACACACTTACACATAGACACACAAAATATACTTATCCGCTCTTGTCAGCAGCTCCTCTGCAGCCGATGATGTCACCTGCAAGCTCAGCGCCGGGACCTCTCTCCCAGCGAACGCACTCTCTGGCCTCCTGCCGCTCTAGTAACTGTTCTTTTCTCCTCTTCTGGACCCCCGCTGGACGTATCCTTCCAGCGGCTCTTGCCAAGAGGCACTCCTGGTCTTCTTGCGGCTCTGGTGCAGCTCCAACGTTCTCCTGCTCCCACTGTCTGCTCCAAGGGCTCCCACTGATGTCACTTCTGGTATGTCACTTCCATTCAGTTCCACCATAGGTGTCTTGTAGCCTATGTTACTATTGCATGCAAAATGGGAGAATACTGGTTAAAACTGACATAGAAAAGATTTTTGGGATTTTAGTTAGCTGTAAACCTAACCAGTGTCAGGCAGCTACTGCCAAGGCAGTGCATTAAACGAGGTATACAAGCACATCACAGGAACATTGTTTTTCCTCTCTACTAATCAGTGGTCAGATAACACGTGGAATATTGTGTACAGCTTTGGGCTCCAGTACTCAAGATGGACATATTAGAGCTTTAGCGGGTTCAAAGATAGGCAATTCGATTTAAAAAAAATTGGAATGGATAGACTACAAAATTGACAGCTGAGGGGTGATCTAATAACTATATAAATAAATATATTAGCAGTCAATACGGACATCTTTCCCATAATCTAACTATACCCAAGTCATGTGATTATAAAAAGGGGTATCAGCAACATATAGAACAAAGAAGTTTTCTACACCAACATAGAAGAGAGTTATTTAGTATAAGAGCACTGTAGCTATGGAATTCTCTGCCTCAGACGTGGTGATGGAAAACTCACTAAAAGAGTTCAAGAGGGGTCTAGATGACTTTTTTTGAGTGCAACAACATTACATGATATAAATATTCATTACTTCAAAAGGGCTATTGATCCAGAGATTTATTTTGGATTTCTAGGTTTGGAGTCAAGAAAGAATATTTCCCTCAAGTGAGGAAAATTGGCCTTTACCTAATGAGGTTTTTTGCCTTCCTCTAAATTAGTAGTAGTTCTCAACCTTTTTCAGCCCAGTTCCCTCCAATTCAATAGAAATATACAACGTATAAAGAAAATGCAAGGTACCCCTTAATCCTTAATGGTCAGAAGACTAATTAAAATGCAAGAACAATGAAATTTGACTAATAGTAATAATAATCTTTGCCACAATTAATCTGTGTCATTAATAGCTGCCTTGGGCCTGATGAGAGGATGCCAATTTTGCAATATCTACTTCTATCTTCGTCAACCACAGCCTCAAATCACCCCTTACACATCTGAAGTTTGTTTCTCGCTTTTGTCAGGAGCTGCCAAACCTCACTGAAGCCCCTCTCAACTAAGTACATAGATGGAAAAGCTAACACGAGCAACTTAACTTCCTGCCACAAGATAGGATAGAAATTCTTCACTTTCATCCAAAAACATTCATAGCCACATTGTAGGAAAAGTGTTTGGGCTTAGCTATCATGTTTTAAGTCAATCAACTGATCTTGTAATTGTCAGGATGTGCTGCTGGGTTCTGTTGTACTATGTACTCCTAGCAGCACAACTACAGGTGGTTGAGGGTTAATTGATCTGGCTGGGTGTGGTACTTCCTGCTAGCCAATCTCCTGGGTCTGTGCTCACATATAAACCCAGCCTCTGGTCAGTCTGGCTGGGTCCCCAGGGTGAGCAGTTATGTTATGTCTGTCATCTGTAACTTGGATCAGTCATGTTCAGCTTGTACCCACTCTGATCTGTGTTTGCAAGTAGGTCTGTCTTTCTGCTTCCAGTGTGTCAGTTGGTGGATCCCTGACACAGCCCCCTATGTCAGCTCTGTAGCTGACTGTCTATTCCCCCTGGTATGAGGACACATAGACTTGCTGTGAGTTCCATCTGTGTGCATGTGAGCTCTGGGTGGAGTCTGTCTGGGTTTCTATATGTTGCAGCTGGCTGTGTCCAGTGCTCTGTTCTGTCCTGTTGCAAGCTTTGCTGAGTGATCTCTGTCTTGCTGGTTCATGTCTGTTTGTACTTTTAAATTCTGTCAGTTTTGTGTCAGTTTGCTGCGTGACCTGCTATCTGTGTCCTGTCCTGTTGCAGCTTTCTGTGTGAACTCTGTCCGGTTCTGCTGGACTCCTGGTTAGTGTAGGGACTAGCGGTATAACCAAGAGCCGTGAAGTGGCCCGCTAGCTTCCATGTTTTGTACAAAATGTCAACCAATACCTGGTATTTACATTCAACTTATCATCTGTTTCTAGTGGTTGCATTGTGGCTGCTGTATGCTGTGTATTCTGGCTCTGTGTATCCTGTGGTTCTGTCTGTCATTTAGCATGTGTATGTCTCCTGTTCTGTGGTGTGGCTCCTAGGATCAGCTAGGGCCCAGATCCGAAGACCGCTGGGCTGCCCTTTATTGGGGCGAATCCCCCGCTTAGGTAGGGCCATGCCATCCTCCCGCGTAGAACAGGGTCAGTTGCCTGAATCCTGTGTGAATCCCGTGTGACCCTGGTGCTACCTGTGTGCGTCCATCCCACCCATTCTCGCCCTCTTTGGATACGATCGTGTGGGCTCCCATGCTTAGGTTGCCCACACGATCGTAACATAATGCCCCCCACTTACGAAAGGGGGTGCATTAGGTTGTATGTAGTATGTTTGTATGCTGTGCAACATCTGTTATGTTGTATGTTGGTATGTTCTATGTTGTATGCTATGTTGTATGTTATGCACTATGTTCTTGTTCTGTTCTGAGTATGTTGGCTATGTTCTTGGTATGCATGTAAACTCCGTTTTGTTTCATGTGTCTGTTTCTGACAGTCTGTTCCTGTCTGCCTGATCCACCCGTCCATTGGTTGCGGACGCCTGACTCCTGTTCCTGTATTTCTACCTGTTTGTTGGTGGGTGGATGTCCTGATCCGTATTCTGTCCCCTAATCTGTTGGTAGGCGGATGTAGGGCCTTGTCTGTCTGAGCCACCCGTCCATTGGTTGTGGACGCCTGATTCCTGTTCCTGTATTTCTACCCATCCATTGGTAGGCGGATGTCCTGATCCGTATCCTGCCCACACGATCGTAACAGTAATCTGGGATGAAATTCTCCTGCGTCTGCTATAAATGGATTGAGTACCCACGTTGGTATTTCAAGGGTACATAGATGATAAAACATAGTTTGAATGTCTTCTTTGGCTTGTTTGAAGTGTGAGAAAAAAACATCTAAGTCTTCATCTTGAAGTTTGTCTCTGTTTTTTCTTGAAGACTCGGAAACTGACAGAGCTTGTGTTGACTCAGGTTATTGGTATGAATGTCCAGTTTGGCAATGAAGGAAGAGATTTTACCTTTAGCCTTAATGAAATTCATTTTGTCTCCTTGTAGCTTTGTGTTGACCTTGTTGAGTTTGCCAAATATGTCTGCGAGATAGGCAATGTTAAGACGTCGTAGTTTGATTGCATCACAAAGGCTTGGGTCAATCGGCCAAAGAAACTCGACTACTTATCAAAAAAATTGTAGAAGCGTCTTAAGCACTTTCCTCTTGACAGCCACCTCACTTCAGTGTGTAAATCAAACTGTAGTCGAATTGAAGCAGCATCCAAGGAGGTAGTTGCAAAAATAGAAAAAACTTGACAAAGACCACAGATGTTTGGTGGTTGAAACGTTGTACTTTTTGGGTGAATTAAAGTTTTTTCTATTTTTGCAACTACCTCCTTGGATGCTGCTTCAATTCGACTACAGTTTGATTTACGTGTTTTGGGGTCTTGAATCCAGACCTGACTACGGAAGCTTGCATATTCTGCTCCACTGGTTCCTTCCTCTATCTACTTGAGCTATTGTGTGTGTGCTGTTGTCAGCTTTTCAATTGTTTGCCATTCACTTTAGTGTGTAGGAGTAGACGTTCAAATTCTTCGTCATGGTCTTGACAGAGCTTGCAGAAATGATATTCATTCAAAGAATGCGCTTTTATCTTGTTAACAGCATTAATTACATAGTGAAGAAAATCCTGCAATCTCTTGTATCAATGTTTAGCAACAAAGTGCCGCCGATGGATCAAACAGTGAACTGCCATTATGCCAGGTATAGCTGATTTTAAATGGGCTATAAATCTGCGATATCGACCAATCATGGATGCAGCTCCGTCGGCTGCACAAGCAAGTACATTTGTTAAAGGGATGTTTTTTTCCTGGAAAAATTCTTCCACTCTTTTGTATGTAGAGGAGCCTTTTGTGTTGGTGGTTACATTTCTGGTAAACAACAGTTCCTCCACTACCTCTTCATTAGATTAATTAAACAAAGGTAAACTAACAGAAATGCTTCATTGTCTCTAACCCTTGACTCTTCAATTTGGATTACAAATCCTGTGTTCTTTAACATGTCCAAAAGCGTTTCTTCCAAATCAGCAGCCATCTCGTCAATGCTTCTTGAAATGGTGTCATTACTCAAAGGAATCGATTTCACAATGGCACACGTGTCAGGCTCCAGCATAAGACTGACAATCTCTTTAACTGCAAGTAACACACGTTTCCCCAACAGTATGTGATTTGCCACATTGCAGTATTAATGAAGAGACTTTATAGGAAGCAAGGGGGGTTTTGTCAGCATTGAGAGCAGATTTTCCAAATAGCTTGCCTACAGTGTTGCGGTTCTCAAACTGTGACTTTAAAGCTTGGAAAAATCAAATAGGCTTACCCACTTTGTCTGAATGCATTTTTGCAAGTTGATCACTCTTAAAGGCTTCATAGTGTCATTCAAAAATGCCTTTTCACAAGTCAGGCACAAGGAAAGCTGTCCATTTGTAGGACAAGGGATGAATCCGTATCTCAAGTATTCATTTGAATATTGACGGCATTTCTTCTTCTCAGCCATTTTTATAAAGTATGCTTCAAGATTGCACTGCTTATGCTACTCTATCATATACTCTTGAATGACTTTTATAACTCCATGACTTTGCTACAAATCAATCTCATTGGATAACCTAAAGAACAGCCTAACCCATTGTATTCCATAATGCCGCTGATTAGCTGGAACCTTCAAATGTGTGGGTCTCTGGGAGTTGTAGTTTATTTCAGTGTTCTGAAAAGACACTTGGCATAAAACTCCCAGAGACCCACACAAGTGAAAGTTTGAAGCAGTTCCAGCCAATCTGCGGCATTATGGAATACAGCGGGTTAGGTTGTGCTGTAGTTTATCCAGTGTTATTGATTTATAGCGGAGTCATAGAGTTATAAAAGTCATACATTATATGATAGAGGCACGCAGGCTGCACATAACTCCCATTACATGTAATTCATATGGAAATAATTGCCTCGGTTTTCGTCAGTTTCGGATTTCACCGATTGCTTTCCGGACGGACTATCGCTGAAAACCGAGGCCTCACTACAAATTTTTTAGAAAAGTATAGTTACTAGACGAAAAAAAAAACTACAACACAAACACAGAGCATCCCCCTTTATGTTCAAACAAGCCCCTGCCGCCCCTTTTTGTTCCACCACCCCCTTGAGAAGTAAAAATGCCCCCCAGGGGCAATAACACCCATGTTGAAAACTACTGCTCTAGATCAATATTGCAGGATAATAGGTTGACCTAGATGAACATGTTTTTTCAGCCTTACACACTATTTTATTAAAAGGGTATATATCCACATGGATGAATTTCCCACAAGAGTTCCGTCTGACTGCGATATTCATTTTAATCGGTTTATTCACAAGTGATGGCCTGAGATAGAACATGCTGGGAGTTTTCTATTTTTAGATGCTTCTGTTCAAGAATCACCCATTATTTCCCATGGGAACCAAAAATAAAATTGCATTACACTCGAATTTAAATGTGATTTTAATGGGAGCGTGATGTGATTTTCTTTTATTATTATTGGAACAACATGCCATTTTCATCAGTGTCGATTTTTGAGTTATCAAAAATCATCGCAATCGCAGAAAAAAAATTGCTGGTTTACAAGTGCTTCTCACAGTCGCCCATGTGAATACACCCGAAGTAGATTTTAAGGAAAAAGCATAAATGGGCAAAGCAGGATAAGTGTCCTAGTACAAGGGCGAGTAATAAAGGGGTTGTCCCGCGAAAGCAAGTGGGGTTATACACCTCTGTATGGCCATATTAATGCACTTTGTAATATACATTGTGCATTAAATATGAGCCATACAGAAGTTATATACTCACCTTCCCTGCGCTGGCGTCCCCGTCTCCATGGTGCCGTCTAATTTCAGCGTCTAATCGCCCGATTAGACGCTCTTGCGCAGAAGGGTCTTCTCCCTTCTGGTCGGTCCGGGCACGAGCGGCGTTCTGGTTCCGCCCCCTTCTACGCGGCATCGCGTAGCTCCGCCCCATCACGTGTGCCGATTCCAGCCAATCAGGAGGCTGGAATCGGCAATGGACCACACAGAGCCCACGGTGCACCATGGGAGAAGACCCGCGGTGCATCGTGGGTGAAGATCCCGGTGGCCATCTTGGAGGAAAAGAAGGAAGAAGTTGCAGAGAGGGGATTCGGGTAAGTAAAATATTTTTTTTAATTTCAACACATCCCTTGGGTTTGTCCTGCGCTGAACGGGGGGCCTATGCAAAAAAAAAAAAAAAAACCCGTTTCGGCGCGGGACAACCCCTTTAAGGGTATTATTTATTGATATAATACTCACCTCTTCAGCTTGACCTCTACTGTTAGTCTCATGTAAATTGTTAATCTGGCTCAATGCAAATGGATCAATAACAATGTTATCACTATTCTCTGTCTTAATATTCAATTCAGCCTTGAATCACACTTTAAATGTAGGGGACATCAACATCAGAGCCATATGATATGTCAATGTCTGCCATGTTATACAAAGAATTTAAGTCAGATTAATTAGCTAAAATAATCAATACTCACAGATTTTTAGTGGGGGATGCAATAATAAAACATTTGAAATATAGGCTAGCTGAAACAAATAGCAAATAGAAATGTAACCAGTCAACAATTTAAAGGAGATGTCCCGCGCCGAAACGGGTTTTTTTTTTTTTAAACCCCCCCCCCGTTCGGCGCGAGACAACCCCGATGCAGGGGTTAAAAAAACCACCCGCACAGCGCTTACCTGAATCCCGGCGGTCCGGTGACTTCAATACTTACCGCTGAAGATGGCCGCCGGGATCCTCCGTCTTCGTGGACCGCAGCTCTTCTGTGCGGTCCACTGCCGATTCCAGCCTCCTGATTGGCTGGAATCGGCACGTGACGGGGCGGAGCTACACGGAGCCGCTCTCTGGCACGAGCGGCTCCATAGAAGACTGCTGAAGACCCGGACTGCGCAAGCGCGGCTAATTTGGCCATCGGAGGCCAAAAATTAGTCGGCTCCATGGGAACGAGGACGCCAGCAACGGAGCAGGTAAGTATAAAACTTTTTATAACTTCTGTATGGCTCATAATTAATGCACAATGTACATTACAAAGTGCATTATTATGGCCATACAGAAGTGTATAGACCCACTTGCTGCCTCGGGACAACCCCTTTAATGCTAACAGAACCACTATCAGAATGCATCTGAGACAGGTACTTGCAGTATGCGTTTTTATTCCTTATTCTCAAACACTGCAAGCATGTAAAATAAATATGTAGCAATGATGTAATCCATGGTCTTTGGTGCGGCACTGTACAGAGCTCATGGCTCTGCCTGCCTACATCAACTTGCATGACAGCTTTCCACTTGTTTGTGAAAATTGATTGAGTGTAACTGTAAATGATGTAAGCGGTGATTGCCCAGGGTATCACTGCCCTCTGACTCTGAGCTCTAATCGGATAACACCTTCAGTAAGGCCTCCTTCCCACGAATGGATTTACGCCGCGTAAATTCGCGGCAAAAATCCGCTGCCTTGCCCCCTGCTATTAGGTTCTATTGAGCCTAATAGCACAATGCTCACGATGCGGAATTCCACCGCGGAATTTCGCACCGTGAAATCTCCCGTCCTCACCTGCAGCATGCTCTATTTGCCGCGGGTGTATGCGCTAACGGCTTCCATTGCAGTCAATGGAAGCCGTCCGTTCACGCTATCTCCCGCTGTAACACAGCGGAAGATAGCGTGAAAACGCTTCCCCGCCTACCGCCGCCGCGTCATATGACGCGGCCGGCGCGTCACGTGACATGGCCGGCCGCGTCATGTAACGCGGTGGGCGTGTCACATGACGCGACGGCGGTGGGCGGGGAAGCGTCTTCACGCTATCTTCCGCTGGTAAGTATGGGGTCTCTGGGGGGCGCCGTGACGGGCTTCACTGCGGAATATTCCGCGGCGGAGCCCGTCACTCTCGTGTGAAACTGGCCTAAGAAAGTAATTGTGCAACACAGCACCAATTCATAAGACATACATGGATAATACGTACCAGCATAAGGTGCATACCACTGACTGCTCATGCAACAGGGACCAGGTGACTGGTTTCCTTATATGAATCAACTCTTCCTTTTTGTAACAGAGCCATTCATATGTTATAAATGAACAACTCAAATGTTAAAATGTAATGTGTGCATTGACAAGGTATTTATGTGGCCTAAAGAACCAAAAACATCTTTTTCTCACATCTGGTTTTTAAAAGGAACCTGTGACTAGGTTCATGATGTCCATGCCACAGTCACAAAAACACCAAGTACAGGTATGCATTGTGGCCCATGTGTATATTTTGTTCTGAAATATTGAGGCTCTTCAGGCTTAAAGGAGATGTCCCGAGGCAGCAAGTGGGTCTATACACTTCTGTATGGCCATAATAATGCACTTTGTAATGTACATTGTGCATTAATTATGAGCCATACAGAAGTTATAAAAAGTTTTATACTTACCTGTTCCGTTGCTGGCGTCCTCGTCTCCATGGTGCCGACTAATTTTCGCCCTCCGATGGCCAAATTAGCCGCGCTTGCGCAGTCCGGGTCTTCTCCTCTTCTCTATGGGGCTCCGTGTAGCTCCGTGTAGCTCCGCCCCGTCACGTGCCGATTCCAGCCAATCAGGAGGCTGGAATCGGCAATGGACCGCACAGAAGCCCTGCGGTCCATGAAGACGGAGGATCCCGGCGGCCATCTTCAGCAGGTGAGTATGAAGACGCCGGACCGCCGGGATTCAGGTAAGCGCTGTGCGGGTGGTTTTTTTAACCCCTGCATCGGGGTTGTCTCGCGCCGAACGGGGGGGGGGGGTTTAAAAAAAAAAAAAAACGGTTTCAGCGCGGGACATCTCCTTTAACATAACACAGCACAGGTATTATTGTATCTTGACGCCACCAGAAGCTAGGGGTTTAACAGCAGGAACGCCCCTGTCACACCCCTAGCTCCCGATTGGCTCAAGCGTTTAAGGTCCTAGCAGTGTGGGGATTTTCTTAATGATAGGATGGAGGATTATGCTTACGGCTGGTTTCAGTATTAACCCCAACACTGAAACCAACTCTTACCCTAACCCTCCATGCCAGCCACACCGTCACCCCAGCGCTGTTCCCGCAGTTTGTTTGCAGTGTCCCTGCTGACCTCCAGTCTTCCTGTCCACCTCCCTCCTCCTTGACTAACTTTCAGCCATGCAGGTCTCCCGCTCCCTAAGTGTCCTCTGCAGAGTGCAGGGAGGCCTTGGGGCGAAGCGGCTCTGCTCCCTCACTATCCGCTGCTGCCCTCCAGCCTCTTCGAGTCTCCCTCCCTCCCTTCGTGACTCACTGTCAGGCAGCACTGTGCTGCCACCACCACAGGTCCCCCGCTCCCTCAGTGTCTGCCACTGCTCCAGAGTGCAGGGAGGCCAACGGGGAAGCAACTCTGCTGGCGCTGCCGCTCCCTCACTGTCCGCCGGCACTGGGCAGTGCAAGCAGGCCGCCGGGGAAAACGCTCTTCCGCCGCCACTCACTCTTCACCGCAGAATGCAGGAAGGCCAACAGTCCCTCACTATCCGGGTCCACAGTCTGCCGCAGGAAAGCCACTGCAGCGCTGGCCAAGGCGCTGTTAGTGAGTGCCAGGACCTGAGAGGGGGGAAGTGCCCGGCCTGTCAAGCAGCCTATATCTTGTCACCACCCACACTTCCAGTGGCGACAAGATACAAGAATACCCACAACACAGAGCATGGAGGCCTGTGACGCTAGCCAATCCACACCTGCATAATATAGACTGACAGGTTCTGTTTAAATTAAAAGTCTAGCTGTTATAAACTATTAAATGATAGAAAGAAAGCTATAAAAGGGTCAGTGAGGTTGAAAATGTCACTGTTGAATGTGAAGAGATGAAGTGAAGTTAAAGTGATGCACTTTAAGACAGGGGTCATTGTTTAGTGCCGTGATGGCGAACCTATGACACGCGTGTCAGTGCCGACACACGTGGCCATGTTCGCTGACACGTGGCTGCATACAGAGGAGTATGCGGCCGTATGCGGAGAACCAGGATGTTTTATCCTCGGCTCCTGCACGGCCAGGTGCAGTAGCCGAGGATAAAACATTGCGGTGGGTAGACACTTTGCGCCGGAGGTCTGTAGCCCAAAACCACAGACCTCCGGCACAGAGCATCTAGTAATGCTGGGACTTCCGATTAGGCCGCTGACCTCACTTCCGTCTGGCGGACCTTCTAGCAGCGGAGTGCGCAGAGGAAGGCATCTCTGGTGGCCATCTTACCAGCAGCATCCACCGTGACCAGCATCACTAGGGAGGGCCTGTTCAGCAGCCATTTTAAAAAGCACCAGCACCATTACCAGCAGGCACCGAGCGCACCATTACTGAGATAAGTGAGGGGAGGGCCTGTGCTGCAGTCATTTTAAAAGGCACCAGTACCATTTCCAGCAGCACCCAGCGCACCATTACTGAGATAAGTGAGGGGAGGGCCTGTGCAGCAGCCATTTTAAAAAGCACCAGCACCAGTACCAGCGCCATTACCAGCAGGCACCCAGTGCACCATTACTGAGATAAGTGAGGGGAGGGCCTGTGCTGCAGCCATTTTAAAAAGCACCAGCACCATTACCAGCAGGCACCGAGCGCACCATTACTGAGATAAGTGAGGGGAGGGCCTGTGCTGCAGCCATTTTAAGAAGCACCAGCACCATTACCAGCAGCACCCAGCGCACCATTACTGAGATAAGTGAGGGGAGGGCCTGTGCAGCAGCCATTTTAAAAAGCACCAGCACCATTACCAGCAGGCACCAGCAACCACCCAGTGCACTATTATTGAGATACGTGAGGGGAGGGCCTGTGCGGCAGCCATTTTAAAAAGCACCAGCGCCATTACCAGCAGGCACCAGCAACCACCCAGTGCACCATTATTGAGATACGTGAGGGGAGGGCCTGTGCGGCAGCCATTTTAAAAAGCACCAGCGCCATTACCAGCAGACACCAGCAACCACCCAGTGCACCATTATTGAGATACGTGAGGGGAGGGCCTGTGCGGCAGCCATCTTAAATAGCAGCATAACAGTATAGCATAGCAGTATAATTCTATCTATCTTCTGTCATTCTATCTATCTTCTGTCATTGCAGCCCTGATGGAGAACCCAAAAAATAAAAAAACAAGGTTAAGTAAAGGGAGTGGTAGTAGTAGCAGTAGCCGACCCTTTCAAGAGATGTGGACCGAGATGTATGGCATTATAGAAAAAAATGGCAGATCATTCTGCGTTCTATGTACTGAAACGGTAGTAAGCAGAACATGGAATAAATTATGGACATTTTGAAACTAATCATTCCCAGCTCTTGAAAAAAAGTGAGGATGAAAGGAAGGAATACATTTCCAGGCAGCTACACCTTTATAAGAGCCAATCTAATTCCATCCTTAAATTTGTAACAGGCTCTACAAACTTAACGTCTGCAAGTTTGAGCATTGCTCACTCCGTAGCTCAGCATGGAAAAGCACTCAGTGAGGGAGAATTTATTAAAGATACATTGGGTGCAGCTGTACCCAATGAAATGGAACCCTTGCATACAAAGTACCAGCATGTTCTAGGCTCGTTACTTGACCAGTTCAGTGATAGATTTAATCAATTTAGAAGCCTAGAACAGACCATGAAAATAATTAAAGGGGTTGTCCCGCGGCAGCAAGTGGGTCTATACACTTCTGTATGGCCATATTAATGCACTTTGTAATGTACATTGTGCATTAATTATGAGCCATACAGAAGTTATAAAAAGTTTTTTACTTACCTGCTCCGTTGCTGGCGTCCTCGTCTCCATGGTGCCGACTAATTTTCGCCCTCCGATGGCCAAATTAGCCGCGCTTGCGCAGTCCTGGTCTTCTGCTCTCTTCAATGGAGCCGCTCGTGCAGAATGCAGGCTCCGTGTAGCTCCGCCCCGTCACGTGCCGATTCCAGCCAATCAGGAGGCTGGAATCGGCAATGGACCGCACAGAAGAGCTGCGGTCCACGGAGGAAGAGGATTCCGGCGGCCATCTTCACAGGTAAGTATAGAAGTCACCGGAGCGCGGGGATTAAGGTAAGCGCTCCGGTAAGCTTTCTGTACGTCCCTGCATCGGGGTTGTCTCGCGCCGAACGGGGGGGGTTTGAAAAAAAAAAAAACCCGTTTCGGCGCGGGACAACCCCTTTAAGCATCCTGATGTAGTCGTCTATAGTAGTTTGGAATTAAATGGTTTCCAATGGAGGCAAATTGATGATTTGGAGATGCAACTTACAGAATTTCAAGACAGTATCTGGGCTCAGGTGTTTGTCGACTTGAGGTCAAAGCTTGAGAATCTGGAAAGGTGCCACTTGGAGAATCAAGAGGAATGCCACTACGAACAGGAAATTTGGAGTGCCTGGAAACGATTAGCAGACACTTTTAGCACCCTCAAAAATATGGCAATGGCTTTACTCACAATTTTTCCCTCTACGTACTTTTGTGAGGCCTTATTCTCAGTGTTAAATTATATCAAAACCAACAAAAGAAACAGACTGACAGATGAAGTTAGTAACGCTTGCTTGGGCTTGAAGTGTACAAAATACCAACCTTCAATTGAAGATTTAGCCAATGAAATTCAGCAACAAAAAAGTCCCTAATAGGCAGGTTAGTTAAAGAATTCCCCTTCCC
Source organism: Eleutherodactylus coqui (assembly GCF_035609145.1). Lineage (NCBI taxonomy): Eukaryota > Metazoa > Chordata > Amphibia > Anura > Eleutherodactylidae > Eleutherodactylus > Eleutherodactylus coqui. The sequence goes on along the minus strand of NC_089847.1, from coordinate 66,431,771 downwards.
CTCACTTATCTCAGTTCACGGCATCCCACACAAGTTTAAGGTTTAATATTGGACTGTTAAATAATATCAAGACCAACAAAAGAAACCGACTGACGGATGAACAAAGAAATCACTAACAGGTAAGTTAAAATATTAAGTTTTTGGTTTATTCAATACAGTTATATGTTACAAGTTTACATTTTTGTTATTTAAACTATAAATATCACAAATGTTTTTTTTTCTTGAAGTGACACACCACTGGAGTTATGCTCGTTTTTTCGGCGTATTTTGACACACCAAGCCAAAAAGGTTGCCCATCACTGGTTTAGTGTATGACAGTGAATTCTGAATCTCACTCAAAGCAGTTATAAAGAAAGGCAATATGTGTCATCAATGAACATATCCACAAAACAGCTGAACAATTGTATCATCACAAACCATGCATCGGAATGGTATTCATATATTGACATATATTGCGGCAGTTAAGCAGCTCATAAAGCTTTATGCATTCTATAGATTTGTTATTAAAAAGTTACCAATTACTCGTAACAAGCACTGTTAATTCTTTTGTCACCCCTATTTCCTCGTAGACTACAAGCCCTTGTGCTAAACCTTCTCATAGATTGTAAGTTCTTGCTCCTCACTTCTCATCAGACTGTAAATTGTAATGATGCCACAATCACCTCATAAATTGTAAGCAACTCCCCCCACCCATCTCATCTAATCATAGATTGTAAGATCTTGTGCTGCCCCAATTTCCTTGTAGGTTGTAAGCTCTTGGGCCTCATCTCCTCATAGATTGTAAACTTTTACGTTTCCCCAATTTCCTCATACTCTTTTACCCCATCTCCTCATAGATTGTAAGCTCCTGTGCCCCACTATCTCCTCATAAATTGTAAGCTCTTGAAGCCCAATCTCCTCGTAGATTGTAAGCTCTTGTGCCCCCCTCCACATAGATTGCAAGTTCCTGTGCCCCACTGTCTCCTCATAAATTGTAAACTCTTTAATTGCCCAGATTTTGTGTTAAGTGGACATTAGAAAAGATATTTGATAATAAAAGGAATACATCCATTATTAATACAGAGATCACACAGGAATACAGTAAATATATGATTTGATGCGAGGTGTTATATTTTTTCTATGACCTCATTGAGACCTCCAGGTTTAAAGGGGTTCTGACACAAATAATGTTTTTATGCTTTAGCAGCCATTGTTCCCTGGTCTGCCTAATGGACCCAGGGAACCCATGGTTTAATGGCTGCTAAAGCATAGAAAGATAATACTTACCTGTTCTTCTGTTGTTGTTGACATCGGGGGGGTCATCTCCCGGCAGGCGCTGTTCCTCCTCTTCTGTCTGCACGAGCCGCGCCGCTCCGGGATCGCGCGCATGCGCAGTGGAGAGGTGCCCTCTGACAGGAGTCAGGACGGGCTGCATCTCCACTGCGCATGCGCAGCACTCCGGAGTTCAGCAGGACGGACAGGCCGCCCACAGCAAGCACTGCTTGTGACGTGCTTGCTGTGGGCGGTCCGTCCGTTCACCTCGGAAGTGCCTGACGGACGGACCAGAGCAGGAAGCGGTCTTTTTGACCGCTCCTGCTCTGCTTTAAAGGCACAGAAGATGATGCCGGCTGGAGGGGACATGCCTGGCGATCGGGCCAGGCCAGGCAAGGTGAGTACAATTTTTTTTTTTGATGTCAGAACCCCTTTAAGGGTAACCAAACGGAAGATCCAAAACATCTCTTTACTTTTTAATTGTGAAAAAGACCATATGTGACTTTTTCAATAGGTGTTATCCATAAAGAGGATGCGTCATTAAAATGTACTTGGAAAAAAATGTTTGAAGACGCTGTGGAGTAAGTGTCCTTTCTTGATGTTGGAGCGGTGCTGGTTGGCACGGACTCGTAGGGCATTGGTGGTACGCCCTACATACCGGAGTCCACAAGGTCATTCAATTAAATATTTAAGATAAGAGGAGCCATAGTTCAAATACTGTCTAATCTGGAAAATCTTCCCATTTCCAATATTTATCTTTTTGGTACCATGTTGGATGTTTTGACAACATTTGCACTTAGATATTCCGCATCTATAGGCCCCCACACACGCTGATTGGAAAAGAGGGCATAAGTCTGGTGACATCAAGAGATTGCTTCATGTAGGTGGCTGGCAGACTTATTATGTTTGACCCCCATTTGCAGTGTTGCTTGTGAATTCTGGCACATTTTCAACTGTTTTGGATGTACAGAAAATTATTACTAATGTAAAAATGCGTTGCAAGAGGTTAATTTGCATCTCTGGCCACTATTGCCATTCTCAACGTATCTGTATGCGCTGAACAGACCAAGACTCCACTCCAGCAGCAGGATGATCCATCTGCCACATCTTCTGGCGCATGCACTGGTAAAGTTGAGATGCATACGCCTTGCTTCATAGCACATGTGCACAAACAAGGTGGCAGGACCCCACGCTGTTTAACCCCCTACATGCCGCGATCTATGTAGAGGGTTCGCAGAGGGAGGACACTCCCTCTATGATGTCATTGGACTTGTGCGATGTAATTGTGGAGGGCCAAGGAACTGCCATGGCAAAAGAACGCCAGATACTGGCGTCCCAGTTTGCCATTGCCTATGCTATTGCAAGTAATAAGGCATTGCAGTACAGAAGTCCTGTAATGCCTTATCATAGCTGCTATGATGCAAGTCACCTACAGGGACATTAAAAAACATGTAAACAAAAAACCCTTTTTTGCTCATTTTTCCCTTACGTGTATAGAAATAAAATTATGAAAACCCCTATGTATTTGGTATCATCGTGTCCATAATGACCTGTGCTATAGATTGAATTCATTATTTATCCTGCACGGCAAAACACATAAAATAGCGGAGGCAAAATGTTTCTTTTGTTTGTTTTACCTCCCAAAAAACGCAATAAAAGTTATAAAAAAGTCGTATGTACCCCAAAATGGTACAAATCAAAACTATACCCAGTCACACAAAAAAAAGCCCTCACAGAGCTACGTCAATAGTAAGATATGGGATTTTGAATGCGGCAATATAAAGATTATTTAATTTTTTAAAAAAAAGGATTTTTTTATTTTGCAAAATTTGAAAAACCTAAAACAATTATATTTTTGGTATTTAAATGGTACCAGCCAGCAGAATAAATGTATTGTGTCAATTATCCTGTATGATTACAAGGTATTATTGTACCTTGTCACCACCAGAAGTTAAGGGTGATGACAAGGTACCAGCTGTCAAACAATTAAGTAACACCCCCAGCTTCTGATTGGCTGGGAGGGCGTTACTAAATTCAGACAGGCCAGGAGGACAGTGGCGAGACAGGGAGCCGCAGCAGCGCAGGCAGAGCCAGAGGCGCCGGATATCTGGCAGTGCCGTTCTGAGACGGCAGGAAAACACTGCAGCGAGCCCGGGAGCGGCGACAGAGGCAGAAGCGACAGAGGCGCAGGAGGACACCGGCGAGGCTGGGAGCTGCGACCTGTTAAATCCTCCAAGTGCCATCCTGACACAGCAGGAAGACCGAGGCTAGAGTGGGGCCGGCGGCTGAGGCACACGGACAGCGGACCCCAAAAGTGAGTGACAGGAGCAATTGCCGACCGAGACGGAGCTGGCAGCTGGCAGAGCAGGTGCAAAAAAGTGGCCACATGGAGCACTGAGGGAGCGCAGGGGCAGCTGCAGCGTGTGTAGTGATTTTTGCCTGGGATGGAGGGTTAGGGTTTAATAATAATAATGTAAGTCTAACAGGAAAACTAACCCTAACCCTCCAGTCCAGGCAAAAATCACTACACACGCTGCTGCTAGGACCTTACTGAATTCATCCAATAGGGAGCTAGGGGTGTGACAGGGGTGTTCCTCCATCCAAGCCCTGTCAAACCCCTAGCTTGCGGGTGGTGACAAGATACAATAATACCTGATTAATGCTGTAAAAGAAAAATTTTAAAAAACAATGGCAGAATTGATGTGCTTTTCCCCTTGCTCTCAAAAAATAAATAAAAGTTTTACAATAAATTTTATGTACCCCAAAAAGGTACCAATAAAATCCTATAGTTCGACATGCAAAAAAACAAGCCCACATTGACGAAAAATAAAAGTTATGCCTTTTGAAAAGTGGGAGATGAAAATCTCTCAAAAATTGTTACGTCTTGATGGCCAAAATAGGCCGTGTCGTTAAGGGGTTATGTAACTACAGAAAAATAATTTCTAAAATGGTTTGGCCTGTTATTTGCTGCAGAATCCGGAGATGACGTCCGCACCGCGGATCTACAGCAAATACCGCCCTTAGCACGCTATAGGAAATTGATTCTTCCTGCACACTTGCAGAAACCAACTGTAGTGGAAACAAGTGGAGGAAAAAAATCGAAGCATGCTCCATTTTTGCACGGATGGCTTTCTTAGAAGTCAATGGAAGCTGTCTGATCCACAGCTCTTTCGCAATTGACTTTGCGGAAAGGTCGCGGATTCCGTGTCTTCGCCTAGCGATGACGTGGGAAAAGAAGTTTTAAAAAAATCTGTACCGCGCATGTCCAATGGCGAGCCATGCGGACCATCCGCAGTACAGATGAAAGCGAAAGCAACGAGGTACATGAGGGCGCCTCTGCCCCCAGGGCTGGATTCTGCAGTGTGCAAGAGGCCTTCGGAAAAAAATGTATGCAACAGGAGGAAGACAAAGTAATGTACATGGTGCGCTGATTTGGGCAGGCTTTGAAAACGGATAGCGCCCTTGGATAACCCATCTTGTGATAGATATTTCAGGTGGGATAACCCCTCTATTATATAGGGGCTCTGAATGTATATAGCCATCTGCTTTCACTTAAACCACACCCTTGAAAAAAAACTATCTTTGCCATGGTATGCTGCGTCACCATGTGAAGGGCTCCCCCAGGTTGACATCTTCGAAAAAAGGAGGGGGTCAATATTTGTGAGACTCCATATTGCTGTGCAGTAAACCTGTTTGTCCTATTTTGAAGCTATCGGATTATACAGAAGAAATAGCAAGCGTCCCCCTATAAGTACACATTACACTTTTCATATACCTATAGGAAACCTATAGTTCAGCCCAGAACGGCGGCCAGTTGTGCCTCACTACACGATATGTGCAGCAGACTTCTACATCACCACACAATTGTGTAACGTTCAAGTACTGTATCTCTGTGGGTGGGAGCCTTTCCTTCTATCCCGGCCGGTACTTTATCCCAGATCCATCCGCGCTCTTCGCTTCAGACACGGCGATCCAGCTGCAGTCTTAGCCAGGCGGAAGTAACCAGTACCGGACAACGAAACGCAAGGTAGGCCCTTAAGACTCCATACTTGTCAAAGGTAAAACGTTGGAGCAGTCTTTACCGCACTTTCTGTGTTCTGACTTTAACTTTACCGTTCTTGTCGTGACCGGGTATGAAGAGCGGAAGAACACTAAATTCTAAGGTACTATTTGTTATGGTGGCAGTGCTGCGGCCTCGGCCTCGCCGCCATCTTGAATGTTAATGTTTCCTTACAAATATATATATAAATATACCCCCTCACTCCCGGTTCATCCCTCGTAACATTAACCCTTTCCGGCTCGTCATATAGCTCCCTCTTGATCTACAAAAGCCCCACACCGTTCTCACAGTTATTCAGCTGGGTAACAGGCCATTATTTTCACTGCACCCCCCCCCCCCCCCCATCCGTTCTTTCTGTAATTTTAGGGCGTTCTGTTGCTTCCAGGAATTGTGTGACGGGCGTGGTGCCTCATCGTTCACCCTCTACCCAGGTACTGTTTTACCTTGTTTGTTTTTACATGCTGTATTTCTATATATATTTGGTGTTGCATTGACTCTCCAGGCAGGATGGGGTTAAAGCGAAGGCATTGGATATCCCTGCGCTCATCAGGCCTTATTCTCTATTAATCCTGCCCCATCATTGGATTAAAGGCCTGCTCCTCCATTCTGAATACTTGTAGGGCTGGGGGTCGGGGCATTCTGTGCCTGCCGAGGGTTGTGCCTCCTGCTCCGGGTTTTCTACATTCCGCAGTTTTAACGTGACATTACCGAATAATATGTTTTCACTTATGATTTGAGAATTTTTTTAATAAAAGACAACAACCCCTCCCCCCCCCCCCCCCCCCCCCCCCCCCCGTTCTTTGGATGCTGAGGTGTCTGTGTGCCCCTTTTGTGATCCGTGGATTTGTGACTAGGCCTATTGTCCTTTGTTGTACTGATGGCTTCCAATATTGTGGCCGTACCTTCTGTCTGAGGTTGCCTTACTATGGGGGCTCATTCACTTACTAGCTAATTTCTATGGTTACACTTCACCCCTGCGCCTTCAGGTTAATGTATTAGCGTTAATGACGTTTTCTGATATTGACCTAGGCGTAGTCCGTGCATTTCATCATCCCGTAGCTAATTAGGGGCTTAAGGGTTGTTCATCACATTACTTGATTGCATCTCCTGGATGTCACTGGAGTGTAATCTCTTTGTAGGTGGCAGTGAACGCTAGGGAAGGGTTAATTGTGGAGAAACCAATCTGTCTCCTGCTTTTCCTAGGATTTTATCTGTTGCATTCCACAGTGTAGCAGCCCTGACAATCTGGGCTGCACTGTGAGGACATTTAAATCAACATTGTATTTCATTGGCTGCTGAGTCAGTGGGGTGGATTTTGTAAAAATTTTTATTTTAATAATTCCTCGTCACTTTCCGGATATGATCTGTGTTTAGCTTCCTGGTGGAAAAGTTGCAAATAGTAGTAGATCAGTTGGTGTGGATGCCATTGTAGATCAATGTAAAGTTGTACATGGTTTGTTTAAAGTGCGCACTGATTATAATCCACGAAGATATTGCTATACGGAATGTTTTGTGACTCTATTTTTCACAAAAACATTTGCAGTAACTCGGTGATGTGCCAGAGCAGCATTGCTAATGTTCCCTTGTGCAACCTATATCCGTTGTAGAAATATTGCATATATAAAACAACTGAAATGACTTATTTTGTAAATTTATGTACATTTACGTTCTGCGTATGGCGCTGCTCTGCTTATTGTTTAGTTAGAATACAATGGGTTAGACCCAATGTCCACTGGTGGATTTGATTTGTGGAATCCACGTGCGTCATCTATAAATCCAGCCGCCCATAGGGAAGCATTGGACGTCCGCACTTCATTTAACACCTACGGATTTGTTTTTATTTGATTTTCCGATGCCACGAGTGGATAATAAATCGCAGCATGCTCCATTTTACTGCGGATCTGGCTCTATTTATCTCTATGGGAGCTTATGAATCCGCAGTGCATTCGCAAATACATTTGCGGATTCACTCTGGATTTGAAGGCTAAAATCAATTAGGTAGGTGGGGAAAAGGCTGGGAGGTGGGGTTGCGGATTTTATCCGTGTGGATGATCTGCAGTGCATCCGCAAAAAAAAAACAAGTGCAATCCACAATTAAGAAAAAAAATCATTTTAATGACTCGCAGTGCATCCACAGCGGAAATCCGCAGGTGGCGTGGACTTGAGGCCTTAGGGCTCCCGCTCACTTGTGTTTTGTTAACGCTGTGTTTTTTTAACACTAATGTCAATGCGACTTTCTAATGTTAAAAAAAATGCATCGCAAGTTTGTGCTTTGCGGTTTTTGTGCGATGCGTTTTTAACATTAGAAAGTCCCATTGACATTCGCGTTAAAAAAACTTCAGCGTTAACGCAGTGTTAAAAAAACGCAAGTGGGTAGGAGCCCTTAGGCCTCCCTCACACAGGCGTCTGCAGAAACGCAGCGCTTTTCAGCACTGTGTTTACTGCAGATTCCGCCCGGTTTCAGCAGCGCTGGCATGCGTTGTGCCAGCGTTTTGGCTGCGTTTTCAGCTGTATGGAATGCGCACCGTATGTGCTATCTTTTCTGAATGGAAAATTGTCCATCTGATGGATGCATCGGGCTCCAATTCTTCAGACGGCCCCGATTTTCGCCCAGCATTTTATCATGACAAAACAGCCGGAATAAAATGCTCGTGTAAAAGACCATAGGTAGCAGCGCGCTGTGCGTGCGTGCGCACAGCAAATACGTAATGACGTGTACTTGCTTCATGACACCCATCCCCATACACTATGTTGGCATGTATGCGCAGCAATACACGCCAAGATAGAATACGCTATGATTTTTTTTTCTTTTTTTTGTGCAAGTAATACGCATGTGAAAAAAAATGCAGGTGTGAATGGCCTATTTAGGCATTTATTTTTCATGCGGGAGATCAATTGAGCTATGTGCTCTATGAGCTCCCGCACGTGTGATCCGCACTAAAATGGAGCATGTCCATTTTTTTTCATGCTCCAGAAATTTTTTAATTACCATCCACAGGTATTTATCTACCCGCGGGTGGTCAATGCATTCCTATGGGGCGCGGATCTGCATGCGGGAAAAACGCTGCAGATTTTAATTCTTATTTTCCTCGTGGACATGATCATATCCACGGGGACAGATCTGCAGTGGGTCACCCGCACGCGTGATCCGCGCCCCATAGGGATGCATTGGACACCCGCAGTCAATTAAATACCTGCAGATATCATCATTTTCCCTTGAGGCGCGGATTGCGTGTGCAGGAAAACACCCGCAGCATACTCCATTTTAGTGCGGGCCTCCTGCGGGGAAGGCTCCCGTAGGCTTCTATGGAAGCCGTCCGGATCCGCAGCACACCTGCAGCTGAATTCCTGCTCTCCGGCGCAGGAGTTTAAAAAAAATGGAGTGCACGGCGCATGCGTGCGGCACGCTGCCGGCGTGACGAGCACATCCGCCGGGCCAAAGAATGAAGATCTGGCCGCGACGGAGGGCAGATCCGCAGTATCCAGACAAGTAAGTAATGCTTACTTTTTAGCCTCATGTCCGTGGGAAAGGAGGGACCCGCTGCAGGATTCTGCATGAAGAATCCGCAGCAGGCCTGATTTTCCCTGTGGACATGAGGCCTAATAGAAATCAATGGACTATTGGCATGATGTGTTGTGTGCGCGATGCGCAATAACAGTACGCCTGCCTGAGACTGGTTTAAAGGTGATCCGGTTCTCGGCCCACGTTGAGAGACACTCACTTACCTATTAAAAACAAAATTCTGTTTCCCTTGCTAAGCTGCTGTGTGTGAGACATCACATGAAGCCATGGTTGATTAAAATCTGCATTCTTGATCATTTATAACTCCAAAGCCGCTCATAACCCGACCATATAAATCCAGTTGTTGTAATTTTTCGCAATATCTATTACAGATTTTCGTGAGTAATCTAAATATCAAAATACTAACAACCACCTGTCTGTAAATGATGAGTGACTGTGTGAGTTACATATGATGATGTCACCATCATTTAATCAGTCATTGGGGCTCTGAGCTCTGCCCCTGATCACATAATAGTGACATCACAGGTCCTAAAACATGAAGAGCCTGACAGCAGCCGTGTGCTTACAGGACCTGTGATGATGTCTCCGTCATGTTATCATTCATATGTGCGTGCAGCAGAGCTGTGTGTGTACAATGTGCGTGCAGCAGAGCTGTGTGTTTGCGATGCGCGATGAGCTGTGTATGTGAGAGAGACATGTGACGTCCATCTAGCAGATTAATCTATTATGTATCAAATACCCTACAGGCGCAATGACGAAGATGTCATCACAAGTCCTAAACTTCCCTTTCACCATACTGTTTCTTACAGCCGACACCTGCCTGCAACAGCTCTGATAAGCCAAGCCGATCATCGGAACTGTAAACCATTTAAACGCCATGACCGATGTTCGGGGTTTCCGTATGGCCCCCTGCGATGAGATTGCGGGTTGCCATGCAGGTGTCATGGCAGCCAAGGGCCTTCTGAAAGGCTCCAGGGCTGCCATTGCAGATTGCCTATTAAGCTGTACCTGTGGTGTGACTTGATAGAATGCCTCTCATATCGGGGTATGATATAATGCTATGGCATTTACATCATACTGCAGGAGTGATCCAGCCATCACAAGTTTTAAAAAGTTTTACTAATTAAAAAAAAAAAAAGTAAAGTTTAAAAAAAAAAACCTTTTGCCATATTTATAATAAAAGAATCTAAATACTGAAACAAAAATACGTATTTGGTATCGCTGCATCCATAAAAGTCCAATCTATCAAAGTAACTAGAGATGAGCGAGCACCAAAATGCTAGGACGCTCGTCATTTGAATTGAGCTTTTCGTAATATTCGAGAGCTCTATTCGAGTAACGAACCCCATTGAAGTCAGTGGGAGACTCGAGCATTTTTGCAATGGACTCACCGGGTGCCAAGCTTTTTTTTTTTTTCTCTCTCTCTATCTCTCTCTCCCCCGCCTCTCCCCTAGCCAGCCACATACTGCTGTGGATGTGCGCACGCTGGCATATCACAGCAGAAAGTGGTAATATGGGGAGGGGTCGAACACGGCGTGGTACTCGCTTGAGTAACGAGCACCATCGGGTATGCTAATACTCGAAGGAGCATGTTCGCTCAACTCTAAAAGTAACGCATTATTTACCACAAGCCGTAAACATCACCAGAAAAGATAGAAAACAGAACGCCAGAATTGCGCTTTTTTTTTTTTTTGTCCCTACGTCTCCAAGAAAAAATGCAATTGAAAAGTCATATGTATTCAAAAATGGTACTGATAGAAACTACAGGACGTCCCACATTAAATGAGTCCTAGCATAATTGTCGACGGAAAAATAAAAAAGTTATGGCTGTCAGGAATTGATGGCAGAAAATATTTTTTTTTCTTCCTCCTTCAAGAGGGGGGTGGGGGGGAAGCATATTAATTGCAATCAGTAATTCGGTATTGTTTTTTTTCAGCAGGATTTATATGTAGATCCTTTGTCATTTCATAATTCTTGTCTGTGAGATTAATAATGCCCCTTTCACTTCAGTGAATGTATATTTCCTGTATAAGCGGCAAACTAAAAACTTTTCACGTCTTGAAATGTCTTATTGTCACTTTACGCAATTCTGCAAAGAAATTGCTTCCCCCACCTATTTTTCGTTTTATTTCCCTATTGACTACTGATGTAAGAATTTTATGCTAAGATGTCCCCGAGATCAAGTAGATTTTGCCCCAGAGAGGCAGGCTCCCAATGGAAGGCCTCATGTCCACGGGGAAAATCAGGCCCGCCGCGGATTCTTCATGCAGAATCCCGCAGCGGGTCCCTCCTTTCCTGCGGACATAAGGCCTGAAAAGAAGAATTACTTACCTGTCCGGACGCTGCAGCTCTCCCCTCTGTCGCGGCCGGATCTTCTTTCTTCGGCCCGGCGGATGTGCTAACAATTGTGCTTTGAGAATCTCATTTCGCAATATTTCCCAACCTTTTGGAGATTTCTGTCCTTAAGAACATCCAGCCATTGGATTCTTCCTACCCTCTTACTGAGTTGATTAAAATCTGCCTTTCTAAAATCCAACCTTGAGGTCTGAGTTTTCTCAGGTCTTCCTCCCCTTTTTATCCAAAATTCAAGGCTAGCATGATCACTGCCTCCTAACGTCCCAGCCACCCTTACTCCCTCAACCATTTCCTCCCCGTTGGTAAGAATTAGGTCCAAGATAGTAGATCCCCTTGTTTTCTCTTCTACCTTTTGGAAGATAAAGTTGTCAGCAAGAGCGGATAAGAATTTGTTGGATCCATTACTTTTACCTGAGAGAGATTCCCAACAAACGACTGGAAAGTTAAAGGGGTTCTGACACGAATAACGTTTTTATGTTTTAACATCCATTGTTCCCTGGTCTGCCCAATGGACACAGGGAACCCACGATTTATGGCTTGCTTTAGCTTAACCCCTTAGTGACCAAGCCTGTTTGCGCCTTAATGACCAGGCCAAATTTTGCAAATCTGACATGTGTCACTTTAACATAGAAAAACACCAGAAAGGTTTTGCATATCCAAGCGATTCTGACATTGTTTTTTCGCCACATGTTGTGCTTCATTTAGGCGGAAAAAATAGACCGATAGAAATTGTGTTTATTTATTAAAAGCGCCAAAATTGGGAAAATTTAAAAAAAAACGTCATTTTTCCACATTTCCAACTGCAATATCTTAAATATGTGCAAACATAATATAGAAATTTTTGCTAAGATTTATATTTCCACCCGTTTACTTTATTTTGGGCGCACATTGGAAAAACTTTCGTTTTTTTTTAACTATTTAGGAGACGTACAAATTTAACATTACTTTTTAGCATTTTGAGGAACACTTTGTTTTCCTATACCAAGCCGAGATTGGAAAGGCTCATGAGTGTCAGAATAATAGATACCCTCCCAAATGACCTCATTTTAAAAACTACACCCCTTAATGTATTCACTGAGGGGTGTCATGAGTATTTTGACCCCACAGTTTTTTTTCAGGAATTAATTCAATTTAGAGGAGAAAAAGTAAAATTTCATATTTTTGCAAATCTGTCATTTTAAAGACATATTTTTTTCCTATAGTTTACATGAAAATCAGGATTTACACCCCAAAATGGATACCCCTATTTCTCCCGTGTTCAGAAATATACCCATTGTGGCCCTATTGTTATATCTGAGTCCACAACGGGGCCCAAAATGAAAGGAGTAGTCAGTGTCTTTCAAAACAGAAATTTTGCTTGAAGTCCTTTTAGGCCCCATAGCACACATGTAGAGTTCTTGAGCACCCAAAACCATAGAAAACCCCCACAAATGACCCCATTTTGAAAACTAGACCCCTTAAGGAATTTATCTAGGGGTGTACTGCATATTTTGACCCCACAGTTTTTGAATGAATTCAAACCAAGCAAAAGGAAAAAATTGTGATTTTCGTTTTTTCGGCAATTCTGTCATTTTAAAAACAGCTTTTTTTTGTACAGCACACATATGAAAGAAGACTTGCACCCAAAAATGGATACCCCTGTTTGTCCCGTGTTCAGAGACATACCCATTGTGGCCCTAATCTTATGTCTGGATACACAACGGAGCCCAAAATGAAAGGAGCGACCGGTGGCTTTCGGAACACAAATTTTGCTTGAAGTCCTTTTAGGCCCCATTGCCCACTTGTAGAGTTCTTGAGCGCCCAAAACCATAGAGAACCCCCACAAATGACCCCATTTTGAAAACTAGACTCCTTAACGAATTTATCTAGGGGTGTACTGCGTATTTTGACCCCACAGTTTTTGAATTAATTCAAGCAAAGCAAAAGGAAAAAATTTGGATTTTTGTTTTTTTGGCAATTCTGTCATTTTAAAAACAGCTTTTTTTGTACAGCACACATATGAAGGAAGACTTACACCCCAAAATGGATACCCCTGTTTGTGCTCTTTTCAGAAATATACCCATTGTGGCCCTAATCTTATGTCCGCATGCACAACGGGGCCCAAAATAAAAGGAGTAATCGGTGGCTTTCAGAACATAGATTTTGCTTGAAGTCCTTTTAGGCCCCATTGCCCACTTGTAGAGTTCTTGAGCGCCCAAAACCATATAGAACCCCCACAAATGACCCCATTTTGAAAACTAGACCCCTTAACGAATTTATCTAGGGATGTACTGCATATTTTGACCTCACAGTTTTTGAATAAATTCAAGCAAAGCAAAAGGAAAAAAATAGGATTTTCATTTTTTGGGCTATTGTGTCAATTTAAAAACAGTTTTTTTTGTACAGCACACATATAAATGAAGGCTTTCACCCCAAAATGGATACCCCTGTTTGTCCCATGTTCAGAAACATACCCATTGTGGCCCTAATAGACTTACAGGACCCATGGCTAGGCCTACAATGAAAGGAATACCCGTTGGATTTCAGGGTACCACTGAATAAATTTCAGGCCCCATTGCCACTTATAGAGCCATTGAGCGGCCAAAACTATAAAGAACCCCCTCAAATGACCCCATTTTGAAAACTAGACCCCTTAACAAATTCATCTAGGGGTGTACTGCGTATTTTGACCCCACAGTATTTGAATGAATCTAAGCAAAGCAGAAGGAAAAAGTTACGATTTTCAATTTTTTTGGCAATTTTTTAAATTTAAAAACAGTTTTTTTGTACAGTGCACATAGGAATGAAGACGTTCAACCCAAAATGGATACCCCCGTTTGTCCCGAGTTCAGAAACATACCCATTGTGGCCCTAATCTACTTACAGAACGCATGGCAAGGCCTATAAAGGACGGAACACCTGTTGGATTTTAGGGCACAACTGAATAAATTCCAGGCCCCATTGCTTATTTGTACAGAATAAAGATTGACTCCCTAAAATTCCCCCCCTCCCCCTCCGCACCCTTTTTGGCGTTCGCAAATCTTAGATAAAAGTAAAAATGTGAACTGTGTAGTATTTCCGAAGACAGGGGTAATTACGGAGGCTGGTTGGAATGGGCCCATGGGGCAATAAAACCGGGTATCCCCCCCCCCCCTCCTCTCATGCTTTTTGGGGGTATTTCATGACCTCAGTGGCGGGTATGGGGTGTAAAAAGTGGCATTCCGTGAGTCTCCGTAAGCTTGATGAGGTGCGGCGGTCTCACACAGAAGGCGCTCAACAAGGTGCTCCTGGAACTGCAGGAAGGCGAGCGTTCCCGGGGCTTCTTGTAAAATACGTATCACAGGTAGCGTTCTGAATAACGCCGAGCTCACGCGGGTGCAGGCGGAATCCGCCTGCGGAGGCCCACAGCGGATCCCATCTGTGAGCCTGGCTGTGACCCTGCGTACGGCTGCGTAATGTACTGCGCATAACTGCGTACTCACACAGGCGGTCATGCACAGTACACCTTTGTTTGTATTTCCCGCACCATCGCTTAGCGATGACGCGGGTACCCGCAGCCCGTATACAATGTAGTTGCGTATGGGCTGCGGGTATATCCGCATCCGTGGAGCACAATGGGCTCTATGTTGCCGATATCCGCAGTAAAATAGAACCTGCTGCGTTCTCTTTTCTGCGAGTGGATTACGCAATTCCGACCCGCTAATGTGAGCGGAATTGTGTAATCCAATGCGATTGATCTGCGTAATACCGTGGATCAGACGCATGTGGAATCCGTAATTCCTATCCGGTCATGTGAGACCGGCCTAAGGTAGATCGCTACCTTTTTATCACGTGACCGGGGACCGCTCAACGAGGCCACCCGTCACTGCTCCAGGCTCTCTGTGACCGTTGGTCGCTGGGAGCAAGGAGATTTTAAGTTTCCTGGGCTTCCTGACTCCTGCGCATGTGTCCGGCTTTTTGCCGGCAATCGCATGTGCAGAATTCGGGAAGGTCCACGGAGGAAGATCGCGTCGGGATTCAAATACGCAGGCCTCCGGTAAAAAGTTTCATCTCCTCTCACCGATCGCATCAGTGAGGGGAGATGAAACTTCAAATTTTTTTTTTTACTTTTACGTGATCGGCATTATTGGATAATGGCGAACACGTGACCAGGAACCGCTCACTGCTGACCCCCATTAAATCTCCATGCTCTTGGCTACGTTTTGTAGCCAGGAGCAGGGAGAATTTAAATTATCCTGGCAATCCACGGCTTTTGCGCATGCGCCCGCCATTTTGGCGACGGGCGCGTGTGCAGAAGCTGTGGTAAGGTCCGCGGATAAATCTGGGGGCCTTAGGTACGTACTTTCATCCTCCCTCACGGATATGATCCATGAGGGGAGATGAAACGTACGCTTTTTAAACTTTTAAAAACTTTTTTTTTTTTTTTAACTTTTTTACACTTTTTTTTCACTTTACATGATCACTGTCATCCATTGGATGACAGTGATCATGTCCCCGGTATAGTCTCTCTGCTCCTAGCTACACATGGCAGCCAGGAGCAGAGGGATTTTAAATTCCCTGGGGCTCGAGCCAGTCTGTGCACGCGCCCGATGTCAATCATCGGGCGAGCATGTGCAGACGGGGATTCGGGTCCCGGGACATCGGGACACCGCTGAGGACTGGGGGTGAGTATTTTCACCTCCCCTCATGGATCCGATCCATGAGGGGAGGTGAAACTGACTTTTTTAAATCTTTTTTTTAACTTTTTCGCGATCGCCGCTAACCATTGGATAACGGCGATCGCGGTACCGGGGACCGCTCACCGCAGTCCCCGCTGACATCTCCTGCCTCCCGGCTACCTACAGGAGCCGGGAGCCAGGAGATTTTAAATCTCCCGCGCCGCCGGGCCTTCTGCGCATGCGGCTGACGTAATGCCGCCTGGCGCGCATGCGCAGAAGACCGGCTTCGGGCCCCGGAGCGGCAGGAGAGCGGGGAGCAGCGTGCCGGACCTGGGTGAGTAATTTCAGCTGCTCCGATGGATCCGATCCATCAGAGCAGCTGAATCTTTAACTTTTGTGTACTTTTATTTACTTTTTTTGCGATCGGCGCTATCCATTGCATAGCGCCGATCGCAATGCCGGGGGGTGTCCGAACAGCCCGGGATGACAGCTCCATGCTGTCAGCTACCTGCGGACACCGACAGCATGGAGCTGTCACGTCCACAGCCCGAGGGGCATTATTCTCTGCAGGAAGCATGTTTTTACGTCCTCAGAGAATAGAGCCCACTTCGGGAGGACGTAAAAACACTATGGGCTGGTCGTTAAGGGGTTAAAAACCTAATGTTTACCTTTGTTATCAGCATCTGCTGTTGTTGTTGTGCAGTTGGGGGTCATCTCCAGCAGGCTTGCCCACAAATAGTCATGTGATGTTGGTGGGCGGAGCTAACAATGTGAAGCTGGGGACAGATCTATTGCTCTTAGCAGACACAGTGTAACTGCAGGAATAGCACTGCTGCCCCCCCCCCCCCCCCCATCAATTTCTCTATCTATCTATCTATCTATGTTCTGTTATCTCTCTCTCTACCTCTCTATGCCTAATAATCACTTCTGTGGCCATTCACCTGAGTATCTGTGAATACAACTGTACTTTTAAAATCCACAGCCCGTGGCCCTCTGCTTGGTTTTGAGAACTGTAGAGAAAGATAGAGGGGGGAGGGGGGGGGTGGAAGAGCCAGAAGCAGGAACTGAGCTCCCGCCCCTTGCCACTATTTGCAATGGGAGAGGCGGGGTGGGGGCGGAGCTATGCTTGGGACTTAGCTCCGCCCCCGTCTCAACCCTCCCATTGTAAATAATAGGCAAGGGACGGAGAGGGGGCGGGAGGTCAGTTCCTGCTCCTGGCTCTTCCATCCTCCTCCGCCTGCAGACGAGGGCACTGTATATCGGCTTGGCGTGAAAACCCAGCCGATATACGGTCATCTGAATAAGCCCTTGAGACCATCAGCATTGTGCAGTTGCCTCAGTCTAAATCAGCCCCATGATCTGTATATAAGCAGCTGCAGACTGACGGCAGTGCCTCTCCTCAGCTGATTTCTGCTGAGCTGTTAGGATTCCCCTGACGTCAGTCAGGACGGGCCGCCCTCCCCTTCGGCATCGCACGCAGGCGCAGAGGAAAGGAGCTCTCTAACGTCAGTCAGGACGGGCTGCCCCCCCCCCCCTACGGGATGGCGCGCATGCGCAGAAGAAAGAAGCCCTTGACACTGAGCCAGGACGGACGGGCCGCCCACAGCAAGCACTGCTTGTGACGTGGGACCCGTCCGCTGACCTAGGAAATGGCTCATGGACGGAGCAGAGCCGGAAGCGGTCATTTTGATCGCTCCAGCTCTACTTCAAGAAGCTGCAAAAAAAGATAAAAGATGCAGAGGACATCACTGATGATCGGCCCTGCCAGGCAAGGTGAGTAATTAGTTTTTCTTCTTCATGTCAGAACCCCTTTAAAATCTCTCATGATCACTATGTTGTAGCTTTTTTGAGAACTTGGTCATCTAATGTAGAAAGAGTTAATCAATATCTTCTGCTTGTCCAGGCGGCCTATAGTAAATGCCTACAATAGTGTCCTTTCTGTTTTTCTTTTCTTGTATTCTTACCTATAATGTTTCTACCGAACTACCACGCTCTGAATCTTGAATCTCTGTGGAGATGAATGTTTTACTAACATACAACACAATACCTCCTCCCCTTTTTTTAGGTCTGTTTCTTATCAATAAATTGTATCCTTCAAGCCTTGTATTCCAATCATGTGTATCATTCCACCAAGTTTCTGTGATGGCTATGACATCGGTATTATTGTATCTTGATGCCGCCAGAAGCTAGGGATTTAACGGGGAACACCCCTGTCACACCCCTAGCTCCCGATTGGCTGAACCATGTAAGGTCCTTTCTTTTCAGTATCGCCACTGGTCTTCAGCCTCCTGTCAGCTCCGCAGGTCCCCCACTCCCTCTGTGTCCGTGGCCCTCGCACAGTGTAGGGAAGACGATGGGGAAGCGGCTCTGGCTCCCTCCAACCTCAGCACCCCTCTGCCTCCCTCCCTCAGTGACAGTCAAGGCCGCAGGTCCCCCACTACCTCTGTGTCGACGGCTGCTGCAGAGTAAAGGGAGGCCGACGGGGAAGCGGCTCTGCTGTCCCCGCCACTCCCTAACTGTCCCCCTCCCTCTGTCACTCACTGTGAGCCATCGCAGTGCTGTGGCTGCTGCTGATGCCGCCACTGGCACCCCTAAATCCAGCGCCACTGCTGAGTGCAGGGAGGGTAACAGGTAAGCGGCTCTGCCGACACTCACTTAGTCTCCCCCACCCCTGCACAATGCAGGCAGGCGGCCAGCGAAGCCGGTGTGCCGCTGCTCCCTCACTGTCCGGGTACACAGCCCACTCCAGCATCGGCTAAGTGAGTGCCAGGACCTGACACGGGGGAGTGGCCGACCTGTCAAGAAGACTGTATCTTGTCGCCACCCACACTTCTGCTGGCGACAAGATACAAGAATACCTATGACATCATATTTCTCTTGCTGTGTTAAGAGCTCCAATTCTCCTTGTTTGTTTCCCATACTCTGTGCATTTGTGTAAAAACATTTTAGTTTGTGATCGCTGTCTCTTGCTCCCCTACTTTCCTTCAGTTTTTTGTCTTTGTTCTTTCTTTCCACTTCTAATAGTGGGGTTCTCAAATGTATTTATTAGCTGTATTTTTTTTTTTTTTTAACCTGGCCTCTCACTTCCCTTCCCATACTGTTTTAGTTTAAAGTTTACAAATTATATGCTTACCTGTTTTTGTAAGGTGTAACCCATCTCTAGCAAGCAGTCCATCATGTAGGTAATTCACTCCATGGTCCAGAAATCCCAATCTTTGCTGACGGCACTATGGACGTAGCAAGTTGTTCATCTCTAGAATCCTGTTCCATCTTCTTATTCCATGGCCATCCACTGGAAGGATGGATGAGAAGACCACCTGTGCTCTTAGTTCCTTTACCTTCTTTCTGAGGTCTTCAAAGACTCAGCAGATAGTTAAAAGGTCCTTTTTTGCATTGTCTTTAGTAGGAATACACAGAACCATTGGTCCATTAGAACCAATGGTTTCCTATGGATTCCTTCAGATGAACGATTTTCTTTTTTTGACGTACTAAAAAATCACACCACAAAAGATAGGACATTAGCACGTTATGTCAACAATGGAATTTTTCGCTGCACTAAAAGATAGGTCTTGCCCTAACTTTTGATGGACCAACGTAGGAGGCTGCATAGACTCCAATGGGAGACCCCAGAACAAGGTAGGGGGAAGGAGCCTAGTAGCGGCTAGTGCTTCTAAACAAAGACTAGTACCTCTAATTGAGGCATTTTGGGGTCGTGGCTTTATTTCACCGTACTCAGCCACATGAAAGGACGATAAAATTGTAAACAATAGCCGCAACTTTTTTTCTTGTTTGCTATACTCATGCACACTTCTTCACTTGGACCCATGGTCCACGTGAAAAAACTCATAGCATGTCCTATTCCTGTCCATTTAACAGACAAGAAATGGAACATGCCAATTTATGTGAATGTACTGTGGACGTCCCTGCCCTGTTTACCAATCAGCTTTTTCATACAGCTCTTTTTTTTTTTTTTCTTTGTCAGTTTGCCAACCACAAACTATGTCTGATGAAGGGTAACTTCACCCAAATGTTGCATTTATACTCTCAAAGATTAATTCCACTTTTTTAATGCATAGATTAGCCCCTTCCTGCTGTAGGACGTACATTTACGTCCTGCAGTGTCTGGGTATGTATAAAGAGAGATTAAGGGGTTGTCTCTCTTCATACAATGCGGGCGCCAGCTGTTTCCTACAGCCAACACCCGGCGGCAACAGCTCTGATCAGCTGTGTGGCTAATCGGAACTGTTAATCCTTTAAATTCCTCTGTCAATTCTGATGTTTGTGCGAAAACTGAGAAAAAAAGTTCCATCATGATACCCCTTTTAAGAGTCAAGTGGGTGGTACTAATCACTGATGGTCTTCCAGGTTTAGATTAGTAAATGATGAGTAGTGCGGAATATTTTCCCATAAAACTATATATCAGTCTGCTCTGCTGTCCCGGGTCTATGACCTGTTGCCTGCAGTTTAGCTTGCATTTTCAATGTGACAGGTTCCCTTTAACCCCTTGAGTGGCACGCCCGGAAATTTTCTGGGACGAGCTTCACTGCTCATAGCAACATAGCCCGGAAGATTTCCGGGCTATGTATCACTATGGGAGCTGCAGAGCACAATGCCACAAGCTGTGACATTGTGCTCTGCCTGCACAGACCCACAGAGAACAAAGCAAGGGCTTTGAAAAACCAGCAGAAGATATTGCCGATATGCCGGCAATCTCCTGCACTGGTTTGTTTACAGGTTGCCATAGAGACCATCCAAGCCGATGGTCTCTGTGGCAGGGAGAGCTGGTTGTTAGCTGTCAGAGGACAGCTAGGTACCAGCTCTTACAGCAGAGATCAGAGAAAACCTCCGATCTCTGCTGTGTTAACCCTTTACATGCTGCAGTCTATGTGACTGCAGCATGTAAAGGGCTGTCACTGCAGCATGTAAAGGGCTGTCACCATCGGACCCCCGGAATGTGATCAGGGGTCCTGATGGGTCCCTGTGGAAGTCCCCTAAAGGGACAAAAAATTAAAATTAAAAAAAAAAAAAAAAAAAAAGTTAAAAAATTATAAAAAAAATAATAACACTTGTCTCCCTTTACTTTGTAAAAAATCAAAAATACAATTACACATGTGGTATCCATGCGTCGTAATGACCCAGAGAGGGAAGTTAATACATTATTTAACCCCTTAATGACATGGCCCCTTTTTTTCTTTTTTCCCCATTTCTTTTTTTCCTCCCCCGTTTAAAGAAATCACAACTTGTCCCGCAAAAAACAAGCCCTTATATGGCCATGTCAATGGAAAAATGAAAAAGTTATGGCTCTTGAGACGCAACTGCAAAATTAGTTGAAATTCAATGATTAGACCATTTTAAAAAACCTGCCCTGGTGGGCACGACAGGATGGTAGGAAACCCGCCACTCAAGGGGTTAAAGGAGCGTTTCCATATGGACGCCCAATCTCCTCTTGCCTCACCCCTTTGCTGTCTGCTGAATCCATGCTCTGGGTGGTGGCCAGGCTTTACAGAAACAGCCAAGCACCCAATGGAAGCTACATAGACCGCACAGGGCACTGAGCTGTTTTGGTAAAATGGTGGCCACTGTCTGGTGCTTGGAAGTGGATGAAGTAAGGCAGGACTGGGGGGGGGGGGGCGTTTGTTCAGGGTTAGGTGCAGGTGGGATTGTTTCTATCAAATATTTATGGCTTATTCGGTTGATATGCCATAAATGTCCAAGATGACAAATTTTACTGTGGTTTTTTTCAACCACACCTGTTGGAAATTTGTTCCAAGCATCTACTACTCTTTCTGTAAAATAATATTTTCTGACATTTGTTTCCGATCTTCTCCGCAACTAATTTCAGAAACTGCTCCCTTGTTCTTGTGTTTAGTTATATGTATTATATATAATGACTTGCATTTGATGGGACTCTGAAGTCCCACCTATTTTTCCTGAAACATTTTACATATGTCAAGAAAAAAAAAAAGGCCCCTCCAATCATTGCTCTCAGCATTCTAGGTCGCAGTGGTCATGAGCCTAGATGGCACATGATCTGTTGTACTCTGAAGTGTCCAGGGAGCGGAGCACTCGGGAGCTCAAAAACGTGAGTAAAACCTTTCTATATTGATAGCTGTGCAAGCCTGACCAGAATAAAAAATCTGGTAGACAACCCTTTTAGGCCTCTTTCACACAGGCTACAAAATTACTACAAAATGCATGTATGTGAAGCCCATGGTTTTTCAATGGATTCTTTCACTTGAGAGATGTTTTGTAGCATAAAAGAGCACATTGGAAACCATGGGCTTCACATAAATGCGTTTTGTAGCGATGTCGCAGCACTACAAAATTTCGAGATTTTGTAACCAGTGTGAAGCAGGCCTTAATTAAATCCATTGTCAATTCAACAAAGGGCATGTTACCTGTGGATGAATTTTCTGCCCCAAAGTTTGCAACACTTTTACTTAGAGAGACTCTGTCATCATCTTTTTGCAGCCTTCAGTGAGAGCACTGCAAGGGAGTGCCTGTTACACTGATTATAGTGATGTCTGCTGTATGTATCTGTGCATTAGTTTAGGAGAAACTTACCTTAAATTAGTGACAGCCTTTCTGAAAAGTTATACATTTTATGTAGTTTTACTATTAAAGTCTTTTTGCATATAAAACTGTTTTTTACTTTGCTTTCAGGCATCCATATTTGACACATTTCAAGGCCTAATAAGAGAGAGACTAAATGCAACTAGGCCAGGTTCAATGTTGGCATGAAGTGGTTGGGAGAATCCAAGAACATGGTAGTGAATGGCAGGAGGCATGGCAGCAGATTGTCCAGTGAACGCCATCGGAGTCGGAGCAAACTAAGGAGTTCAGGAAGAGAAAATCTGAGAGCCAGCAAAAATGTTTCTGATCGAAGATCTAGCAGATGTAGGTATTCATGTATGTATACCTTCAGCATCCTCAACTCTATCGGGTTCAGCTGAGGTGCCCTTAGTTTTGACAGAAAAACAGTGCCACAGCTGTCAAAAACAACAGATCTGGAACGGAGGTTCCTAACAGAGTGTCCAAAGCATATGTGATTGTTGCCTAAAGGCACAACACTTGCACTATGGATACCTTTTTCCTGCTCCGTTATGTGAGCAACGGAACCCCTGGACAAACGGATCTGTCTTCTGATGGAACCAAACTGTGCAAAACATAACCCATTGACTATAATGGGGTCTGTTCAGTTTCTAGTTCACTCTGTTATTTTCCTGTGCTTTTTAGTGTGGAATTTTCTCGGAAATCGGCATCAGGTAGCAAATAGAACTTCAGACACTACTGTGAACACAGTCTAAGATGTAATACGGCTCCAAAGGTTTCCTAAATACATTTGATAGGATCTTATTATGTTTTGCTATAAATGTATGTCTCTCACAGAAAGGGAAGTATACAGACAACAATAATGACAAAAAGCAGCCATATACACACTGATATGATGATACAAGAGGGCAGGTGTATATATGGTACACCATGTAACCCACAACATGCGGAGAGCCAGAATGCTAAATGGAGGAGGAAGAAACACATGTGAGGACACTGAGTCAGCCACTCACAAACCCTCCTTAATATTGAGAGAGGTGGCTGCTTAGTGTTTATTCCTGCACAGAAAAGTAGATGCAGAGTGTCACACTACATGGTACATGTACTGCACCAGTACAGGCTTTCAACCTATTAGTGACGCCATATCTGAAACCAGCACCCCAAAGGCAAACCATACTGGCACTGGCACCCTGGGCTTTCCCCAGCATTCAAAGCTGTATTGCATGTTATAAATAAATACCAAAAAGTGCGAGGTATTAGCTAATATTTTGGACACAATACGTGAGCTCACAACCCTTATCACGGGTTCTTGCCACTAATATTAGTTAAAATCACAGAAAGGGAAGTATACAGACAATGATATGAATTATGTCTCTCATGCAGACTTAAGCAGCTATGTGAACAAATCTATACTGCCCCATTAACCTTTTGGTATATCATAAAATAGTACAATTGGAAGGGACCTCCAGGGTCATCTGGTTCAACTCCCTACTCAGTGCAGGATTCAGTAAATCATCCCAGACAGACATGTGTCCAGCCTTTGTTTGAACACTTCCATTGAAGGAGAACTCGCCACCTCCCGTGGTAACCTGTTCCACTCATTGATCACCCTCACTGTCAGAAAGCTTTTTTTCTCATATCTAATTTGTGTCTCCTCCCTTTCAGTTTTATCCCATTGCTTCTAGTCTTTCCTTGTGCAAATGAGAATAGCGCTGATCCCACTGGACTGTGAGAGCCCTCCAGATATCTGTAGACAGCTATTAAGTCTCCTCTCAGCCTTCTTTTATGCAAGCTAAACATTCCCAGATCCTTTAACCGTTCCTCATAGGACATGATTTGCAGACCACTCACCATCTTGGTAACTCTTGTCTGAACTTGCTCCAGTTTGTCTGTCTTTTTTAAAGTGGGGGGCCCAGAACTAGACACAGTATTCCAGATGAGGTCTGACTAAGGAAGAATAGAGGTGGATAATAACCTCACGTGATGTAGACGCTATGCTTTTCTTAATACATCCTAGAATTGTGTTTGCCTTTTTGGCTGCTGCATCATATTATTGACTCATGTTCCGTCTATGTTCTTGTAGTATACCCAAGTCTTTTTCACATGTGCTGCTGCTTAGCCCAATTCCTCCCGTCCTGTATGTGCTTTTTTTTTTCATTTTTCTTGCCCAGATGTAGGACTTTGCATTTCTCCTTGTTAAATACCATTCTGTTAGTCGCCGCCCACTGTGCAAGCTTTTCTAGATCTTTTTGAATAATCTCCCTCTCTTCCCTAGTGTTAGCTATCTCTCCTAGCTTTGTGTCGTCGGCATGTTTGATCAGTTTCCCATCAATTCCCTCCTCCAGATCACTTACAAAAATGTTGAACAACACTGGGCCTAGGACAGAGCCTTGTGGTACCCCATTTGATACATTCTTCCACTTGGATGTGCAGCTACTTGTGACCACTCTTTGGATACGATCACTCAGCCAGTTGTGAATCCACCTAACAGTTGCCTTGTAAATCCCACATTTGGTCATTTTTTCCAATAAGTATGGTATGAGATACTTTGTCAAATGCTTTACTAAAGTCAAGATAAACTATATCCACCGCATTTCCCTTATCAACCCAGTCAGTGATTTTGTCATAGAGGGAAATTAGATTCGTCTGGCATGACTTGTTTGTTACAAACCCATGCTGGCTCTGGTTAATTACTCCATTCTCATCCAAGTACTTACATACATGTTGTTTAATAATTTGTTCAAAGATCTTTCCAGGTATACAAGTCAGGCTCACAGGCCTGTAGTTTCCTGGATCCACCGTCTTCCCTTTTTGAAGATAGGGACAACATTTGCCCTTTTCCAATCTTCTGGGACTTCTGTTCTCCAGGAATTTTCAAAGATTACAGCGAGTGGTTCAGCAATTACCTCCGCTACACATGTCAGGGAGGCGGTATGCATCATATGACTTTAGGGGCGCCACTGTATGCCCTATACAGTGGCATATGTCAGGAAACTCTCCTAGCCTAAGGCTCTGACTTGATGTACACAGAGCCTAATTTTGTAACATTTTGCGTGCACCCCTTTAGACATGAAGGGTTGTTTGATATAAATGGGACAGAGCTGCAAAACATGGCGCATGTATAAGATTGGTGTTTCTGGGGGTGGTGGTGGGGAAGCGGATTCATTATTTATTTATCTAATCTAATGTAACCCTCTAGGCTTGTGAAAAATGTTAGCCACTACTGCAGCTTTGGACAGTTTTATCCAAATTAGTGAGCACATTCTTTAATGCAAAGAATCAAGCAACAAATTATTGTGATTTTGATCTGCAATATACACTCCTAACAGGCTTTATTGTATAATCAACCATTATGAAAAATCTTTTCTTTGCAGTATCTCATTATTTTTCTTTATCTTTGTGGTAACAATGGCTAAAAGCATTATTTTGATATCTTCGACGATTTTATTTAGTTGTCCACAGTATATCCTTTTTAGGCCTCCTGTCCACAGGCGATATTTTACTGCGTTACCTGCGGCGATAATCCGCATGCGGGTAACACGGGTAACTATGGAAAGCGCAGCCCCGATGTACACAAACGGAAAATTTCCGCTTGCATCTTGCTAAGGTATTTCCGTCACTCCCATCGAAATAAAATGGAGCGCTGACAAGGTATGCTCAGCCAGTGCTCCGCTCCATTCAGAGTGACGTCACTGCTGGGGGAAGGAGCAACCCCAGCAGTGACGGGAGAACGAGACATGCAAGTACTGTTCTTGAGATCAGCGGGGGTCTCAATGGTGAGACCCCCACACACCAATCAGCAAGTTTGCTCCTATCTAGGAGATAACTTGTTATTCTGGTAAAACCCTTTTAGATGTTTAACTTTTTCATGTAATATCCGTTGTTTACCCTAGAAAAATGTTGCACTTGAAAAATATCCAGTAGCCTTTTTGTTTGTTTATTTAGTTTTTTTACCCATAGCATAAATGCAAAAAACCTTTGCAATCTACATGCCCTACTGGTTGCTTATTGGTCACAACTTCTAGGTTCAATACGTGCTAAAAGGTTATTCAACCCCTTAAGGAACGGGCTGTTTTGTACTTTAGGAATCATACTTTTTAGGGATTTTACCCATGTGTTTTTTTAACTGTCTTTTTTTTTTTTTTTCCTCTTCGGCTACCCAAATTATTTTTGCTGTTTTTTTTTCATGTGACATATAGGGCTATTTTTTAACATCTGTTTTAGTTTTATTGGGGGGGGTTAAAAAGCTAAAAAAAAGGTTGTGTGTTTTTTTAATTTGTGAATTTAGGCTAAAATGTGAATGGGTTCTACATGTTGTTTTGGACATTTGATACATAATATGCATGGTTTCGGATTACAGGGCGCATACAGTGACGGTGGTGGTTGGCAACGCCTCTGGGTTATTTTCTTTTTATGTATATATTTTTATTACCTGTAATTTTCATTTTACTTATGTAATTTTTTTTTTTAGTATTTATATTCCCCATGACGTCACATAAGACCGCTGGGGGTCATTTATATCTTTGCTTATTTGTTTTTTACTACACGTTTTTCTTCTGTAGCTGGAGCCTCCATTGGATCCCCAATTACAGGGGAAAACATTCCCCTGCAGTGACAATAGTCACTAGCACAGCTGATCTGGGTCTGCTCAGTCCCTGCAGCTCCGCTATAACAGGGGATCCTGGCGGTCACATGACTGCCAGCTCGCATAGTGGAAGAAACCGTTTCTCTTTCACTTTTTAGTAAATAGCACTCTTTGAGCGCTGTGTACTAGGGAAAGGAGAAGGCAGATGGGGTTGTAAACCACTTCTCCTTTTTCCTTTGGGTTATCAGCTGTGACTAACAGCTGACAGCCCGACCTGCTTTTGATTGATTGCAGAAGCAGGGACTTTAATCCCTCAATCTATTTTTACTATTGGCTGGGATTAAGGCCTCATGTCCACGGGGAAAATCAGGCCCGCTACGGATTCTCCATGGAGAATCCGTAGCGGGTCCCTCCTGCCCCTGTGACATGAGGGCTGAAAATAGCAATTACTCACCTCTCCGCACGCTCCAAATCTTCCCTTCTTCGCGGCTTGATCTTCTCTCCGTCGCGGCCTTAGTCCTCAATACGTGCTAAAAGGTTATTTAACCCCTTAAGGACCGGGCTGTTTTGTACTTCAGGAATCAGATACTTTTTAGAGATTTTACCTTAGGCCTCATATCCACGGGCAAAAGATGATTTTAAATCCGCAGCGGATCACCTGCACGTGGATCCGCACCCCATAGGGATGCATTGACCACCCGCGGGTAGATAAATACCCGCGGATGGTCAATAAAAGGGAATTTAAAAAAATATGGAGCATGAAAAAAAATGGACATGCTCCATTTAGGTGCGGGTCTTGCGGGAGACCTAAAATCAGAATATACTCACCTGCTCCGAAACTTCCCTTCTTTGCGGCTTGATCTTCTCTCCATCGCGGCCGGATCTTTTTTTCCTCGGGCCGGCGCATGCGCGCGGCACGCAACCGGCGTGCCGTGCACATCCGCCGGGCCGAAGAAAGAAGATCCGGCCGCGACGGAGAGAAGATCAAGCCACGAAGAAGGGAAGATCCGGAGCGTGCGGAGAGGTGAGTAATTGCTATT
Source organism: Eleutherodactylus coqui (assembly GCF_035609145.1). Classification (NCBI taxonomy): domain Eukaryota; kingdom Metazoa; phylum Chordata; class Amphibia; order Anura; family Eleutherodactylidae; genus Eleutherodactylus; species Eleutherodactylus coqui. The sequence goes on along the minus strand of NC_089847.1, from coordinate 66,403,768 downwards.
TTCAGCCCTCATGTCACAGGGGCAGGAGGGACCCGCTACGGATTCTCCATGGAGAATCCGTAGCGGGCCTGATCTTCCCCGTGGACATGAGGCCTAAAGCTCAGGACCAAGCGCTTGGTCCATAATGGGTTAAGGTAATGACGCGTCAGGTGACCACCCCATCAGCGACTTGTTATCCCTTTCATGCATAACGTTATAACCCATAAAGTCTTTTAAGTAATTCTGTCATTATACACATTTATATAATTTTAGGTAGCAGTGGATCTACGTTTGAAACTCAGAGTCGTTATGTACCTTCATCAGGAATGTCTGCAAAAGAACTTTGTGAAAACGATGACCTTGCAACAAGCCTGGTGTTGGACCCCTATTTGGGGTTTCAGACGCATAAAATGAATACCAGGTAACAAACTGCTAGCAAGGAAAATTAGTTGAAAAACGTGCAATGTTCAAATTTTTTAATAAATAAACTTAAAACATATTGACCAAAATCACAGAATCACTTGCATAACGAAAAGTATTCTAAAGTTATTACCAGCTAAAATGATACGTCAAATTTGAAAATTGGTCAAGAAGGCCAAAACTAACTGCAGGATTAAGTGGTTAATTAGCAGTGGATTGTTCAGAATACAATACAGGCATGCAAGACTTGAGAATTTGTTTAGTAAGGAATAGAACTTCTTTTTTTCTAATTACAGAAAAACATCTTGGCTCCCCTGTCAGTCAGTGTGAATGGCAGTCTTCTTCCCTTCATGATCCCATCAGTGTGCATTGTTGTTGCTTTTTTTAACTTTTATTATTCATTTAGCCCATGAATGCTTTACACATGATTGGTGTATTCCATTGTGCATAGACAGGATCAACAACACTGTCATAAGAAAAGTATATGTCAAATTTTCCTATTCTGTAATTTAAAATAAACAGGTACAAATTCAGATTTTAATTTTTTTTATATATATACAAGCAGAAAATTAAATAAGTATTTTCCTAGATCCGATTAAATAAATACATTTTTTTTGTCAGATTTCGCCCTATTAAAGGCAGACAGGAAGAGCTGAAAGAAGTAATTGAGAATTTCAAGAAAACAGAGCACTTGGAGAAAACCTTCAAATGTTTGGTATCTGGAGATTGGGCACGTCATTATTTTCTTAACAAGACTAAAATGCAGGAGAAGCACTTCAAGGAACATGTAGGTTCTCAAAAATAAAAGCATTACGTTATTTTATATTTACTCAGATTTATCTAGTCTTAAAGCAAGTAAGAGAGAAGTACAACCTTATTTGCTTATGTGTGAAAGTTATTCAGAAGAACATTAGGTTGTTATAGGAGATATCAGTCTGAAATGTGGTGGGTGATATGTATTTGTCATTTTATATTTCTTTCCTAATATTTTATATTTATTTCCTAATGCCACAGGTATTCATCTACTTGAGAATGTTCGCAACTAGTAGCGGGTTTGAAATATTGCCTTGCAACAGATATTCTTCTGAGCAAAATGGAGCCAAAATAGTTGCAACTAAAGAATGGTAGGAACTTTCTATTATTTTTGGGGGGCCTATTCACCTTGGATTTGTTCATGTTTAGTGTATTCCTTGTGAAAAGCTCCCATCATATACGTGAAACAAAGTATAATTACATTCTTTTAATGAAACATTGGGAGCTTTTAAGTAGCATTTCATGAGTTATCTGTTAACAGATGCTATTGTAGACTATTATTGATGGATGCAACTGTTTTCTGTTTAATGGATCCATCGCTGCTTAGGGTATAATTGCAACCATTTAAAGGGTTTTCCGAGCTCATTAACTTTTATGTAAATAGGCTGTCCATGTGTTAAAATAACAGAGGCTATACTCCCAGCTTCCCACTGTGACCTGTACCACAGCTATTGGTTGCCATGATGGCATATTGTTTTCAAGCTGCTGCAGCCTATGTATCGGACATAACAAGCTGCCGCAGCCAATTACAGAACTCCTCGCTCGAGAGGAGAGAGGAATGTAGTTGGCTGGCTATTTCCATTCAAAATTCACTCTAAAGTATGTGTCAAGAAAAGTATACCAGCCATTCAGAGATCAAAAAGACATGTCTTTTGACATGTTTGGAGTGTACATTAGGAGCTTTTTCAGTGTATGCACTAATATAATGTAATCTATAATGTATGTAAAAACTTTTGTCTACAACAGGAAGCGTAATGACAAAATAGAACTTCTTGTGGGCTGTATAGCTGAACTGTCTGAAGCAGAAGAGAATATGCTGTTACGTCATGGGGAGAATGACTTCAGTGTCATGTATTCCACCAGAAAAAACTGTGCTCAGTTATGGCTTGGGCCAGCTGCCTTCATTAACCATGGTACGTTTAGACAGACTGTACAAATCTCATTTACAGTCTGTGTACAAATCTCATTTACAGTCTGTATACTAACTGCATTTAAAAATGATGCCTATTAGTTAGAGATGAGCAAACGTACTCGGTAAGGCCGATTTTCGCAATCGAGCACCGTGATTTTCGAGTACTTCACTACTCGGGTGAAAAGTACTCGGGGGCGCTGTGGGGCGGGGCGTCGTGTGGTGGAGCGGGGGGTAGCAGCGCGGAACAGGTGAGAGCTCGCTCTCTCCCACTCCCCTCTGCAACCCCCCGCTCACCCACAGCGCCCCGAGTACTTTTCACCCGAGTAGTGAAGTACTCGAAAATCGCAGTGCTCGATTGCGAAATCGGCCTTACCGAGTACGTTCGCTCATCTCTACTATTAGTCTGATACTTAAAACGTCATGTCACTGCAATTGCAGTCTCCTTTGTAATGTTACACTGGGTATGGAGAGATGCAGATAGTGAGCTAAATTGCTGAGACCGCTGCAAAATGCCTGAAGAGACTTTTGCCGTATTTCATAGAACTAGTTCTGCCTGCATCTTTCCATACTCCATTAAAATAGTTCGTGAAAAATGCACCAGATCACATTATTCAGTGATGTAATTTTTTTTTATCAAAGGCACCACAAAAAATCAAATAAATTCGGTCCTGCTTTTATCTTAAAATAAAAATGGTTATTTCAGGTCTAACAATGTTTTTTTTATTGCTTCCAGATTGCAGACCTAACTGTAAGGTAAGTAATATACATGTAATTAACATCATGGAATTTTTTTTTTATAGTTCCTGGTAAGAGAATAATGAAGCTGTTTAATGTTTCAGTTTGTATCCACTGGCCGTGATACTGCTTGTGTTAAAGCACTGCGCGATATTGAGCCCGGAGAAGAGATCTCGTGTTATTACGGGGATGGCTTTTTTGGTGAAAACAATGAGTTCTGTGAATGCTACACATGTGAAAGGTGTGTTTTAAGTTCAATTTTACAGCTATATTATATTTATAACAATTTAGGAAATATAGTGTGTTTAATAACCCTTAATAGTTTGCATTGTAGGTTTGTACAATTTACACCAGCATGGTGAAGTATTGCCTAATAACATCCATATATAGAGCATATCATCAATTCAACTTTTTGTTCTGTCAGAGGAAAGAAACTGAAGAACTAAATGTGTATTAGGTATTATGCAGCCAGAAAGTTTCTCAAACAAGTGTTTTGTTTTTTAATTGTTCCTCCCATCTTGAAAATGTATATTTTCTCTCTCCATGCTTGCTGAGTGGATGAGCTCTTCCTGGTATAAGGGTGCTGCTCCCCCTTCCCTCTATCAACAAGCAATCTCACATAGAGAGGGGAAATTTGCAGCTGCATCCTCTTCCTCTGTATTTTCTAGTTGCTGTATTATCCCAAAAGACTCCTCACTCACCATCTAGGTGCTCTCCCTACGGAGAGAAGATAGCGTTTCTGACCCACGTCATAGGCCTCTCGTAGAGCAAAGCCAGAATCCTGTTGCACACTGATGGAGGGCAAACACTGAAACAGCTGTCTGTGCGTGAAGTCTGGCTTTGCTTTCAATTTCTCGTCATTGTTACAAGGCTTGCATGAAGAGTCTAACACTGACTTAAAGGAGATGTCTCGAGGAAGCAGTTAAATTTTTTTTTTGCCCAGTCCCCCCCATTAAGTACACATTACTAAGCCCCCCTGTAAATGACATTTCTAGCTGGTTCGTACTTACCGTTCCAGCGTTTCAGCAACTTATAAAAGTTTCCTCAAGATGGCCGCCGCCTCTTTCCCCGTCGCTCGCTGCAGCCCGACGTGCGCGCTCCCGAGACGCCGCCAGCTGTGTCTCCATGGCAACCGGACGCATCGCAGCCGCCGACCAGACGCCCCGCAACCGCCGACCAGACGCCCACCGCCAGGCAGCAGGTAACCGGCACTAGCCCCCGGCTCCCCAACGCTAGACCCTCAGCCCAGGTGAAGGCCCCGGAGCCCAGCGCTAGGTTCCGGAGCCCAGCGCTAGTTCCCCCGGCCTAGCGGCAGCCCCCCCCCCCCCCCGGCCTAGCGACAGCCCCCCCATCGCAGCGACAGCCCCCCCCCCCGGCCTAGCGACAGCCCCCCCATCGCAGCGACAGCCCCCCCCCGGCCTAGCGACAGCCCCCCCATCGCAGCGGCAGCCCCCCCCCCCCGGCCTAGCGACAGCCCCCCCATCGCAGCGACAGCCCCCCCCCGGCCTAGCGACAGCCCCCCCATCGCAGCGGCAGCCCCCCCCGGCCTAGCGACAGCCCCCCCATCGCAGCGACAGCCCCCCCGGCCTAGCGCTAGTTCCCCCATCACAGCGGCAGCCCCCCCCCGGTGCAGCGGCAGCCCGGCGCAGCGGCAGCCCCCCCCGGCGCAGCGACAGCCCCCCCCCGGCGCAGCCCGGCGCAGCGGCAGCCCCCCCCCCGACAAATCACTTACCTGGGAGGCTTCTCGGGGCTGCTGGGCTGGGCTGGGCTGGGCTGGGCTTCTCCGCTGGGCAGCTCCAGTTTCTGCACCTTCCTCTAACAGAGGAAGGTACAGAATGGCCGCTGCAGCGCGCTCCCGAGCAGTGACAGCTCGTCTGCGCATGCGCAGAAGAGCTGTAGCGGGGAGCACACTGAAGCGGCTCGTGCTGAATGGAGAAGACCGGACTGCGCAAGCGCGTCTAAAAAAGCAAGCTGCCAGCGAATTTAGACGGAACCATGGAGACGAGGACGCTAGCAACGGAGCAGGTAAGTGGAATAACTTCTGTATGGCTCATATTTAATGCACAATGTACATTACAAAGTGTATTAATATGGCCATACGGAAGTGTATAACCCCACTTGGTTTCGCGAGACCACCCCTTTAAAGGAATGCTGCCTTTCAGTATGTGGCACGCTGGAGGTATTGTTCCATCTCCCTTATTTACAGTTGATAGTCAAACTCTAATATATGTCAACATAAGGGCTCATTCAGACGAGCGTGTTTATGTGCGTACATAGGTGCGCACAAAACCGCGCGCCTATCTATAACCATTGTATTCCTATGATTTGTTCATATGTCTTTGTTTTACAGGTTTGCAAATGCACACACCTGCAAAAGATATGACATTTGTGCACCGCATATGTCCATGGTGTGTGTAAATATTCCCCGCAGGAAGTCTCCTTGTCACTGAAGACTGTGACAGCACTGTCACAGTGTTCAGTAACTCTGGCACTCCCAGCGGGGGAGTAAGGCTGGGTTCTCACAAAGCGGATTCTCGGCGGAAATCTCGCGGTTTGACCGCAGCAAAAAAAACGCAAGATTTCCGCCGCTGCAAAACCCGCAGCGGCTTTGAAGCGGTGTGGCCGCTCGCTCTTCCACTGCGGCCGGCGCTCCCATAGAGAAGAGCGCGGCCGCAGCGGGGGAAAAAAAAAATTTTACATGCTGCGGCCGGCAAACCCGCGCCGCAGCAGCGGCTTCTGACGGCTTAGCCGCAGCGGATTTGCCATCCCTTGTGGACGAGATTTCTGAGAAATCTCATCCACATGGCTGGCTAATCCCGGGATTAGCGGCCGCATGCTGATTCGCCGCGGCGAAATTCCGCACGGAATTTCCGCAGCAAATCCGCCCCGTGTGAACCCAGCCTAAAGAGTCCCCTGCCACAGCTTTGCCAGAGGGTCGCAATGTTCTGCCATTGCTTTCAATGGTGCCGCAACTGCTGCCGGCTGCCCCATTAAAAGCAATGGGATACAAGCAACCACTGCAGTGATTTTTCACTAAAGGGCTTTAAATATAAGCCCTTTCCTGAAATCTATATTAATTATACACACACATTTATACTCCCCTCTCCAGCGCTGTCATAGCTCAGACACATCTTTTCTGCTTGGTCCCCGGCACTGTACTGAATCTCTTTCAGCAGGCAGCGATTTAAGATCCCTGTCTGCTGAAAGGGCTGAGCGCTCAGGCAATGACAGGCAGTGCTCAGCCATTCATTGAATGACAGCTGAGCACTACCTGTGATTGGTCACAGCACTCAGCCAATCACCACCTGCTGAAAGAGCTTCAGTGCAGGCAGACTGTGTGTGTGTGTGTGTTTTGTGTGTGTGTGTGCGTGTGTGTGTGTATATTTTGTGTGTGTGTGCGTGCGTGCATGTATGTGTATATATTTTGTGTGTGCGTGCGTGCGTGCGTGCATGTATGTGTATATATTTTGTGTGTGTGTGTGTGATAGAGATGTGTGTGTGTGTGTATATATATAATACAATTTTACTATTTATTTATTTTTACACGAGCTAGGGACAATTTTTAGGGAAGAGCTAATATTTAAAGCCCTTCCTCGAAAATCACTGCAGGGGTTTCTGGTAGCCCATTGCTTTCAGTCTGGCTGCCGGGGGCACGGACCTTCATTCATGTGTGTTTTGGCACATCTGTGGACACGTGCTTTTGTGCATGCGGATACACGCTCGTCTGAATGAGCCCTAAAGGGAAAATGCCTAAAGCGCCATAAACTAACTTATAGTGCTGTTACATGGTAACGTAGTATGTAAGTTTGGGGGAAAAAAAACATATGTCCATCCAGTTCAGCCTATTATCTCCAATGGTGATCCAGAGGAAGACAAAAAATACCCATAAGCCAATTTTCCCCATTCAAGAGAAAAAGAATTCCTTCTGGACTCCAATCTGGCAATCAGAATAATCCCTGGGTCAACAACCCTTCTGAAGTTATTAATGGCTATAACATATAATATTGTATCCCTCAAGAAAGGCGTCCAGGCCCCTCTTGAACTCTTTTATCGAATTTGCCATCACCACATCCTCAGGCAGAGAGTTCCATATTCTCACTGCTCTTAAAGTGGAAAAAGGGTTGGTATAGAAACCTTCTTCCCTCTAGATGTAGAGGATGCCTCCTTGTTACAGTCCCAGTCCTGGTTATAAATGGATCATGGGAGAGATCGTTTTATTTACTCCTGATACATTTATACATAGCTATTAGGTCGCTTTTTCTAAACTAAATTTTCCAAATTTTGTAGTACACCCATTTTGTTTATTACTTTAGTTGCCCGCCTTTGTACTTGCTCAAGCTCTTACATGTCCTATTTGAGTATTGGTCCCCAAAACTGTCCACAATATTCCATGTGTGGTCTTACCAGTGACTTATAAAGAGGAATAACAATGTTCTCGTCATGATCCTGCTTGCCTTAAGGGGCAGCAGCTGCCTGACACTACGCTTAACTGCAGTAACCAAAGTGGTGGCATGTATTTCCTCTTTCCATGTGTATAACCTTAATTTTATTAGTGTTAAACCTCACTTGCCACTTTCTGCCCAAGTCCCCAATTTATAGAGCTCCTCTTGCAACTGTCTTGTGACCTCTCTTGTGGTGTTTTATTAACATAACTTTGTATCAACTGCAAATATTGATATTTTACTGTGCAATCCATTTACCAGGTTATTAAAAAATATATATAAAATAATAGGGCCCAATACCGACCCCTGTGGTACCCCACTAGTAACAGTGACCCCATCAGAGTATACACCATTTATAACCACCCTCTGCTTTCTATCATTGAGCCAGTTACTTACCCACTTACATACGGACCAAGCATTCTCATTTTATATACCAACTAGAGATGAGCGAGCACCAAAATGCTCGGGTGCTCGTTACTCGAGTCGAACTTCCCGCGATGCTCGAAGGTTCGTTTCGAGTAACGAACCCCATTGAAGTCAATGGGAGACTCGAGCATTTTTGTATATCGCCGATGCTCGCTAAGGTTTTCATTTGTGAAAATCTGGGAAATTCAAGAAAGTGATGGGAACGACACAGCAACGGATAGGGCAGGCGAGGGGCTACATGTTGGGCTGGATCTCAAGTTCCCAGGTCCCACTATTAAGCCACAATAGCTGCAAGAGTGCTCCCCCCCCCCCCCCCCAAACTATGTTTACTTCTGAAAAACCCTCATTAGCAAGGCATACCTTAGCTAAGCACCACACTACCTCCAAAAAGCACAATCCCTGCCTGCATGACACTCCGCTGCCACTTCTCCTGGGTTACATGCTGCCCAACCCCCCCCCCCCCCCCCCGCACGACCCAGTGTCCACAGCGCACACCAAAGTGTCCCTGCGCAGCCTTCAGCTGCCCTCATGCCACACGCTAGCCTCATAGCCACACCACCCTCATGTCTATTTATAAGTGCGTCTGCCATGAGGAGGAACCGGAGGCACACACTGCAGAGGGTTGGCAGGGCCAGGCGATAGCCCACAATGCTGTACAGAAGCAATGAGAACTCCAATCCTGTGCCACCTCCGTCAGGAGCTGCAAACGTGGACATAGCAATGGGGAATCCATGTGCCACACAGTATTCATTCTGTCAAGGTGTCGCATAGCTCAATCCACACTGCAAGGGGAAAGACGTCAGCGCTCTGCCCCCTACCCAAGTCAGTCAGTGCCTTTGTGCCAGACAGGTCAAACACCGCAATGGGAACTAAGTTTGCACCAACAGCATAGGTGGGTCCTAGGAAACCCAAGACATGAACAAAAAATTGATCTGAGCGGCCAAACATGGCCGACTTGCACCGCGCCCACGGTATAGGCCTCGGCCCACAGATTCAGCAATCCTAGGCTGGAAGTGGACTTTCACTGCACTCAGGACATAGGCCTCTGCACAAACCCTCAGCAATCACGTGCCTACAGCGGACTCCAATGCTAGCGTAGCTGTGCACGTCTCATTAGCGCTGTATTGCTCCTGTAGTTTGTCCCAATGCAGTGCCCCGGATAGTAGAGCTAACGTCAGATTAAATACAGGTGGGCTTCGGCCCACACTGCATGCCCCAGTCAGACTGTGGTTCTTTATAAGTAGACCCAGGCAGGTACAACTCCGTGTGGACCGACAGCATGGGTGCGTCCCAGGAAGCCACCGGCGTTAGATAAATAAATCCCATTGCATTGCCCAGCACGGCTGAGGTAACGTCAGATTCAACGCAGGTGGGCTTCGGCCCACACTGCATGCCCCAGTCAGACTGGGGTTTTTTTATAAGTAGACACAGGCAGGTACAACTCCCTAATATGAAGTCCGTGTGGACCCAAAGCATGGGTGGCTCCCTGGAACCCACCGGCGGTACATAAACAAATCCCATTGCAGTGCCCAGCACAGCTGAGGTAACGTCAGATTAAATGCAGGTGGGCTTCGGCCCACACTGCATGCCCCAGTCTGACCGGGGTTTTTAATACATAGACACTGGCAGGTACAAATCCGTAATGTGAAGTCCCTGTGGACCCACAGCATGGGTGGCTCCCTGGAACCCACCGGCGGTACATAAATGTATCCCATTGCAGTGCCCTGCTCAGCAGAGCTAACGTCAGATGCAATACAGGTGGGCTTCGGCCCACAGTGCATGCCCCAGTCAGACTGGTAATATGTACCTTAACAGTAACCGCGTTGGTGGGAATGTGGTCGCGACTGCGGACCTAGTAGCGCGGTTTTATTTAGTTGGTTTTCGGAATGTGGCCATGATTAAGTGGGCCGTGACTGGGGGACGGTGGGGGGCTCTCTTGTTGTGTCGTTAAAGGTGAAATTCTTGGACTGCCACCAGACGGACCAATGCAAAGGTATTTGCCAAGAATGTTTTCATTGTTGGAGGAGGGGGATGTTTTTGAGGCACTACGTGTCCTCTCCACGTGTCCGTGGTTATATGCACCTTAACAGTAACCGCGTTGGTGGGAAATGGCCTCGCCGCCATCATGTCTTTGGGAAGCCTCCGTTTCCACACCCCAGTGACCTAGCATTAGCAGCGGTATAGGCAGAGCCCAGAATTAGTAACATTTCAGCGGTAGCATTAGGGACAGGCCCCAGTAACATATCACTAGCAGCAGTATAGGGGGAGCATAGTATTAGTTCCATTTCAGTAATAGTAGCGATCAAGACAGGCCCCAGTAACATATCACTAGCAGCAGTATAGGGGGAGCACAGTCTTAGTTCCATTTCAGTAGTAGTAGCAGTCAAGACAGGCCACAGTAACATTCCCGTTGCAGCAGTTTAGGGAGATGAGTCTCTTGCACATTTCAGTAGTTGCAGTATAGACAAGGCCCCAGTTACATTTATGTAGCAAAAGTGTAGGCCAACCCCACACACCTTGCTGTACCATAAGTGCAGGCGAAGCCCATAAAAATTACTAGGATTACACTGTAGGCGAGGGCCCAAAAAAATTGGTGTACTAATGTACCTCAGAAAAATTGCCCATGCCCAACCAAGAGGGCAGGTGAAACCCATTAATCGCTTTGGTTACTGTGGCTTAATTTGTAACTAGGCCTGGAGGCAGCCCAGTTAAAATAAAAATTGGTTCAGGTGCAAGTTTCAACGCTTTAATGAGAATTGAAACGTAGAAACATTGTTTACAAAAGTAATATGACTGAGCCTTGTGGGCCTAAGAAAAATTGCCCGTTCGGCGTGATTACGGGAGGTTTCAGGAGGAGCAGGAGGAGGATGAATATAATACACAGATTGCTGAAGCTAAAAGGTCCCCGTTTTTTATGGTGATAGAGAACGATGCTTCCATCCGTGGGTGCAGCCTACGTATTGTTTAGGTACCACTGCTGTTCGCTGGTGGAAAAGAGAAGTCTGGGGAAATCCAGGCTTTGTTCATCTTTATGAGTGTAAGCCTGTCGGCACTGTCGGTTGACAGGCGGGTACACTTATCTGTGATGATTACCCCAGCCGCACTAAAGACCCTCTTTGACAAGACGCTAGCCGCATGGCAAGCAAGCACCTCCAGGGCATACAGCACGAGTTCAGGCCACGTGTCCAGCTTCGACACCCAGTAGTTGTACGGAGCAGAGGCGTCACGGAAGACGGTCGTGCGATCGGCTACGTACTCCCTCACCATCCTTTTACAGTGCTCCCGCCGACTCAGCCTTGACTGGGGAGCGGTGACACAGTCTTGCTGGGGAGCCATAAAGCTGGCAAAGACCTTGGAGAGTGTTCCCCTGCCTGCGCTGTACATGCTGCCTGATCTCCGCGCCTCCCCTGCTACCTGGCTCTCGGAACTGCGCCTTCTACCACTAGCGCTGTCGGATGGGAATTTTACCATCAGTTTGTCCGCCAGGGTCCTGTAGTATAGCATCACTCTCGAACCCCTTTCCTCTTCTGGTATGACAGTGGAAAGGTTCTCCTTATACCGTGGGTTGAGCAGTGTGTACACCCAGTAATCCGTAGTGGCCAGAATGCGTGTAACACGAGGGTCACGAGAAAGGCATCCTAACATGAAGTCAGCCATGTGTGCCAGGGTACATGTACACAACACATGGTTGTCCTCACTAGGAAGATCACTTTCAGGATACTCCCCTCCTCAGGCCATACACGCTGAAAGGATGACAGGCAAGCAGCATGGGTACCCTCAGCAGTGGGCCAAGCTGTCTCTCCCCCCTCCTCCTCATGCTCCTCCTCCTCCAAAACGCGCTGAGATATAGATATGAGGGTGCTCTGACTATCCAGCGACATACTGTCTTCCCCCGCCTCCGTTTCCGAGCGCAAAGCGTCTGCCTTTAGGCTTTGCAGGGAACTTCTCAAGAGGCATAGCAGAGGAATGGTGACGCTAATGATTGCAGCATCGCCACTCACCATCTGGGTAGACTCCTCAAAGTTTCCAATGACCTGGCAGATGTCTGCCAACCAGGCCCACTCTTCTGTAAAGAATTGAGGAGGCTGACTCCCACTACGCCGCCCATGTTGGAGTTGGTATTCCACTATAGCTCTACGCTGCTCATAGAGCCTGGCCAACATGTGGAGCATAGAGTTCCACCGTGTGGGGACGTCGCACAGCAGTCGGTGCACTGGCAGATTAAACCGATGTTGCAGGGTGGCAGCATCCGTGTTGGACTTGCGGAAATGTGCGCTGAGCCGGCGCACCTTTCCGAGCAGGTCTGACAAGCATGGGTAGCTTTTCAGAAACCGCTGAACCACCAAATTAAAGATGTGGGCCAGGCATGGCACGTGCGTGAGGCTGCCCAGCTGCAGAGCCGCCACCAGGTTTCGGCTGTTGTCTCACACACACACACACACACACACGACCATGCCCGGTTGGAGGCTGAGCGGCGAAAGCCAGCGGTCGGTCTGCTCTGTCAGACCCTGCAGCAGTTCGTGGGCTGTGTGCCTCTTCTCTCCTAAGTTGAGTAGTGAGTAGTGAGGAGGAGGAGGAGGAGGAATATGGCGGCACACTTGCGCTCTGAGAGACATTGCTGGATGGGGCCGAGGACAGCAGAGGTGAGGGTGTGGGTGCAGACCGGGAGACGGTCCTGTGTCCTGAGAGGGGGGTTGGATCACAGTGGCAGGTTGTGGCACAAGGGGAGAAGCAGTGGTGCAAACCGCAAGCGGTGAATGGCCTTCGTCCCACCTTGTGGGGTGCTTGGCCATCATATGCCTGCGCATGCTGGTGGTGGTGAGGCTTGTGGTGGTTGCTCCCCATCTGATCTTGGCGCGACAAACCTTGCACACCACAGTTCATCGGTCGTCTGCACTCTCACTGAAAAACTGCCACACCTTTGAGCACCTCGGCCTCTGCAGGGTGGCATGGCGCGAGGGGGTGCTTTGGGAAACAGTTTGTGGATTATTCGGTTCGCCCCTGCCTCTACCCCTGGCCACCGCACTGCCTCTTCCAACCTGCCCTGCTGCTGCACTTGCCTCCCCCTCTGAAGATCTGTCCTCAGTAGGCTTAGCAAACCAGGTGGGGTCAGTCACCTCATCGTCCAGCTGCTCTTCCTCCGAATCCTCTGTGTGCTCCTCCATCGGACTTACTGCCCTTACTACTACCTCACTGATAGACAACTGTGTCTCATCGTCATCGTCCTCCTCACCCACTGAAAGCTCTTGAGACAGTTCCCGGAAGTCCCCAGCCTCATCCCCCGGACTCCGGAAACTTTCCAAAGGTTGGGCATCGATCACGACAAACTCCGGTGGGAGAGGAACCATTGCTGCCCAATCTGGGCAGGGGCCTGAGAACAGTTCCTGGGAGTCTGCCTGCTCCTCAGAATGTGTCATTGTAATGGAGTGAGGAGGCTGGGAGGAAGAAGGAGCAGCAGCCAGAGGATTCAGAGTTGCAGCAGTGGATGGCGTAGAAGTCTGGGTGGTCGATAGATTGCTGGATGCACTTTCTGCCATCCACGACAGGACCTGCTCACACTGCTCATTTTCTAATAAAGGTCTACCGCGTGGACCCATTAATTGTGAGATGAATCTGGGGACCACAGAAACTTGCCTCTCTCCTAATCCCGCAGCAGTCGACTGCGATACACCTGGACCAGGAGCTCGGCCTGTGCCCACACCCTGACTTGGGCCTCCGCGTCCTCGCCCCCGTCCACGTCCTCCAGGCCTACCCCTACCCCTCAGCATGGTGTATTACGAGTAGAGCAGAAACAGAACGCTGTAATTAAATGTGCCGCTTATTGGCCTGTGGTTGGAGGCTGACTTCGCTTACGGAACGCACAGCAGAGCCAGGAAACAATTATGCGCAAGCCTGTAGTGAGACCTAGGTGCGTATGACTGAGCTACTGGAATTCACAGGGCACAACAAGTCAAGTGGCCAAAGGCCAGTGGTAGGCCTTAAGTATTTTGCTTCAATTTTTTTAAAATGGTGAGGTGAAAAACCAGACAGACACCGTATGCAGCGTATATATGTATACTCTTTCCCTCTGGCGGGATGGCGGCGATCATGTAACGGACACAGCAGAGCCAGGAAACAACTATGCGCAAGGCTGGGTATTAATCAGCGACTACTACCCCCAGCAGACACGCCGTAAACTGAAGACGGTCACTGCCAGGGCAAATATAGTATTTTTTTCCACTTTTTGGGAAAAAGCCCACTGCCTATACCCTGTATTTGGATTTCCCTGTTGGAGGATGACTGTGGTTACTGAAAGCCCAGTGCAGCCAGGAAACAATTATGCGCAAGGCTGGGTATTAATCAGCGATTACTACCCCCAGCAGACACGCAGTAAACTGAAGACAGTCACAGGCAGGCCAAATACAGTATTCTTTTCCATTTTTTGGGAAAAAGCCCACTGCCTATATAGCCAGTATACCTCTTTCCCTGTACCACTGTCCCTGCCTCACCAGTACTGCCCCTATACTCTGTAAAATGACTGCAGACTGAGGACGCTATGGTCTGCACACCCGGTATACAAAAAATAAAAAATTGTGCAACACTGCTAAAAGCAGCCTCAACAGTACTGCACACGGTCAGATGTGGCCCTAAGAAGAACCGTTGGGGTTTTTGAAGACTAAAATAACACCTAACACTCTCCCTATAGCAGCTACAGCAAGACAGCACTTTCCCTGGTCTCTCTCAGCGTGCATCTGTGGCGAGCCGCGGGCGGGGCAGATTTAAATACTCGGGTGTCATCTGATCTTCCCAGCCACTCACTGCAGGGGGGTGGGATAGGGCTGGAATGTCACAGGAGGAAGTTGTAATGCCTTCCCTGTGTTTCTATTGGCCAGAAAAGCGCGCAAATTTCTCAGGGAAGGAAATGTAATGGAGTTGAGCACCGCGTAGTGCTCGTCTCGAGTAACGAGCATCTCGAACACCCTAATACTCGAACGAATATCAAGCTCGGCCGAGTACGCTCGCTCATCTCTAATACCAACCTTTTATGATGCACAGTATCAAATTTTTTTGGAAAGTCCAGATACACAAGATCCAATGACTCTCCCTGGTCCAGTCTAGAACTATCTTCCTTATAAAAGCTGATCAGGTTGGTTTGTCAGGAGCGATCTCTCATAAACCTTTGCTGATACTGAGTTATACAGCTATTTTCCTTGAGGTACTCCAGAATAGCGTCTCTCATTAATCCTTCAAACATTTTACTCACAACAGAAGTAGGACTTAGGCCGGCTTCATACGACCAGATTTTCACTGCGGAATCCGGGGCGGGCATCCGCACGGCGGATCCGCAGCAAATAGCATGCTTTGAGAGGTATGTAAACTTTTTCCTTTACACGAGAAGGAAAAATTGCAGCATGCTCTATTTTGCTGCTGATGGCTTCCATTGAAGTCAATGGAAACTATACGACCCGCAGCCCATCTGCAATTGACTGCAGATAGCCTGCTGGTACCCGCCTCATCATTTAGTGACAGCGTAGGAAAAGCAAGCATTTAAAAAAAAAATCTGTACTACGCATGACCAATGGAGAGCATCCACAGTCATCCGTAGTACAGCAAAGCAGGTATGCGGGGTCGCCGGCCAGGGAATCCGGCTCTGCCGTGTGTTGCCAGCCTTGCCAGCCTTACCAGCCTGTACTGTCACTTTTTTACCCCTTTTTTGAATATCGGCACCACATTGGCTATGCGACAATACGGTGGAACAAACCCCCGTCACTATAGATTCCCTAAATGTAAGAAAAAAGGATCTGTCTATCACATTACTTAATTCCCTTAAAGCCCGGGTGTTTATGCCATCAGGACCCAATATTTTGTCTATTTTAGTCTTTAGGGTGCCTGTCCACGGGGGGCTTGGACTGTGTTCCCCACGGCAATAGCGTTGCTATGGAGAGCACTTTCCCCCCTGTTCACGAGCGGAAAATCCTTGCGATTCTCCACTCTCGGTTGGCAAATCGCAGCATGCTGCGATATGCCGCGTTTCTCCGCGGTCAGCCTATCTGTCAGATAGGCTGACAGTGAAGATCCGTCTGCCGGCTCCCGCTCCCGAGCGTCGGAGATCCGCTGTGGAACACCCGTGGACAGGCAGCCTAAGACTGCTCTGCGCTTCTTCCTGGGTTAGACTGGTGACCTATTTAGTCAAGCGTTTTACATTACCACTCTGCATCTCATCTGACCTTTAATTTTCCTCTGAATATATTAACCCCTTCCCGCTGCAGGGCGTAAGTTTACGTCCTGGCAGCCTGGTACTTCCCGCAACAGGGCGTAAACTTACGTCCTGGAGATAGCGCGGGATCACATATGATCCCGCGCTATCCCGCAGTGGGAGCCGGCTGTCAGTCACAGCCGGCGTCTCGCTGCAACAGCGGGGGGACATCGGAGATGCGCCCGCCACTGTTAACCCCTTCCCTGCCGCGATCTAAGTAGATCGCGGCAGGAAAAGAGTTCACAGAGGGAGCGCGGCTCCGTCTGTGTCTCCGGCCGGAACTCGCGATGTCATCGCGAGAGCCCGGCCTGTCACCATGGCAACAGGACGCCAGACACTGGCGTCCTGTATTGCCTATGCCTGAGATCGCTGTATGAGCGATAAGGCATGGGAGAGCAGTAGCTCTGCCATGCCTTATGACAGCGATCATCAGGGCAGTGGTTAAAGTCCCTCAGAGGGACACAAACAGTGTAAAAAAAAGAGATTTAAAAAATGAATTAAAAAAAATGTAAAAAAAACATTTTTTATGCTTTTTCTCAGATTAGCGTAAAAAAAATAAAGCCCCACATATTTGGTATTGTCGCGTCCGTAACGATGCGTACAATAAGTTGCACATGCTTTTGACTGTGCACGGAAAAAAACGCTAGAAAAAAGCTAAAAAACTGAGGCAAAATGCTCATTTTTAGCTTTTTGCCTCACTAAAAACGCAATAAAAGTGATCAAAAAAGCCGTATGTACGCCAAAATGGTACCAATAAAATCTACAGCTCGTCTCGCAAAAAATAAGCCCTCATAGAGCTCTGTACATCAAAAAATAAAAAAGTTACAGGACTTTGAATGCAGCAATTTAGAATAGAAAAAAGATTTCCAAAAAAAAGGGTTTTTATTACAGAAAAGTGGGAAAACCTAAAAAAAATGTTAGAATTTTGGTATCGTTGTAACCGTACCGGTCTGCAGAAAAAATGGAAAGTCTCATTTATGCTGCATGATTAACGGTGTAAAAAAAAAATCTATGGCAGAATTGATGCGTTTTCTCTCTCTGCTATCATTAAAAAAAAAACTAAAAAATTTTACAATATAGTCTATGTACCCAAAATTGGCATCGATGAAAACTACAGTTCGCCACGCAAAAAACAAGCCCTCATACGGCCGCGTCGACGGAAAAATAAAAAAGTTATGGCTTTTGATAAACGGAGAAGAAAATCCGCCAAAAATTGTTGCGTCCTTAAAGGGGTTGTCTCGTGGCAGCAAGTGGGGTTATGCACTTCTGTATGGCCATATTAATGCACTTTGTAATATACATCGTGCATTAAATATGAGCCATACAGAAGTTATTCACTTACCTGCTCCGTTGCTAGCGTCCCCGTCGCCATGGTTCCGTCTAATTTCGGTGTCTTCTTGCCTTTTTAGACGCGCTTGCGCAGATCCGTCTTCTCCCTTCTTCTCCCTTCGGCTCCGCTCGGCAGCATCGGCATTTTGGCTCCGCCCCCTTGTACGCATCATCGCGTAGCTCCGCCCCCATCACGTGCCGATTCCAGCCAATCAGAAGGCTGGAACCGGCACACATCATGGGGCGGAGCTACGCGATGATGCGTACAAGGGGGCGGAGCCAAAATGCCGAGCGGAGCCGAAGGGAGAAGACGGATCTGCGCAAGCGCGTCTAAAAAGGCAAGAAGACACCGAAATTAGACGGAACCATGGCGACGGGGACGCTAGCAACGGAGCAGGTAAGTGAATAACTTCTGTATGGCTCATATTTAATGCACGATGTATATTACAAAGTGCATTAATATGGCCATACAGAAGTGTATAACCCCACTTGCTGCCACGAGACAACCCCTTTAAGCCCAAAATAGGCCATGTCATGAAGGGGTTAAGGGCGCTTTCACACAGCAGTTTTTATGTTTAGTTTTTTTGTGAGCCAAAACCAGGAGTGGGTCTAAAATATGGAAGACATGCAAGTCTTTCTATTGTACTTTCTCTCCACTACTGACTCACAAAAAACTGAACATAAAAACTGTTCTGTGAAAGCGCTCGAATAGGTTTGCTTTTTCCTCATTAGCCTCTACAGTTTTCCTAATTTATTCATTAAAGGGCCAACACTTTCAGTATTAATCATTTTACTATTAATGTAGTTGAACAGTTTTTATAGTTAGTTTTACTCTCCTTGGCATTAAGTCTCTCTGTCTCCATCTTTGCTGCTTTTATCTGCTTTTTACATAATTTATATTTTCCCTATAGGTTTTTAGTTCTTCTTGCTGCCTTATTTTTGTAGCTTAAATGCTTTATATCTTTATTGAGCCTCATTCGTTTTCTCTTATTCCTATAAGGTATGAACTGCTCACAGTAAGCCGATAGGATCTTTTTTAAACATTTCCCATTTATTGTCTGTACTCTTATTTTTGAGGTCATTGTCCCAGTGAATATAGTCTAGGGCATCACTAAGCTGATTGAACTTAGCCTTCCTAAAGTTTTGTACTTTTGTAGCTCCCCTATAAAACTCTCTTTTGAAAGACAAGTTGAAATTTATTATATTTTGGTCACTATTTCCCAGGTGCTCCCCCTACCTGCGCACTTGTTATTCTGTCACGCCTGTTGTTAATATTAATAAGTCCAAAATGGCCGTCCCTCCAGTCGGGTCCTGTCCAAGTTTTTGGTAAGGATATTATTTTCAGTAATCAACAGAAATTTGTTACTTTTTATGAGATCCGCAAGTTTTGGCTTGTCAGTTTTATATCCGGATAGTTAAAGTCCCCCATAATGATTACCTCGTTGTGATTTGCTGTTTCATCTATTTACTTCCGTAATAGATTTTCAGTAGCTTCTCTTATATTTGGTGGCTTATAGAAAAGCCTCCATGG
Source organism: Eleutherodactylus coqui (assembly GCF_035609145.1). Lineage (NCBI taxonomy): Eukaryota > Metazoa > Chordata > Amphibia > Anura > Eleutherodactylidae > Eleutherodactylus > Eleutherodactylus coqui. Next base: position 66,384,725 of record NC_089847.1, on the reverse strand, counting down.
GGAGGCTCAGGTGGCGTCAGCCAATCACAGCCATTGAATGACATCATTGAATGACTGTGATTGGCTAACGCAGCGCCAGCTTTTATTGGCTGGCGCCGCCTGAGTTAGCCAATCACAGCCATTCAATGATGTAATTGAATGGCTGTGATTAGCTGACGCCGCCTGAGTTTGCCAATCAGAGCATTAGCTTTCTGGAGGCAGGGATTTCAAGCCCTGCATCCAGAAAGCAATGCTCTGTCGGCGAGGAGGAGGGAGCGACAGCCTGCAGCAGTGCCGCAGAACGCCGCGGGAGGTAAGTATTGTTTTTTTTTTTTTTCCTACAGCTTATACCTGGCGTATAAGACGACCCCTGACTTTGGAGAAGATTCTCCGGGGTTAAAAGGTCGTCTTATAACGGTAGTTTATAGCTTTAGGCAGGTAAGAGTATCCCTTTGGAAAGTTAGTTACAAAAAAGCTAACATGATATCTTGTCGATTTTAAATAAAGGAGTAATACCAAGCACTTTCAACTATAGTTCAAACAAATCTAAATATCTTAATCTTGAAATCAAAATATCTCAAAAGTCCTGATAAGTATTTGTAAGTTTATGTAAATAAGTGGTAATTTTTTACTAAGCAAAATATGACAGAATTTTGACTCAAATTGTGGCAAACACTGGTGGACATGCCAAATATACACCAATATTTTGGCGCAAAATAATATTGGCATTAGGAAAATTGTCTAATACATCTAACAAGATGCTACAAATTTATCACACAACATGTAACACTGTTCTAAATGTCGCTCAGTTTCTGTATATCTCAGCTAATTTTATGCGGTATAAATTTTAGACAATATTAATCTGTCCAAATATGCCTAAAACATTGTCAAGGAACACTGGGATAAGAGTGATCATTGTATTTATATTGTTTTGTGATGTAAATACTGTAAAATGTTTTTCAAGCTCAATGCATTTACAGTTCCCATGCTCAAGATTTTCTCACACACGAATATTTGTGATGATATTTTTAACCTACAACAGATTGCTCAACCAGCCATGTGCCATGCTGAGGAATTAGATACACATTTCGTGGGAAAAAGAGCCTGGTACACTCTTTGTCTGCATTTTATGAAGACAATGAATACATTGTAAAGATGTATCTTTTCTAATAACATAAACCATATCTGCTTTGAAGCCTTACCTTTTTAATTATCATTTATTTTACCAGGAGAGCAACCGGTGCTTTTAAATCACGAGTTGGACTCAACGAGCCAGCTCCTGTAATCAACAGCAAGTATGGACTAAGGGAAACGGACAAACGCTTAAACAGGCTCAAAAAGCTTGGTGACAGTGGCAAAAACTCAGACAGCCAGTCAGTAAGCTCCAACACAGACGCAGACACATCTCAGGAAAAATCATGTAAGAGCTCTTCCAGTAATGTCAATAAATGTCAAAATGCCCAAGTATTAATGCAAAATTTCATCTAAGATTTTAGTACATACACATACATTTAAACACGGCTGATAAAAAAAAATATTAAAAAATGAAATCTGAACAGGGTGAACAAGGACCTACTCACAGGTTACAAACTTATACATATTCAGTCTCACTCTCAGTTGAAAAGTGGATACAATTGCATCCAGTCGAGGCAGTCCTGTGTGAGCTAAATATATCGGCCTTAGCTGCACAAACAAGCTACCAGACTGCTTTTTCTCAGAGTTTTCCGAAAGCAATTGTATCCGTAAGTCTAGTTATGTAGGTTGGCTGGCTTTGATTGTAAATGAGAATGTCCTAATCCACTGAGCGTTTCAAATTTTCATAATTTGTTTGCAAGGTACATAATGTTGTAGAGCTTTGTATAACTGACAGTGTGTACCTGAAGAAACGTTGCATGCAAAAAAAAAATTGTACACCAGCGGTATTAAAAAGGTTATCCAGAACTTTTCCTATTAACCTATTCTCAAAGTAGGTAATTAATAGTTGATCATGAGAGTCCATTGATCGGGATCCCCATCGATTAGCAGATTCCCAGCATTGTTGTTAATATAATCAGCTCTGAGATGGGAGCTGTTCTTGTAGTACTAAATTTGGCCGCTGCAATATGAACCATGCTATCTGCTTCCAGTGCTGTTTATATTGACAGCAGTGTGGGGAATCTGCTGATATGCAGAGATCCTTTGCAGAAGACTCCTGACGATGAGCTATCAATGGCCTATATGGAGGATTGGTCATATAAATAGTAAAAGTCCTAGCGAACCCAAAAAACAGCAAAAGGGGCGCATCGTTTAATTAAGCCCTTGTGCAGCTTCATCTCAGTACCCAGAACCTCCCTAATTAAAACCTATCACCTGTCCTTATAACAGAACAGAAGTTATTTTAAAGTACACTTAAAAGCGCTAGACACCTTTTGGGTGATGTTTTTTTTGTTTTGTTTGTTTTTTGTTTGTTTTTTTATGTTTATTTAAATAACCTAAATGCATGTATTTTAGGCTAAAAACCTTTATTGCAAAAGGGTTCTATTAAAAGTTTGGTTACTGCTGATTTTATGTATCCTAGCATATAGCAAGCTGCAGAATGCTGTTCACAGTGAAATCTGTCGGTGAGCTGGCCTGATGATCCTGTAAGCTGATTTATGATCGCATGAAAGATAAACTTTGATGCATTCATAAATCAGCTATCAGCTTAAAAGGTTGTTCAGGAGAAGAGTGCACTGGCAGATTTCACTGCATCCTTCCAAAGGTGTCCGCAGTCTCTTAGCACTATTTGCATAAAACTGATAGATACTTTTGATTCTTCCCTTAAGCCGTGGCTATGTGGACCTTTTTGATCTGTGTTTTTTTTGTTTTTTTTTTAACTTTCTAAAAAAAAAAAGTGATTATGGTGCAAAGCTCATGCTCCGTATCTTAGGATAGTGGTGCATGTAGATATTTAAAAGTCTAAAAACTAAATTTGCCCATACAGTACATTTTGGTGCACTGTATCAGAGTAAACATTATTTTCTATAATATTCAGTGGTAAGCATTGGATAGCAAACTACTATGGGATCATATATATATTTTTTTATTTATTGTCCAGCCGTGCCTAAAAAGCCATGCCTAGGGGAATAAGAAGTGGAACTTAAGCTCTTATATATACCAAAGAAGCACATCAAGAAGCATATCAAGAAGATCCATTACACTAGCACTGACCATAACAATGAGGAGGCCAGTGTAGATTTATGACAACTTTAAAAAAAAAAAAAAAAAAACTCTCATTTTCAATAGCAGCCAATCACAGTGCAGCTTTCGTTTCTTATTCTGCTCTTGATAAATGAAAGCTGCTTTGTGATTTGTTGCTATGGACAAGAAATACATCCTAATTCTCTTCCCAATTGGTATTTATGCTAATTTAACAAACGGCAAAAGTTTTTGAAAGCTTGTGTATATCTTGGTAATATGTGACTGGTGTCTGATACTATCAATAACCTTACAATATATTTTTTAATTCTAGCAAGAAATAGAAAATCTTCAGTCATTGTGAAGAAGAATGCGAAAAGTCGAACATTAACAAGACAGTCTATGTCAAGAATTCCAGTTTCATCCTCTTCTACCTCATCCAAACTCGCTCACATAAATAATTCCAGGGTACCAAAGAGACTGAGAAAGCCTGTAAAGCCTTTACATTCTAAAATAAAGATGGGAAATCACTGCAGACGACCAGAGCAAAGAAATGCTTCAAAAAAGCTTGATGTAGGTAGCCTTGTGCTTAAAGAACCCAAAGTAGTGCTGTATAAGAATGAGGCCATTAAAAGGGATAAACAGAGAGAAGGACCAACAAAGTTAAAAGAAACTACTGGCTGCTTAACTAGACATGCAGCTAGAGAATATAAACTCAGTTCATTGAAAGGTGCTCATGGTGAAACTCCATGTACATATATAACACGAAGTTCTATGAGAACAAGAAACTCCGCAGAAACTGATGCCAAGCTTTCACCAAATACATTGGATAGCTATAAAAGTAGCAGCAGTGGGAGTATAACACAAATGCATAGAACTGATACTAAAGTTCAGTCAAGTCATAAAAATTATCTTGATCAAGAAACTGCTAAAAGACGGGACAATAGATATCAAAGAAATGGTTTCTGTAAATCTCGGAGAAATAAGCACTTGAAACGAGTTATGAATACAGAAATGTCAAACTCTGATTTTGAATCTTCTAAGAAAGATAATTTGTGTGGCTTAGTAAGCTCACATTGTGACTCAGGTGTAGGTAATGTTGTCACTGATAGTTCCCTTCATTATAAAGATGTGAGAAATTCCTCAGATGATTGTCCTGTGGTTGCTTCAGAAATAAGGGCAAAAGAAAATATAAGAATGGTCAAAAATAAAAAAAGCAGACGAATCACAAGATATGATGCACAACTAATTCTTGAAAATAGCACTGGAATTCCAAAACTAACCCTTCGTAGACGTCATGACAGCAACAGCAGTAAAACGGAGAAAGAAAATGACAGCATGGGCTCATCAAAAATTAGCATCAAGTTAAGCAAAGATCATGAAAAGGACAAGAACAGCTTGTATGTTGCAAAATTAAACAATGGTTTTAACTCTGGCTCAGGGAGCAGTTCTACTAAACTAAAAATCCAGTTAAAGAGGGAAGAAGAAGCTAGAATGTCTTTTCCAGAGGAACTTCATGAAAATGAAGTGTACTGTAATGACACATTATCTCTCGTGGGAACACGAATGGAAGTTAATGATTATGATCATTATGAGGAAGAGAGCTTGGAGGAATCTTCTGAAGAAGAAGGTGAAGAAGATGATGAATATGATGATGAATTTGAAGATGACTTTATTCCTCTACCACCAGCAAAGCGTTTGAGGCTTATTGTAGGAAAAGACTCAATAGACATTGATATATCTTCTAGACGGAGAGAAGATCAGTCTTTGAGGCTCAATGCGTGAATCATATGAGCTTTTTTTTTTCTCTGACCAGAAAGTAATTTGAACTCCTATACTTATGAAAAAAAAAATCCATTGAATAATTCCTTTCCTGAAACTGTAAATTTTAGAGACTGCACTTCTGTATTGTTAGTCCACTCAGAATTGTAGAAAGTGTACAGCATATTGACTTGTTTTTTTTTACAGTGCTTTTTAACAGTCTTCTTACGTGCAATTTTGAGTTTAAGAAAAAATTGGGAAAAAAAGTGGGTACTGTTGTATATTGTGGAAAGGAAATGTATATAAGTAATAATCTTTCCACACATAACATGACAAGTCCTATATTGTGGCTACCCAATCATACTTGTTTCAGCTCATAAGATCTCTACAATATCATAAACATAACAAAAATTACAGCACATTAAATATTTCTTGTATGTTTTTATCACCAGCAATGTATTTACAGCTTACGAATTTATTTGCTCTGTGTCTTCATGATTTTTCGTCAGAAGTCTATTTTATATTGTAATACTATCCTTAAAGTGCTGTCTGTGGCCATTGTTAGTAGCAAAATGAGTTTCTCAATAATGGAGAATGGTGTTTGCTTTTCCTTTTGGGCACATTTGATGTACAGGGGCTAGCCGTATGCAGAATATAAGTTTGGATATGGTGTATTTATTGCTTGTTGTATAAATAAAAACACACTTGTATTTAACACTTTTCAACAATTTTTAGATAAAATTGTTCTTTGCAAGAATAATTGGTGCTTATTTTTTCATGGATACAATGCTGTGAAATAAAAAAAACAATGTGATAAGGAAGGTGTGTACCAGTATAAATGCAACTGTCATTTTATTTCTATAGATATTTTGTTATATATTTTTTGTGTTGCACTTTTCAGCAGCTCCAACAGATTTAACATTTAGAAATGCCATCTGGCAGTTAGGGAACTAAAAGTATGTTTTATTCATACTTGTATAAAGTGTACATAGTACTGTAAATATGTGTGGTGTTAGGATTTACATTTCTGCCATAAAGTTGATTTACTAAAACAGATAAGTTTCTAAGTTAAGTACTCATGCCAATAAAATAGGACATTTTAAAAACAAAATCCTATGAATGGTTTGTTTTCAATTAATGGTTTTCATGGCTTCCTATTTTTATGTTCATTTGACCACAGAACCATTGCTCTGTTTATTTTTAATCAGTCCTTCTGTTTAAAACTATTATCAGGGTTCGTACGTGTCAAGGAATACCTGGAATTTGCTGAAAGACATGGAATACCTGGATTTGTCATGGAATTTTCTAATTTGTCATGGATTTTTTTATTTTTTTTTGTCATGGAATTTTTTCTGAGTAATAATAATAATTGTTGTGTGTCTTATGTTTGTCCAAAGCAATTTCTTTATTCCATTACGATCCAGTATTGTGTTTAACACTATAGGCCAAAGGTATAAAGAAATTGTTTTGCATAAACAGAACTAAAAACACACATTAATCTCAATACTCAGTCTTAAAAAAACAAAATATATTTCAGATTTTGAAGTTTTTGTTCTCAACCAGCCTCTCGTGGTTGGGGATTTCCTATTTAAAAAGAAAAAAGTTTATATATATATATATATATATATATATATATATATATATATATATATATATGAAATGGCTAGACTTAGCAGGGTATGTATTTTAACATTTTTTATATATAAAAAAAACAAACATGGGTGCCTTCATATTTGCAAGAAAATCACGCATTTTTTGAGCGATGCAAGAGTGAGTGAAAGTGCAGAATTATGAAACCAATGATTTTCAATGGTTTCCTTCACATTTGCGATCTTGCGAGAGAAAAAAAATCACGGTATGCCCCATTTTTCTGCATTTTGCGTTGTTGTTTTTTTTTTTTTTTTTTAAATCTCCCATGTTTCCCTATGGAGCCTCCTTTTTCTTGCATCGCAAAGCAGAACCTTGCGATTTTCGTGCAATGCATTTTTATCATTAGAAAGTCTTATTGACTTTCACGCTAAAAAAATTGCTGCAAAATCGCTCGAGAAAGTCGCAAGTGGCAGAGAAAAAGCGGTTCTGGCGCTCAAATCAATTTTCACGCATCGATATCGCAATTGCCAGTGTGAAGGAGCCCTAAACGTATTTCGAGTTCAGCGAGTGTCATTCAAAATCAAGCTTTTGTGATGGAAACATTTTTTGGAAAACCCTGTATATATTAGGCTCTGCTCACATTTATTTTCCAGTTTCCGTTCTGCTGTTCCAATATAGGAACAGAAAAATGGAAACTCTATGGTAAACGGACAGAGCCGAACAGATTCCATTGAACAGATGCATCCGATTTGGGTTATGATGTCCTACATTTTCTCAGATAGAATAGGATAGCAAGCTGTGCTATTTTTGTCTGGCATCTTTAGAAAGGACTGTGCCAGAGGCCCCAAACGTGTCCACCACTATAGATGTGAAGAGTCTTAATGTACTGTTTTTAAATGTGTCTTGGATACACTTTTTTGGTTTTGTCTTCTAGATACTGATGCTAGATATTGACCAGTGTTATGTGAGAAAAAGGCCAAAGGGTGGAAACCCATGATGCGGATGACCATATTGTGGCCAAATTACACTCAATCGCAGCATTGGTGACCACGGATGGGCATGGTGTAACCCTCTGCCAGTCAAACTGTGTGTTTCCACCTTAACTCTCCTCTGAATAAGTTTACACATGACTGATTTATTGCAGATATTTCTATTTTTTATGTTTCTGAATTGGGTTTGTAAAAATACATGTACTTACTAAAGAAACATTTTTCTTTATAAGGAACCGATTTTTCAATTGCAGAAAGTTCTGTAGGAAACTTGGTTACGGCAGTACAGATGAGGCTGCTGTAATCACAGGACTTTCTCTAATGAAAACAAAGTTGTGATACCGTGTTAGCCAGTAGAACAAAATGTGATTGTTCCCAGCAAGAGAAACCAAGCAATCTTGTAGATATACTTTTTAATGGCTAACAAAAATACATGATGTTCTAGTGAGCTTACGAACCTCTCGGGCTTTTCGTCAGGCTAAAATGGAATAGATCTGAAGAGGCATGAATATTTATACACCTTCACTCTCTTATCAGTGTCTAGTTAAAAATGTTTGTCTACCTCTTGCCGCATTCCTGACCTGACGACCCCACCCCCACACCAACAGTAATTCGGGGACCATAAAACTTTCCCTTATCAGTGCCTAGTCAAAAAAGTTTTTTCTGTTGCAGTATTCCTTTTAAGTGCGAACCAATCACATACATGTCTGTGCCTTGTCATAAGACGGCCGCTCACCACTTTAGTGAATACCGTCAGGGGCCGCGGCTCCCCATCGCTCATCGTGCAGTTTAAACAGCCGCCGTTCAATAGCGAACGGCCACTGTGTATCTCAATGGAGAGGGGCGGGGGAGCAAGAGGAGAGAAATCTCCTGCACTGCCCTACCCCCTGCTGGCCGCGCCATGTGCGAGCTAGCTCCCATGCAGGATCATGGGAGCGAGGAATACAGGGACGAGTGTCGGGCATCGTTTGTTCGACATTCGTCCTGTGTAAATGGGCTTTAAGCGTGAGCCAATGACAGAACGAGACTCATACAGTTCTCGTCTCTTCCAGTAAGAAGGGGAATAGGGCAGCCTAGACAGATCCTGTAGTGTGAGACTCAGGACTCAGTTATTAGCGGGATTGACAGGGCAATCTGCCACAAAGCCCAGGATCGTTGAATGGTGTGTTGTCATACTGGCACTCGAGTTCAACACATTGCATGATTCTCTGCGCTATGTAATTACTGCTGTTAACAAGATAAAAGTGCACTCTTTGAACGAACGTCTTTTCTGCAAGCTCTGTCAAGACCATGATGAAGAACATCCACTCCTACACACCAAAGTGAGGTGGCTGTCGAGAGGAAAGTGCTTACGATGCTTCTACGAACTTTTTGACACAGTAGTCGAGTTTCTTCATCCGATTGACCCAAGTCTTTGTTATGCAATTGAACTACGACATCTTAACGTCGCAACAAACTCAACAAAGGAGACAAAATGAATTTCATTAAGGTTAAAGGTATAATCTCTTCCTTCAACCCCAAACTGGACCTTCATACCAATAGCCTGAGTCGACACGAGCTCTGTCAGTTTCCGAGTCTTCAAGAAATCGCACGCGAAGACTGAGGCAAACTTGAAAATGCAGACTAACATGTTTTTTGCTCACACCTCAAACAAGCCAAAGAAGACATGCAGACTAGGTTTCATCATCTATGTACTCTTGAAATACCAACATGGGTACTCAATCCATTATCAGCAGATGCAGGAGAATTTCATCGCAGATAACAAGAGCAGTTGATCAACTTGAAACACGATAGCGAAGCCCACGCATCATTTCAACAATGTGGCTATGAATGTTTTCGGGTGTAAGTGAAGAATTCCTATCCTATCCAGTGGCAGGAACTAAGTTGCTCGTTTTTAGCTTTTCCATTTACGTATTCAGTGGAGAGGGGCTTCAGAGCGGTTCAGCAGCTCCTGACAAAAGCGAGAAACAAACTTTAGATATGTGTAAGGGGTGAATTGAGACTGTGGTTGACGAAGATGGAACCAGATATTGCGAAATTGGCGTTCGCTCATCAGGCCTAAGGCAGCTATTAATGACACAGATTGATTGTGGTAAACATTATTATTAGTCAAATGTCAATGTTCTTGCATTTTAATTAGTCCTCTGACCGTGTATCTTGCATTTTCTTTATACGTTGTACGTTTCTATTGAATGATAATTAAAAATGGTATTATTGCTTGTTTCCCAAAAAATTATCTTCTGCAATAAAACCTATTTATTATTGTATCCACAATTAACCTGTTTCAAAATATTTAGCAGCTACATTTTAGCAGCTAAAACTTAGCTGACTAAAATACTTGGTAATTTCATAGAATGATAGAGTTAGAAGGGACCTCCATGGTCATCTGGGCCAACCACCTGCTCAGTGCAGGATTCACTAAATTATCCCATTTTTAGGGACATTTTTTCAAAATTAATGTTAATCTGTTAGCATTAATTATTCAGTATTTTAATTTGTACTTTTAGCTTTGTAAACAAGGTAAACTTTGACTGTGTTTAAACTAGTAAGGTTTGGGGGGCGCTGGCCACCATCCCAATACCTAAAGGGGGCCCTGGGCTGAAAAAGGCTGAGAATCACTGAGCTACATTTTGGACTCTAGGGATGGGCTGCATCTCAATGGGGAAGGTGCAGCTATGCTGTTGGAGAAGATGGCTAGAAGGTTGGAGGAGTGTTTAAATTAGAGACTCGGTGGAAGGGCAACCAGAGAGAGTCCCACATCACTGTCTATACTATTTTTCCTCTCTAAGTAATGAGAATGGGGGTGGAGTGATGGAAGCTGTTAGTAAAGTTAGAACTGGCTGAATAGTTAATAGGGATACACTTAAATAATAACCAAAACCTTCCAAACTGTATGGTAACTACTGCAAGAACTCTGACTAATAATGTTGATAAACTGGAAGTAATAATGTCTCAGGTAAACTACAACATAGCGGGAATGACAGAGACCTGGTTGGATTTAAGCTGTGACTGGGCGGTGAACCTGCAGGGTTACACTCTGCATAAAATGGATTGTAAAAACCGAAAAGGGGGAGGGGTTTGTCTTCATGTAAAATCCTGTTTAAAGCCCCCACTACAGGAAGATATATGTGAGGGAGATGAACATGTGAAGCCTCTATGGGTAGAAATACATGGAGGAAAAAATAATAAAATCCTCATGGGGGTTTTTTATAGGCCACCAAATATAATAGAATCCACTGAAAATCCATTACTGAGGCAAATAGAAGAACCGGCAAAAGGTAATTATTGTGAGGGACTTTAACCCAAATAAAGAGGTAGCCAACAGCTTGGAGCTGTCACTGGAGGCCACGGTGTGGGGCCCTCAGTCACGTGGTAGCCTTTATAATGGATAACGGCAATCTCGTGAAATTGTGTTAGAACCTTTAAAAAGTTTAATCGGTGAGAGGAGATTAAGCTTCTTACTAGAAGCTTCCGGATTTGTCCCCAGATGTGATCATCCTCCAAAGACCTTCCCCGTCTTCTGCGCATGTGCCCGCCAGTTAAATGGTGGATGCAAGCACAGATGCTAGGAAGGGCTTGGGAAATTTAAAATCTCCTTATCCCGGAGCCCCACTTTTTACACCCCATCCCTGCCACTGACATAACTGAAAAAAAAAGCCAAGAATGCACCATCTGATAAACTGCAGGGCAGGCTCAATCACAATAGACACTTGTAGTATGCAGAGAGCCAGATTGCAATATAAGCAAGCTAAATGTTCAATGCAGACTAAAAAGCAGCCACCCAGCCCAGATTGGGGGAGGGGTAACTGCTAACAAACATAGTCTGCACATGTGAACTGATACCATCCGTGCCACTGGGTGTTCCCTCCATTATAGGCCTAGCCATGTGTCCTGTAAGTACATTGGGGCTACAATGGGGGTATTGCTGAACATAGAAGAACTAGTCTTCTAAAGTTTTCCCTGCTTGAAACAAAGAAAACTGTCATGAAAGTGACACATATGTAAACAAATAATAGAATTTTATTTATTTTTCACCTGTTTTACAATAATTTTTTGCAGAAATCTATGGCGTCAAAATGCTTAGTTCACACCTAGATAAATGGGCTAAGGGGTCTAAATTTCAAAAAGGGGTAATTTGTGAAGGGGCATCCTATTGTTTTAGCAACTTGAACCTTTTTTGATATTCGGACTCTTGATCCATCTAAGAGAACTTAAAATTTTTCATTTTATTATGAGTCTCTGATTGTTTGACTTATTTAAAAAGGTTCTGTCATTAGAAAACAAAAATTCTATACTTGCCTATTCCTTCCCCGTCAATGTTTTTACCGCATCTTCTCCCCGCATATCTTATCTTGTCTCCATAAGAAGACTGCCTGGGGAGGAATAGGTAAGCATTGATTATTTTATCTTATTTTTTTTTTTAATTACAAGACCCCTTTAAGTCTATCTGCTACATCTGTGGTACTTAGGGCCCTTTTACACACAACGATTGTCCCTCAAAATTAGTCCAAACGGCCGAAAATGAGTGATAATTGTTATGTGTAAATACGGCACAGTGCACTTTTCATTTAAACCATGGAGTTTAGTTCACTTAAAATCCATTATTCAACAGCTGAAAGACTGAGCAAATCTATTCCATTTGAATGTATTTCTTTCATCTTTCAAAAGACTGCAGGATTTTCTCCCCCAGGCATGTTGCTTACACTAGCTGTGAGGAGAGCAATAGAATGTGCTGGCAGCTGTTTGTACAACTGGGCGTGTGTTTAAACACACACTGGGCTCTGCAAACAACTCCTGCAGGTACTTTTACATGCAAATGAAGATGATAAAGTGTTATTGGCCATTAATGGCTATTAACACTTCATGCAAATAGAGCGCTAAATCTTTCAATCTTTTAGTTATTTGAAAGATTACACAGATCTGCGACTAAAAAGCTGTTTGATTATTTTCAACTAATTTCCATGGATTTTGGTGTGCTGAAAATGAAAAAAATTGAAAAAATCCTCAACGTCAGGATTTACCACAAAATGCAAAGTTTTCTTCAAATTTACCAAATTTTTCTCAATTTTTGGTATTTTTTTATCTTATGGTTTTTAACTAAATTTAAAGTCAAAATTACTATTAATTAATTCACATCAGTGCATTTAAGATATACAATGCAAAAAAAACGTAACTTTCAAAGAAAAGAACTTCCAGAGTGAGCTAATGGTAACTAGCATCAACATGTTGCAAGCTGACCGTGCAGGCTCTGACAATTTTTTTTCTTGGTTCTCACCTGTGGTACTATTGTATCTTGATGCCACCGGAAGTATGGGTGGAGACAAGATACAGGGTGCTTGACAGGGCGGTGATGCCCCCAGGAGCTGATTGGCTGCCATGAGCAAGGTCCTAGCACGTTGCAGCAATCACTCTCCCCGAAGCAGCCATCCCCCTTCCTTCTTTCCCCCCTGCGGCGAACCGCTAAGCGGTATCTGTGCTGACGGTGTGATACTGCAGCTACTCTAGGAATCCCGTGCTATGAGGCTGTGCCCTCCTATCTCCCCTGGCGAAGCCCTTGCGCTGTGACTTACGAAGTCGCAGAGCATCTCCCCTGGCCATCTGTTCCCTCACAGCTCCCTCTGCAGACATGTCTGTGCCGCTGTGCCACCTCTCAGCTCTGTCCTAGAGGCCGGCTCTCTGCTGATGTGGCCACTGACAGCTCGCTCCCTTGCTCAGTGTCTGCCGCTGCTGCCAGTGATGCCGGCTCTCTGCTGCTGTGGCCGCTGACAAATGGAAAGACAGGGAGTAACTCCCACAATCTCTTCGTGCTAGCTTGTTATTCTTAAATCGTGTTTCCCCAAGTTAGCGTTATGGCTCAGCGGAATTGTATTAATTCGCCTGACGGTTTTTGTTTCATTTGTGGTAAATATACAGTGTTGAAACAACAGCTGAATAGTACAGACTTTGCATACTTCGTACTAAAATTTGGAGATCAAGATAAAGTTTGGGCGCCTCATAAAATGTGCCAACAATGTGTTGAGGACCTCTGAAATTGGTTCAAGGGTTAGAAAAAGGCTTTCCACTATGGGATTCCTATGGTATGGCAAGAGCAAAAGAACCATAGTGACAACTGTTACTTTTGTTCATGCGATGTGAAAGGGTATAATTCGAAATGGAAGCATTCCATTTCATACCCCAATCTTCACTCAGCAATTTGTCCCATCCCCCATGGCACAGATATACCAGAACCCCACGCCCCCTGCTACCTTGGAAGAGATACCTAACTCTGATAAAGGTGGAGTCATACCTGAACCAGATGACGAATCAAGTTCTGACTTTGAAGATAATACAAGACCAAAATTTTTTACTAGGAGGAGATGAATGATTTGGAAAGAGACTTGAATCTTCCCACAGATGCTGTTCAGTTACTCTGTTCAAGGCTCAAAAGCAGGAATTTATTATTGCCAGGAGTGTCTTTTTCATGGTTCAGACATCGTGAAAAGGAGTTTGTTCCTTACTTTGCCCAGGAAGGCAAGTTGGTTTATTGCATCAATGTCAAAGGTTTAATGGGTCAATTCAAAATCCAATATGATTCAACGCAATGGCGTCTTTTCATAGACTCTTCAAAAAAAAAAAGTCTCAAAGCCGTTTTGCTCCACAACAGTGTTTTTTACGCTTCCATCCCTGTAGGGGATCATTTCGTACATTTGATGGAAACCTACGAGAACTTGGCATTGGTTCTTCGTTAACTTGAATATGAAGACAACGGTTGGCAAGTGGGTGGGGATTTAAAGGTCTTGTGCATGCTGCTCAGGCAACAAGCTGGATATACCAAATATCCTTGTTTTATGTGTCTACGGGACAGTCGAGACTGACAAAATCACTGGACTAAGAAGAGTTGGCAGCCAAGGGTGCTCACAGTCGATCAAAAAAATGTCCTCCGACAAACTTTTGTACCTCCACATAAAGTTGTTCTACCACTTCTCCATATAAAATTGGGATTGATGAAGCAATTCGTGTAATCACTTACAAGAGATGGAGAATGCTTCAAATATTTGGTCACCAAGGTTCCAGGCCTCTCGGAGCTGGACCAGACATTAGAAGACTTATAGCTGATCTAGAGTTTGTCAATACCATGACAGATTCTCAAAAAGAAGGGTGGATTACATTTAAAGAGGTCATAGAGAATTTTTTAGGCAATAAGAAAGATCTGGACTACAAAAAGATAGTTGGACAAATGCTGAAAGCATTTCAAGCTTTAGGTTGCCTGATGAGTTTGAAAGTGCATTTCCTCCAATCCCACCTTGACTACTTTCCTGAAAATTTGGAAGCTGTGAGTGAAGAACAAGGCGAACGATTCCACCATGACATTAAAGAGAGGAAAAGAAGACCCCAGGGAAAATGGAGCATTACAATGATAGCAGGCTACTGTTGGATGTTATAGAGAGACATTTCAGATGCTACTCACAAGTGTAAATGTACTAAGAGGAGCCTCACAGGGAAAAGAAACGACTTTAGTGTGTTTTAGTGGGCTTATTTCAGTTCAAAAATGATTTTCATGCAAAATTTGTAATAAAAAATTAATTTTAGGAGTCTATTTTCATTTATTTTGAGGTATTGCCTTATTTAAAATACATAACTGAATTGTCAGGAAACGTGATGTCCTATGACAAAACGGAGGTCATTTTCGGATTCAGTGTACCGAAAAATATAAAGATTATGTGGATTAACCAAAAAAGCTCTTAAAAAAAAAAAAGTTTTTGCAGAACTGTGTTATCTTTGCGTGTAAAGGGGCCTTTAGTTTATCCATCTAGTAATGGAAATTTGTCCGATTAACTGAAAAGGGAATACTGGGAACGTTGAATTATGAATTCTCATTGGTAATCCTGGGAATAATATGAGAGATTCTTTATTATGCAAACAGGGATATATCACTAAGTCTGTATAGGCAATATAGTGGATCTAAGCATTGGCATCTAGCACTATTTCTTGCCTATGCAACAAGATATTCTTTATGGGGACAGCCATAACCTATTGGTGGTTGTTACTTTCCTCGTTTTGCATATAGTGATTACGATAGTATTTTAATCTATTATCCAGTACATATACCCTTCAGGTCCTCTGGTTTTCTATTCCTTAAGAAGCTCGCTTCTCATTTGGATTATCCAAATTTGTTTTTTATTCCTAGCCCTTATTGTTTTTATATTTACATTAATAAAAGTATGTCCAGCCTCTGTTTGAAGACTTCCATTGAAGGAAAACTCACCACTTGTCATAGAACCATATTCTACCCCTTGATCACCCTCACTGTCAAAAACGTTGTTTTAATATCAAATCTGTGTCTTCTCCCCTTCAATTTTCTCTAACTGCTTCTAGTCTGTCGTTGTGCAAATGAGTGTAGGGCTGATCTCTCTGCACTGACAGCCCTTCAGATATTTGTAGACCCCTATTAAAGGGGTTGTCTCGCGAAATCAAGTGGGGTTATACACTTCTGTATGGCCATATTAATGCACTTTGTAATATACATCGTGCATTAAATATGAGCTATACAGAAGTTATTCACTTACCTGCTCCGTTGCTAGCGTCCTTGTCTCCATGGTTCTGTCTAAATTCGCTGGCAGCTTGCTTTTTTAGACGCGCTTGCGCAGTCCGGTCTTCTGCTCTGAGCACGAGCCGCTTCAGCCTGCTAGCCGCTACAGCTCTTCTGCGCATGCGCAGACGAGCTATCACTTCTCGGGAGCGCGCTGGAGCGGCCATTCTGTACCATCCTCTCTTAGAGGAAGGTGCAGAGCCGCCCAGCTGTCCCGAGAAGCCGCCCAGCTGTCCCGCTGTCCTGCCGTCCCGCCATCCTGCCGCCCAGGTAAGTGATGGGCCGGGGGGGCTGCCGCTGGGCCGGGGGGGCCTTCGTCTGTTGTCAGGGGTCTAGCGCCGGTTACCTGCTGCCTGGCGGTGGGTGACTGTGTGCCGTGGTCGGCCGCGTTCAATCCAGGGGTCCGGTCGGCGGCTGCAGGGCGTCTGGTTGTCAGGGAGACACAGCTGGTAGCGTCTCAGGAGCGCGCACGTCGGGCTACAGCAAGCGATGGGAAAAAAGCCGGCGGCCATCTTGGGAAAATTTTTAGAAGTTGCTGAAACGCTGGAACTGTAAGTACAAACCAGCTAGAAAAGTCATTTACAGGGGGGCTTAGTAATGTATGCTTAATTAGGAGGACTGGGCAAAAAAAAAAATTCACTGCTTCCTCGAGACAACCCCTTTAAGTCTCCTCTCAGTCTTCTTTTTTGCAAGCTAAACATTCCCTGATCTTTTAACCGTTTCTCATAGGACATGGTTTGCAGACCACTTACTATCTTGGTAAAGCCTCATTTACAAGCAAAGACAATCTTTCAAACCATAGAAAGCTTGACAGTTTTAGCGATCATTTTGCATGAAGTACTAATGGGCGCTAATGCCCATTAGTACTTTATCAGCTTCATTTGCATGCAAATGAGCCTTCAGGAGATGTTTGCAGAATTCAGCCGGTGGTCTGAGCCCTGCACTCAGCTCCTTTGTTCTTGCATAGGCTGACAGCATGAACACAGTGTGATCAGCTGCTCTCGTGCAGAACACCGTGTGCGGTCTGTTTTCCCACACTGGCTACAGAGAGAATACAATGTTATCTCTAGCACCCGTGTAGAACACGATGTGAAGTCTGAATGATGGTTTTTAAACTCGCCTAAAAGTCATCGTTCAGACGAAAAGTACACAATGGTAGTATTTACATGCAACGATTATCACTCCTATTCCTTCGTTTTAACGAAGTTTGAGTGATAATCGTTGTGTGAACTTGGTTTACTCTTCTCTCAACTTGCTACAGTTTGTCAATGTCTTTTTTTTTATTTGGGGTGCCCAGAACCAGACATGGTATTCCAGATGAGGTCTGACTAAGGAAGAGTGGAGGGGGATATGATCTGGACTCTATGCTTCTCTTACTATATTCCAGAATTGTTTGCCTTTTTTGCGTTGCATCACACTGACTCATGTTCAGTCCGTGATCTACTAAAATACTGAGGTCCTTTTTCGCATGGGCAGCTGCTTAGCGCAATTCCTCCCATTCTGTATGTACCTTTTTTCATTTTTTCTTGCCCAGGTGTAGTATTTTGCATTTCTCCTTGTTAAATACCATTCTGTTAGTCACCATCCACTGTTATTGTTTTTGGCCTCTCTTGCTAGCTTCAATTCATTATTGGCTTTAGCTTTTCTAACACTTGCTATTCAGTTTCTGCATACTGCATTATATTCTTCTTTCCATTTGATAAACATATTTTTCTTCCTTTTTAGCATGTGTGTAAGTTCTGTGTTCATCGATCCTGGTCTCTTTAATGGATTTCCATTCTTCCTTCTTGTTAACAATTGTGCTTTGAGAATCTCAATATTTCCCAACCTTCTTGGACATTTCTGTCCTTAAGAACATCCAGCCACTGGATTCTTCCTATCCTCTTTCTGGGTTCATTAAAATCTGCCCTTTTGAAATCCAACCTTGAAGTTTGAGTCTTCTCAGGTTTACTCTTCTTGTTTTTCAAAATTTAATGTTAGTTTGATTACTGCCTCCTAAGGTCCCAGCAATCCGTACTTCCTCAACTATTTCCTCTCTGTTGGTAAGAATTAGGTCCAGGATTGCAGATCCCCTTCTTTTCTCTTCTACCTTTTTGAAGATAGTTATTAGCAAGAGCAGAATTTGTTGGACCCATTACTTTTACCTTAGGGAGATTCCCAACAAATGTCTAGATAGTTAAAATCTCCCATGATCAATATGTCGTACTTTTTTGAGAACTTGGCCATCTGATGTAGAAAGAGTTAATCAATATCTTCTGCTTGTGCAGGCGGCCTATAGTAAATGCCTACAATGGTGTCCTTTTTTGTTGTGCTCTCCTCGTATTCTTATCCAAACAGTTTCTACAGAACTACCATTCATTGAAGCTTGAATCTTAGGAAAGCATACATCTTCACAAACATACAATACAATACCTCCTCCCCTTTTGTTAAGTTTATTTCTTATAAATAAGTTGTATCCTTCAAGCCTTGTATTCCAATCATGTGTATCATCCTACCAAGTTTCTGTGATGCCTATGACATCACATTTCTCTTCCTGTGTTAGGAGCTCTAATTCTCCTTCTTTGTTTCCCATGCTGTGTGCATTTATGTAGAAACATTTTAGTTTCTCATTGGCTTCTTTTACTTTTCTTCCTCCCTTCAGAATTTTTTGTCTTTTTTTTCTTTCTTTTCACTTCTATTACCATGGTTCTCAATTGTATTAATTAGCTGTATATTTTTGCCTAGCCTTTCACTTCCCTTCTCATATTTTCTAGTTTTAAAGCTCTACTGGTGCCTGCCAAATATATGCTGACCTGTCTTTGTACGATGCAACCAGTCTCCAGCAAGGAGTTTATTCTAAAAGTAATTCACTCCATGGTCTACAAATCCAATTTTTTGCTGATGGCACCATCAATGTAGCCAGTTGTTCACCTTTTAGAATCCTGTTCCATCTGCAGATAGTTGCAACGTCCTTATTTGCAGTGTCATTTGTCCCAACATGTATTAGTAGGAATGGGTAATGATCTGTATTACTGAAGAGCCTTGATAGCCTATCAGACATGTCTTTGATTTGCGAACCTGGAAGACAGCACATCTCTCATGAGGTTATATCAGGTCTGCAGGTAGCGACCCCTGTTTCTCTCAATAGAGTATCCCCCACAACCACCACTCTTCTTTTCTTCACGACAACTTATTTTTCTCAATCCAAGAGGATTCTGAGTGCTTACTATACTGTTCTTTGTGGGCAAAGTAATTTCTTGATGTACCTCTTTGATGTTCTCCTGCATTCGAGCCTGGCACTGGGCAGTGTGGGTGCTGGCTGACGCGGGATCCTGCTACTTCTTTGGGTCACATGTTTCCATTCCTCCACTTCTGCAGGTGTACTGAAAACTTATTTTCCTTCAATATTCTGAATACTCATTTCTGCTCCGTCAAGGAAATTCTCATCTTCCTTAATGAGTTTCAATGTGGCTATTCTCTGCTGAAAACTTCACACCTTTTCCTCCAAGAGAGACACAAGCCTGCATTTTTGTCAGGCTTTTCCTCTGGTAGTTCTGTAAACATATAGCATATATTGCAGCACACCATATGGCTAATCTCTCCTCTTCCATGTGCATGTCCACTTTTGAACTTCTAAAAGTCAAGAATTCTTCTGATTATATACAACCTATGAGATGCTACAAAGGGCTTCTTCACATGGCTGTATGTATAAAACACTACATGTATTACGCAGCATTTAATCACCATGTGAGCTGGCTATTACTGCATATGAAAGCATATTTCATGCGGTATTAGTGTATCTTGACGCCACCAGGAATTCCTGGTGGAGTCAAGATTGACAGGGGCTGATGCCCCCTGTCCCTGATTGGCTGGACAGCTTCCTGGAACGCCAGTAACGAATGTGTAGAAAAGGCATACAGCGGGGGCCGCTGCTGCAGCCGCACACCTCCAGCAGCAAGTGGGTTCCCCGGCAGGGTGGCCCAGAAGCCGGAACTCCCCCCCCCCCCCCTCCCCCTGTGACTGCAGAAACGCAGCAGCAGGGAAGCACAAGGCAAGTTACTTTGCCAGGAGGGGCTTGAGCAAGCATTGATGTGGTCGCCGTAAAGGAAGCGGAGAGCGGCTGTGAGGGGACAGTGATGCGGCCGGCGAAACAGCGGAGAGCCGGCGGCTATGCACGGAAAAGGGCTGAGACGGCGGCCACCTATGACCCCATGGCTGAAATGGCGGCCAGGACCAAGCGCACACACTGCAGCGTGTGGATTTATTAGTCCAATACAATAGCAAAGCTGTGGCAGCATGTAATGATGCAAAAAATAGCTTCTTGATTAAAGGAGCATATTTTATTGTTTCACAGTTTTAAAAGAGGCGACGTTTCGACCTACAAACGAGGTCTTTTTCAAGCCAACAAACTAGTGAAAATACGGTTCAGACTCCATGTTCCGTACGGTGCTCCTCGCCTGTTTTTGGACCACTTTGCTGCCTGGCTCCCCCACTTCCCATACTGCAAAATTCCAACCCTCATCTTAGGTGATTTTAATATCCCCACTAATAACCCTACCTCCCCATCTGCCTCTCAGCTTCTATCGCTCACCTCCTCTCTTGGTCTCTCTCAACTCACAGCCTCTCCCACTCACAAGGATGGCAATACTCTAGATCTGGTCTTCTTCCAACTTCACTAACTCCCCTCTTTTGCTCTCGGACCATAACCTCCTCTCTTCCTCTGTCACGCTCCCTAACATCTCTCCAGACCCAACTACCTACCATACCTAAAGGAACCTTAAAGCCATTCACACCCAGGACTTTGCTGAGTCCCTACAGTCCTCTCTGTCCCCTATCCCTGTCCTCTCTTGCCCCAACCTGGCTGCCACTCACTACAACACCACTCTCAGACATGCCCTGGATGAAGCGGCGCCCCTCATGACCCAAGCCATCTGATGTAGAACGCGGCAACCCTGGCTCACGCCTCAAACACGCTTCATCTGGCAGTGCTCTAGAAGTGCTGAATGGCTGTGGAGGAAGTCGCAAACATCCATGGACTTTCTCCATTACAAATTCATGCTCAGAACCTACAACCTCGCCCTTCACCATGCCAAACAAATCTACTTCACCTCTCTCGTCTCCTCACTATCGCACAACCCTAAATGGCTCTTTGATACTTTTCACTCCCTTCTCAGCCCTAAACCACAGCTCCCTTTGACGGATCTCAGTGCTGTAAATAACTTTCCAATCCCAGACTAGCCCTGATCCTAGTCTTGCCAGCACTGCATCTAGCTCCTGCTCACTCTCTGTACTCAGACCAACGACAGAGGAAGAAGTCTCCAAATTGCTCTCCTCTGCTCGCCCCACCACCTGTGCTAGTGACCCTCTCCCCTAACACCTCCTCCGATCCCCTTTCCCCAGTGGCCATCTCCCATCTCACCACTATATTCAACCTCTCTCTGGCATCTTTCCCTCTTCTTTCAAACACGTCATCATATCCCCACTGCTAAAGAAGCCGACTCTTGACGCGACTGATGCTGCCAACTACCGGCCCATCTCTAACCTCCCCTTCATCTCCAAACTACTAGAATGCCTAGTTTACTCCCGCCTTGTAAGCTATCTATCAGAGAACTCTCTCCTCGACCCCCTACAGTCTGGCTTCTGACCCCAACACTCGACAGAAACTGCCCTTACAAGGGTATCCAACGACCTACTGACAGCCAAATCGAAGAGCGATTACTCCCTACGTATCCTCCTCAACCTCTCCGCAGCATTTGACACTGTTGACCACAAACTCCTCCTCAGTATACTTCACTCCATCGGCCTAAAGGACACTGCTCTCTTCTGGTTCTCCTCCTACCTATCTGACTGCTCATTCAGCGTCTCCTTTGCTGGCTCTACCTCCCCTCCTCTTCCCCTTGCTGTTGGGGTCCCCCAGGGCTCGGTCCTCGGCCCCCTCCTTTTCTCTATCTACACAGCCCCTATTGGACAAACCATCAGGAGATTTGGCCTCCAATACCACCTCTATGCTGACGACACCCAGCTATACACCTCTTCCCGTGACATCACTGCACCTTTCCTCCAAAACATCACCGACTGTCTGTCCGCTGTCTCTAACACTATGTCCTCTCTCTACCTAAAATTAAACCGCTCTAAAACTCTACTTACTGGTATTTCCACCCTCCACTAACCGACCTCATCCTGACATCTCCATCTCAGTGTGTGGCGCCACCATAACTCCCAGACAGCATGCCCGCTGCCTTGGGGTCATATTCGACTCCTATCTCTCATTTACCACCTACATCCAATCTCTTGTCCAAACTTGTCAGCTGCACCTCAAGAACATCGCAAGAATCCGCTCTTTTCTCACCATAGACACGCTAACAACGCTTATTGTTGCCTTCATCCACTCATTGCTGATCGGCCTCCCCTGCACCAGACTCTACCCTCTCCAATCCATCCTGAATGCAGCAGCCAGGCTCATCTTCCTGTCCAGCTGCTATTCAGACACCTCTGCCCTGTCCCGGTCACTGCACTGGCTGCCGGTTGAATACAGAATTCACTTTAAACTTACTACCTTTATCCACAAAGCCCTCCACTGCGCAGCGCCCCCCTATATTGCCTCCCTCCTCTCAATCCATTACCTAGCCCAGGCTCTCCGCTCTGCTAACAAAACTAGACTGCACACCCCTCTAATTCGAACTTCTCATTCCCGCCTCCAAGACTTCTCCAGAACAGCACCAGTCCTCTGGAACGCACTACCAAAGGCTACCCGGGCAATCCAGGACTAGAAAAACTTCAGGCGTGCTCTAAAAACGCACCTCTTCAGGAAGGCATACCGCATTCCCTAAACCAACCCCTCTGTATGCTGCCTAATAACATGCTCCCTGACCTACTGACTGCAATCCCTGCTAGCAACCATCATCTGTCCCCTGCATTCATACCGATTCTGCCGTCACACGGCTAAATGACTGATCATTTTCTATGTGTATAGCATCCCTCGCTCTCCACCTCACCATACCGTGCACATCTCCAGCCCCTTTACCTTCTGTATCACCGCATTACTTGTAGTATGTAAGTTCTTTGGAGCAGGACCCTCAGCCCTATTTTTTCTATCAACCGATTACTATGAAACCGTGGTTCTGAAATTTTTGTACTTTTGTCTTTCTGTATTCCCCCTGTCTTTGTAAGCATTGCAGAATATGTTGGCGCTATACAAATAAAGATTATTATTATTACTCTCTGAGGTTTAGTAGTATTTCCAGATATAGCATTGATTTGTACTCCTCCTGTAGACCCTCATATGTTGAAGCCAATGTTTTTCAATGTCTTCCTTCACATGTGCGATGTTTTCCCTCATGCGATATGGCATTAAAAAAAAATTGCGGCATGTGCTTCAATAAGCTTTTTCTCTTGTCCAAAATATCAAATTGCAATGTGTAGCACTGCGATGTTTGTGCGATACGATGCATGAAAGGAGAGCTTTTCAGGGCCTAAGCTAGGTTGAGGCCTGTGAGGGGATTTCCCAGCAACGTGGAGGCAGGAGTTTTGTGGCAGATTAGTGACAGCAGCTGCAAGTGAGCAAGATGGCTCATCTACTTATTGACAAAGAACAAATGATAGCCCTCGTCCAGGACCGGCCAATCCTGTGGGATATGCAGCCTGAGAGATGATGCCTGGGAGGAAGTGGCAGAGAAGCTCTTTGGCGAGTGGTGGCAGCACGTTCTGCAGGGTGGACGGAAATGTATAAGTGAATGTTAGCCAATTTTGCCTTGTCATGTTTTGTGAATTTATTAGAAGGTGACGGCCTTTGGACTCTGGCTTGCTTAATGCAGAGACATGCATTTGCAAAGGTGTTTGCCTTGCTTCGGCCTCCCCTCACCCTCTCGTAAACTCAGTCAGGGCCTTTTGCAGCCCCTAATTGCGCATGGGCAGGCAACCCATTATGGTTCCTTGTTTTTATTCTTTTGACGCGCTTTGTGCATTTCCACTTGTTGGCCTTTTTATGTTGGCCTTCATATGCGCACTCTATGCTGGACTCTGAACCCCTTTTGGATGGCCAGAAAGGGGCCTATTTGTGTACGGGTGTCACCGTTGAACTTGTCTGGAGGGTCTACGTATGGTGCCTGTGGCCTGCAAAATTGGGGAGAGTTGTGTTATTTTCCTTGCCAACTTGGGGTTGTGTTAGCGCCTGCATTGCATTTAATTGTGACAGGTGATGCTAACATAGGCGGGTAATTTTTTGCATTTCCCTGGATGGCAGGTGCTTACCCAAACTGCAATGTGAAAGATTGGATTGGCATACTAATGTTTATGCTGCGGAAAAAACTGAGGTGGCTGAGTTAAACTGGTTTATAGTTCTGTAACCTGGCCTAATGCTTTTTCAAGTAGTTACGAACCCTAGATGCAGCATGTGTATCCCACTAGGGCCAAGTGGTAAATGTGTCTAATACTCCATATGTACTATTGGGCAATGCATCAGCTTCCTTGTGGAAAGTTTTTATAATGTTAACGTGGCCACAGCCTGTTAATTGGCCTTGCTCTAGACCCAAGATCAAGCACTGAGATTGGTTGTCTCCTGCAGCAATGCATTCTGAAATGTAAGCCTCATGTGTAATTGGCTTCGATAACTGTGAATATTTGCAGAAGTGGCTTGGCGCATGCTCGCATGGTATACAGTTCTTGGCTTGGTCAGTATAGCATTGTTTGTTGATCGTTGACCCACTTTGTCTGTGTAGCTTTGCGTGTGTGTTGATAGTGGAACAGTATTTCTGCTTCTCCTGGGTTGCTCTTCTCATTGACGATTCTCAATATGCCCATTGCAGTAGCCACACTAAATCAACATTTCCCCATTGTTTAAAGCAGTTGCGTATATGCAGTAGCATAGCAAGGGGGGTGCAGGCCGCTCCAGGTGCCATCACTGAGGTGGGGGGGTGGGGGTGTGGGGGTTACAGAACTTGGTAAATTGGTAGACTTCTAAAGGCGCACTCTGTGATCTGAGCTACCTCAGGGCACAGCGTCCCGGCTTCTTGATATCCTCCGCTCCCCGCCTCCTCATTGGTGGCTTCCGCTCAGCTGAAGCATGCCGCTAATTTCATTAATGAATAGCAAGGAAGCAACCAATAGTGGGGCTGGTTCAGGGGTAAACACGTGCGTCCAGGTTGAGGTGGGGGAGGAGGCAGCTGAGAGGACATTCTACAGGACCACAGGATGGAGAGTGGGGACAGCAGGAAAGTTACCACTATTTGTATGAGAGGCTCAGAACATTGGTGTGTATTCATCCCAGAGGCTTATATTCTATTACCAGTTATATATAGTGAGGTGTTATTATATCCTATAGCTATATGTGTGTGCGTGTGTAAATATAATGTGTGTGTGTGTATATGTAGTTGTTATATAGTAACAAAGTAGGTTAGGCTGAATGAACACAATATCTATCTAGTTCAGCCTGTTTCAACCCCTTTGTTGATCCAGGGGAAGGCAAAAACCCCAAGAGAAGCCAATTAGCCTATTCGGGGGAAAATTCCTTCCCGACTTCATAATGGCAATCAGAACAATCTCTGGATCAACCTTTGATAGTTCCTACGTAAAAGTAAGACCGGAACAACAACCCCACTGGTCAGCTAATGTATATGTCCTGTAATATCCTTATGCTCTAGAAAACACCATAGGAAAGCGCCACAAGGTTAACCCTTTCCAATCCACTGTCTGACATCTGAAGACATTATGATTTAAGGCTGTACAGCTCCGATGTTGGGAGGTGTACGTTGGGGTTCTCTTACCGTATATTACCAGCCTCTCTGCTGTCTGAGCCTATCCAACGTGTCACCTCATGCAGTACTGGCTTTAGCCAGCATATAGCACCGTTGTATAATAGCAGAAAAAGAGTAAGCCCCCTAGGAAAACTAGGATACAAATTAGATTGGAAAGGGTTAAATCTTCAGAATCCCATCCACATATATCCAATCCCAAAGATGTAGGGAGAGCTGCAGGACATGGGGAGGGCTTCCCTTGGCAGAGAAAGCTCCCCAAGGGAAAGATACAAATACAGTTAGTCCCCGACTTGCGAACAGGTTCCGTTCCGGGAGCCCGTTCGCAAGTCCGTTTTGTTCGCAAGTCGAACAAATGGTTGTATGGAGGGGATCACGGGTGGATCCCACTCCATACAACGTCGGGTGCCGGCTGTTCTTACAGCGGGCACCCGGCGGCAGCAGTTCCGACGAGCCGTGGCGCTTGTCAGAACTGTTAACACTTTAAATACCGCTCTGACAGCGGTATTTAAAGTGTTAACAGTTCTGACGAGCGGCGTGGCTCGTCGGAACTGCTGCCGCCGGGTGCCCGCTGTAAGAAACAGCCTGCACCCGACGTTCAGGGGGCCCGTACAGCGTCCCACGATGAGATCGCGGGACGCTGTGCGGTTGCTAGGCAGCCGGGGACCTCCTGAAAGGCATCAGGGCTGCCTATGCAGAGTGCCCATCAAGCGCACGGCTTGCTAGGCGCTCTGCATAGACAGCCCTAGGGCCTTTCAGAAGGCCCCCGGCTGCCCAGCAACCGCGATGTGACCGGACAGGCTTCTATCAGGCTTGATAGAAGCCTGCCCGGTCCCCGCACAGCATGATGTAATGCCATAGCATTACATCATACTGTGCTGTACAGATAGTTCGTATCTAGCGAAATTGGTAAGTCGAATGTTCGCAAGTCGGGGACTATCTGTAATGTTCTATTAGAAAAACATCTCTGCGCTTCGTGATAATGTGGTATGAGAGAGATACTTGTCCAAATGCTAGAAATTATAACGAGGAAAGGCACTTACTAGACAGGAGGGGGGTATAATGTTCAGAAACCCCCTCCTTGAAGTGTAGACTCCAGCATCAAAGGGAAGTACACTCAAGTCCACTGAGGTACAGGCCAAAGCTTTAATGTAACAGGCATGTAACAGGCAACACATTTCAGTGCTTACACATTAGTACCTTTTTCAAGCCAACGTAAAATAACACATACATATACTCACATTTATACAAAAAAGTTGATACATCACATTTCATCATGGGTAGCGCCATCTTGGAGGGGGGACTGATGACATTGGTGTATTGCGTCATCATAGAGGCGGAGCTAGTGACGTCAGCATGCCGCTCCAACGTGCCACATCATTGTAGAGGTGGGGCTGATGACGCGGGCACGCTGTCATCATGGGTGCGGAGTTAGTGATGTCAGCTCGCCACGTCTACAGGGAGATCCCAAAACTCACTGATATCGGTGTTGTCTCTTAAATCACATGACGTTATGTGGCGGCATCATCTCGGGATCACATGACCTGCAGTATCCATGTCATCAGGGTAGTGTACCGCACCGTCACAAAATTGCATATACATGTCCCATTCTTTTAAAATTATTAATAAAATGAGGCTCTCTCAAAGGTCATATAATATACAGCAGCATTGTCCTTCCTAGATCCCATGACATACAATAGTTATAGTGACAACATCGCTTTTCATTCTATATACATATCTTGAAATAAAATACACCTAAAACTACAAAATAAATAAAAAAACAGGGCCTCAAATGATTATGCTCATTCTATATGGTGTATGACCATGTAGTGCATAATGTTAAAAAAAAATTATTTAAAAGAACTGGGATCATCATAAATTGGTATGTGAATGAATCAATAAGTAAATATATTTTCAAGGGGAAGGGGGAAAAAAAAGAAAGGAGAAAGAAAAAAAAAAGGGGAAGAAGGGAGATTTAGGCCGGCTTCACAAGAGCGTGACGGGCTCCGCAGCGGAATATTCTGCAGTGAAGCCCGTCACGGCGCCCCCCAGAGACCCCATACTTACCAGCGGAAGATAGCGTGAAGACGCTTCCCCGCCCACCGCCGTCGCGTCATGTGACACGTCCACCGCGTCCCATGACACGGCCGGCCGTGTCACGTGACGCGCCGGCCGCGTCATATGACGCGGCGGCGGTAGGCGGGAAAGCGTTTTCACGCTATCTTCCGCTGTGTTACAGAGGGAGATAGCGTGAACGGACGGTTTCCATTGACTGCAATGGAAGCCGTCAGCGTGTACACCCGCGGCAAATAGAGCATGCTGCGGGTGAGGACGGGAGATTTCACAGTGCGAAATTCCGCGGTGGAATTCCGCATCGTGAGCATTGAGCTATTAGGTTCAATAGAACCTAATAGCAGGGGGCAACGCTGCGGATTTTTGGCGCGAATTTACGCGGCGTAAATCCGTTCGTGGGAAGGAGGCCTAAATATAGAATATTCTCAAAAATTCTTCTCTAAAACCTCATTTTTTAAGAAGAGAAAAATAACCTGATGAAATTTTTTCCAATGGCGTGACTTTTAAGCCTGTAAAGTCTCTGTTATGTTAATTGTCCAGCAGGCGAATACATACGCTGGACAATACGTGACCGCGCACCCAACGTCGGTTTATTCAGTGATGTGGACCACCATAGATGTCCCTGAGTTTAAAAAATTTTTGGGACTTATTTTGCTAATGGGACTCGTAAAAAAGTCATCAATATGGTCCTATTGGTCCATGAGCGCATTCACGCAACGCCCGTATTTGCGTCAATAATGCCCCGACGCAGATACGAAAACATTCTCCGTTTTATTCATTTTGCAAATAATGCCCAAATCCCCCTGAGAAGTGACCCGGCGTATGACAGACTGGGCAAATTAAGGCCCCTTATATCGCTATTAAGGGACGCCTTTAAAAACATTTAGGGCTCATGTCCACGGGCAAAAGAAGAATTAAAATCCGCAGCAGATTTTAACTCTTCTCCCGCACGCGGATCCACACCCCATAGGGATGCATTGACCACCCGTGGGTAGATAAATACCCACGGATGGTCAATAAAAGGGATTTTAAAAAAAATGGAGCATGAAAAAATCTGGACCATGCTCCATTTTCGTGCGGGTCTCCCGCGGGGACGGCTCCCGCGGGCCTCTATTGAAGCCTATGGAAGCCGTCCGGATCCGCGGGAGACCTAAAATAGGAATTTAAAAGAATTTACTCATCCGGAGCGGGCGGGGAAGGTCTTCTCTTCCTCACGGCCGAATCTTTCTTGCTTCGGCTCTGCGGATGTGCCCGGCGCATGCGCGCGGAACGTCGGCAACGTGCCGGCGACGTGCCGCCGGCGTGACGAATTCATCCGCCGGCCGAAAAAGAAGATCCGGCCGTGAGGAAGAGAAGGCTTTCCCCGCCCGCGCCGGATGAGTAAATTCTTTTAAATTCCTATTTTCAGCCCTCATGTCCGCGGGGCAGGAGGGACCCGCTGCAGATTCTCCATGGAGAATCTGCAGCGGATCTGATTTTCCCCGTGGACATGAGGCCTTATACCCCTCAAAAAAATCTGGCGGTGGATGAATGGCTGATGAGTTTCAAAGGCCATTTATCTTTCCACCAGTTTATTCCCTCAAAGCGCGCAAGATATGGCGTAAAGCTATGTAAAATCTGTGAGAGCGCCACAGGTTATGCTTGCGACTTTTTTATTTATGAGGGCAGGGATCGCCAATTACATCCCCCCCCAACTGTCCAGAAGATATTGGCGTTAACGGGATAATTGTGTGGGAGCTCGTGGGCCCTTTTTTAAATAAGGGGTACCACATATATACCGACAACTACTATACGAGTGTCCCCCTTTTTAGAGCGTTACACGCCGCAGGCACAGGGGCCTGTGGAACTATCCGCAAAAATAGGGTAGGATTCCCACAACCCCTTGTTTCTAGGCGTGTGGACAAAGGCGCGTCTTACGCACTGGCCTATGACCCCTTGCTGGCAGTAAAATGGCGTGACAGAAAGGACGTCTTTATGCTGTCCACTGTGCACGCAGACACCTCCGTTACAGTTAGGGAGAGGGGGGCTGCAGCGGAGAAAACTAAACCGTTCTGTGTCCCAGAATATAATAAATTCATGGGGGGTGTAGATCTGTCAGACCAAGCTCTTCAGCCCTACCTTGTGAAGCGTAAAACGCGAGCTTGGTACAAGAAGGTAGCCAACTACCTTATACAGATGGCTATGTATAACGCTCACGTAATTTTTAAATCATCTAGGGGCACACTGAGCTTCCTCCAGTTTCAGGAGGCACTCGTAGAAAATCTTTTATTTGGGACCACCGCACCTCAGGATGCATTGCAATCCGAGGAGGTGCGGAGGCTCACAGAGCACCATTTTATGAATCCCATCCCCGAGACTGCGGGCAAAAAATACCCCCCAAAAAAGTGTTGCGTCTGCACTAAGCAAGGGAGGAGGAGAGATACGCGTTTTTATTGTCCCACATGCCCATCCCACCCTGGCCTTTGTAATTACCCCTGCTTTGAAATTTACCATACAGTTTTACATTATTAATTTTATTTCACATATAAGAAACGCCAAAAGCGGGTGTGTGGGGGGGTCTTTTTAGGGAATCAGTTTTACTCTTATTAGTGCGTCTCCCCAGTTTTTCCTGCTTGAAACAAAAAAAACGGTCCTAAAAGTATCAAATTTGGTGAAAAAAGTGAAATCACATTTATATTTCACTCGCATTATAATTATTTTAAAAAATAAAAATGTAGCGTCAGAATGCTCAGTACACCCCTAGATAAATTAGCTAAGGGGTCTTGATGTCAAAATTGGGTCACTGGTGAGGGGCATTTTATTATTTTGGCAGTTTATTATCTCTACTAGTGTGCAATGGGACCTGTAAATTATTCAGTTGCGCCCTAAAATCAAACGGGTGCTCCATCCACTATAGGCCTATCCATGCGCCCTCTAAGAAGATTGGGGCTACAACGGGGGTAATGCTGAAGACAGAAAAACTAGTGCTATAATATTTGGGGTGCATCTCCCCAGTTTTTCCTGCTTGAAACCAAAAAAAAGGTCCTAAAAGTGTCAAATTTAGTGAAAAAAATGAAATCACATTTTTATTTCACTCGCATTATAATTATTAGAGATGAGCGAGCGTACTCATCCGAGCTTGATACTCGTTCGAGTATTAGGGTACTCGAGATGCTCGTTACTCGAGACGAGCACCAAGAGGTGTTCGAGTCACTTCCATTTTCTTCCCAGAAAATTTTGCGGCGTTTTCTGGCCAATAGTAACACGGGAAGGCATTACAACTTCCTCCTGTGAATTTCCAGCCCTATCCCACCCCCCTGCAGTGAGTGGCTGGGGAGATCAGGTGCCACCCGAGTATATAAACTCGGCCCGCCCGCGGCTCGCCACAGATGCACGCTGAGAGACATTAGGGAAAGTGCCGTCTTGCTGTAGCTGCTATAGGGAGAGTGTTAGGCTGTTATTCTTTGTCTTCAAGAACCCTAACGGTCCTTCTTAGGGCCACATCTGACCGTGTGCAGTACTGTTGAGGCTGCTTTTAGCAGTTTTGCTAATTTTTTTTTTTTTTTGTATACCCGGCGTGCAGACCATAGCGTCCTCAGTCTGCAGTCATTTTACTCAGTATAGGGGCAGTACTGGTGAGGCAGGGACAGTGGTACAGGGAAAGAGGTATACTGGCTATATAGGCAGTGGGCTTTTTCAAAAAAATTAGAAAAAAAAAACTTTGGGCTGCCTGTGACCGTGTTCAGTTTACTGCGTGTCTGCTGGGGGTAGTAGTCGCTCACTAATTACCCAGCTAGGTGTTACTGCAGGCTTGCGCATAATTTTTTCTGGCTGCACTGTGCTTTCAATAACCACAGTCATCCTCCAACAGGGAAATCCATATACAGGCTATATAGGCAGTGGGCTTTTTCCCAAAAATTAGGAAAAAACACTATATTTGGGCTGCCTGTGACCGTCTTCAGTTTACTGCGTGTCTGCTGGGGGTACTAGTAGTCGCTCATTAATATCCAGCCTTGCGCATAATTTTTTTCTGGCTGCACTGTGCTTTCAATAACCACAGTCATCCTCCAACAGGAAAATCCATATACAGGCTATATAGGCAGTGGTCTTTTTCCCCAAAATTGGGAAAAAAAATACTATATTTGGGCTGCCTCTGACCGTCTTCAGTTTACTGCGTGTCTGATGGGGGTACTAGTAGTCGCTCATTATTACCCAGCCCTGCGTATAATTTTTTCTGTCTGCACTGTGCTTTCAATAACCACAGTCATCCTCCAACAGGGAAATCCATATATAGGCTATATAGGCAGTGAGCTTTTTCCCAAAAATTGGGAAAAAATACTATATTTGGGCTGCCTGTGACCGTCTTCAGTTTACTGTGTGTCTGCTGGGGGTAGTAGTCGCTAATTAATACCCAGCCTTGCGCATAATTTTGTTCTGGCTGCACTGTGCTTTCAATAACCACAGTCATCCTCCAACAGGGAAATCCATATACAGGCTATATAGGCAGTGGCCTTTTCCCCAAAAATTGGGAAAAAATACTATATTTGGGCTGCCTGTGACCGTCTTCAGTTTACTGCGTGTCTGCTGGGGGTAGTAGTCACTAATTAATACCCAGACTTGCGCATAATTGCTTCCTGGCTCTGCTGTGCGTTCCGTAAGCGAAGTCAGCCTCCAACCACCGGCCAATAAGCGGCACATTTAATTACAGCGTTCAGTTTCTGCTCTACTCGTAATACACCACGCTGAGGGGTAGGGGTAGGCCTAGAGGACGTGGACACGAGCTCCTGGTCCAGGTGTATCGCAGCCGCCTGCTGCGGGATTAGGAGAGAGGCAAGTTTCAGGGGTCCCCAGATTCATCTCACAATTAATGGGTCCACGTGGTAGACCTTTATTAGAAACTGAGCAGTGTGAGCAGGTCCTGTCGTGGATGGCAGAAAGTGCATCCAGCAATCTATCGACTACCCAGTCTTCTACGCCATCCACAGCTGCAACTCTGAATCCTCTGGCTGCTGCTCCCCCTTCCTCCCAGCCTCCTCACTCCATGAAAATGACACCTTCTGAGGAGCAGGCAGACTCCCAGGAACTGTTCTCGGGCCCCTGCCCAGATTGGGCAGCAATGGTTCCTCTCCCACCGGAGGAGTTTGTCGTGACCGATGCCCAACCTTTGGAAAGTTCCCGGGGTCCAGGGGATGAGGCTGGGGACTTCCGGTAACTGTCTCAAGAGCTTTCAGTGGGTGAGGAGGACGATGACAATGAGACACAGTTGTATATCAGTGAGGTAGTAGTAAGGGCAGTAAGTCCGAGGGAGGAGCGCACAGAGGATTCGGAGGAAGAGCAGCTGGACGATGAGGTGACTGACCCCACCTGGTTTGCTAAGCCTACTGAGGACAGATCTTCAGAGGGGGAGGCAAGTGCAGCAGCAGGGCAGGTTGTAAGAGGCAGTGCGGTGGCCAGGGGTAGAGGCAGGGCCAGACCGAATAATCCACCAACTGTTTCCCAAAGCGCCTCCTTGCGCCATGCCACCCTGCAGAGGCCGAGGTGCTCAAAGGTGTGGCAGTTTTTCACTGAGAGTGCAGACGACCGACGAACTGTGGTGTGCAAGGTTTGTCACGCCAAGATCAGCCGGGGAGCCACCACCACCAGCCTCACCACCACCAGCATGCGCAGGCATATGATGGCCAAGCACCCGACAAGGTGGGATGAAGGCCGTTCACCGCCTACGATTTGCACCACTGCCTCTCCCCCTGTGCCCCAACCTGCCACTGAGATCCAACCCCCCTCTCAGGACACAGACAAGACCGTCTCCCGGCCTGCACCCACACGCTCACCTCCGCTGTCCTCGGCCCCATCCAGCAATGTCTCTCAGCGCAGCGTCCAGCCGTCGCTAGCGCAACTGTTTGAGCGCAAGCGCAATTACGCCGCCACGCACGCGCACGCTCAAGCGTTAAATGTGCACATAGCCAAATTGATCAGCCTGGAGATGCTGCCGTATAGGCTTGTGGAAACGGAGGCTTTCAAAAACATGATGGCGGTGGCGGCCCCGCGCTACTCGGTTCCCAATCGCCACTACTTTTCCCGATGTGCCGTCCCAGCCCTGCACGACCACGTCTCCCGCAACATTGTACGCGCCCTCACCAACGCGGTTACTGCCAAGGTACACTTAACAACGGACACGTGGACAAGCACAGGCGGGCAGGGCCACTATATCTCCCTGACGGCACATTGGGTGAATTTAGTGGAGGCTGGGACCGAGTCAGAGCCTGGGACCGCTCACGTCCTACCCACCCCCAGAATTGCGGGCCCCAGCTCGGTGCTGGAATCTGCGGCGGTGTATGCTTCCTCCACTAAACCACCCTCCTCCTCCTCCTCCTACGCAACCTCTGTCTCGCAATCAAGATGTGTCAGCAGCAGCATGTCGCCAGCAGTCGGTGTTGCACGGCGTGGTAGCACAGCGGTGGCCAAGCGTCAGCAAGCCGTGCTGAAACTACTCAGCTTAGGAATGAAGAGGCACACGGCCCACGAACTGCTGCAGGGTCTGACAGAGCAGACTGACCGCTGGCTTTCGCCGCTGAGCCTCCAACCGGGCATGGTCGTGTGTGACAACAGGCGTAACCATGCCTGGCCCACATCTTTAATTTGGTGGTTCAGCGGTTTCTGAAAAGCTACCCATGCTTGTCAGACCTGGTTGGAAAGGTGCGCCGGGTCAGCGCACATTTCCACAAGTCCAACACGGACGCTGCCACCCTGAGGACCCTGCAACATCGGTTTAATCTGCCAGTGCACCGACTGCTGTGCGACGTGCCCACACGGTGGAACTCTACGCTCCACATGTTGGCCAGGCTCTATGAGCAGCGTAGAGCTATAGTGGAATACCAACTCCAACATGGGCGGCGTAGAGGGAGTCAGCCTCCTCAATTCTTTACAGAAGAGTGGGCCTGGTTGGCAGACATCTGCCAGGTCCTTGGAAACTTTGAGGAGTCTACCCAGATGGTGAGCAGCGATGCTGCAATCATTAGCGTCACCATTCCTCTGCTATGCCTCTTGAGAAGTTCCCTGCAAAGCATAAAGGCAGACGCTTTGCGCTCGGAAACGGAGGCGGGGGAAGACAGTATGTCGCTGGATAGTCAGAGCACCCTCATGTCTATATCTCAGCGCGTTTTGGAGGAGGAGGAGGAGGGGGAGGAGCATAAGGAAGAGGGGGAAGAGACAGCCGGGCCCACTGCTGAGGGTACCCATGCTGCTTGCCTGTCATCCTTTCAGCGTGTATGGCCTGAGGAGGAGGAGGAGGATCCTGAAAGTGATCTTCCTAGTGAGGACAGCAATGCGTTGCATACAGGTACCCTGGCACACATGGCTGACTTCATGCTAGGATGCCTTTCTCGTGACCCTCGCCTTACACGCATTCTGGCCACTACGGATTACTGTGTGTACACACTGCTTGACCCACGGTATAAGGAGAACCTTTCCACTCTCATACCCGAAGAGGAAAGGGGTTCGAGAGTGATGCTATACCACAGGAACCTGGCGGACAAACTGATGGTAAAATTCCCATCCGACAGCGCTAGTGGCAGAAGGCGCAGTTCCGAGGGCCAGGTAGCAGGGGAGGCACGGAGATCAGGCAGCAAGTACAGCGCAGGCAGGGGAACACTCTCCAAGGCCTTTGACAGCTTTATGGCTCCCCAGCAAGACTGTGTCACCGCTCCCCAGTCAAGGCTGAGTCGGAGGGAGCACTGTAAAAGGATGGTGAGCGAGTACGTAGCCAATCGCACGACTGTCCTCCGTGACGTCTCTGCTCCGTACAACTACTGGGTGTCGAAGCTGGACACGTGGCCTGAACTCGTGCTGTATGCCCTGGAGGTGCTTGCTTGCCATGCTGCTAGCGTCTTTTCAGAGAGGGTGTTTAGTGCGGCTGGGGGAATAATCACGGATAAGCGTACCCACCTGTCAACCAACAGTGCCGACAGGCTTACACTCATAAAGATGAACAAAGGCTGGATTTCCCCAGACTTCTCTTCTCCACCAGCGGACAGCAGCGGTACCTAAACAATACGTAGGCTGCACCCGCGGATGGAAGCATCGTTCTCTATCACCATAAAAAACGAGGACCTTTTAGCTTTATCAATCTGTGTATTATATTCATCCTCCTCCTCCTGAAACCTCACGTAATCACGCCGAACGGGCAATTTTTCTTAGGCCCACAAGGCTCAGTCATATTACTTTTGTAAACAATGTTTATACGTTTCAATTCTCATTAAAGCGTTGAAACTTGCACCTGAACCAATTTTTATTTTAACTGGGCTGCCTCCAGGCCTAGTTACAAATTAAGCCACAGTAACCAAAGCGATTAATGGGTTTCACCTGCCCTCTTGGTTGGGCATGGGCAATTTTTCTGAGGTACATTAGTACTGTTGGTACACCAATTTTTTTGGGCCCTCGCCTACAGTGTAATCCTAGTAATTTTTATGGGCTTCGCCTGCACTTATGGTACAGCAAGGTGTGTGGGGTTGGCCTACACTTTTGCTACATAAATGTAACTGGGGCCTTGTCTATACTGCAACTACTGAAATGTGCAAGAGACTCATCTCCCTAAACTGCTGCAACGGGAATGTTACTGTGGCCTGTCTTGACTGCTACTACTACTGAAATGGAACTAATACTGTGCTCCCCTATACTGCTGCTTCGGAATTGTTACTGGGGCCTGTCTTGACTGCTACTACTACTGAAATGGAACTAATACTGTGCTCCCCCTATACTGCTGCTTTGGAATTGTTACTTGGGCCTGTCTTGACTGCTACTATTACTGAAATGAAACTAATACTGTGCTCCCCCTATACTGCTGCTAGTGATATGTTACTGGGGCCTGTCTAGACTGCTACTACTACTGAAATGGAACTAATACTGTGCTCCCCCTATACTGCTGCTAGTGATATGTTACTGGGGCCTATCTAGACTGCTACTACTACTGAAATGGAACTAATATTGTGCTCCCCCTATACTGCTGCTAGTGATATGTTACTGGGGCCTGTCTAGACTGCAACTACCACTGAAATGGAACTAATACTGTGCTCCCCCTATACTGCTGCTAGTGATATGTTACTGGGGCCTGTCTAGACTGCAACTACTACTGAAATGGAACTAATACTGTGCTCCTTCTATACTGCTGCTTCGGAATTGTTACTGGGGCCTGTCTAGACTGCTACTACTACTGAAATGGAACTAATACTGTGCTCCTTCTATACCGCTGCTTTGGAATTGTTACTGGGGCCTGTCTTGACTGCTACTATTACTGAAATGAAACTAATACTGTGCTCCCCCTATACTGCTGCTAGTGATATGTTACTGGGGCCTGTCTAGACTGCTACTACTACTGAAATGGAACTAATACTGTGCTCCCCCTATACTGCTGCAAGTGATATGTTACTGGGGCCTGTCTAGACTGCTACTACTACTGAAATGGAACTAATACTGTGCTCCCCCTATACTGCTGCTAGTGATATGTTACTGGGGCCTGTCTAGACTGCAACTACTCCTGAAATGGAACTAATACTGTGCTCCCCCTATACTGCTGCTAGTGATATGTTACTGGGGCCTGTCTAGACTGCTACTACTACTGAAATGGAACTAATACTGTGCTCCCCCTATACTGCTGCTTCGGAATTGTTACTGGGGCCTGTCTTGACTGCTACTACTACTGAAATGGAACTAATACTGTGCTCCCCCTATACTGCTGCTAGTGATATGTTACTGGGGCCTGTCTAGACTGCTACTAGTACTGAAATGGAACTAATACTGTGCTCCCCATATACTGTGCTGTTGACAAAGGCTACCTTAGCCGAAACGCGTTCAGTGCGAACCTGTGAGCTGTATGCTTTTTTTTATTCAATAAAGAATGGAATTTTTTTAACGGTAGCAGCTCCCCTCCATCTCTATTTTTTGTTCATATGGAATCTGGCCGTTTGCCGTCGGCTACTTGAGGACGGAGCTCCTGTTGAATTCCAGATCTTCCTGCAACACTGAAAGATACTGCTGGTGAGGTGAGCCCATATTTCTTTTTTGGGTTACTGGGGCCTGTCTAGACTGCTACTACTACTGAAATGGAACTAATACTGTGCTCCCCCTATACTGCTGCTAGTGATATGTTACTGGGGCCTGTCTAGACTGCTACTACTACTGAAATGGAACTAATACTGTGCTCCCCATATACTGCTGCTTTGGAATTGTTACTGGGGACTGTCTTGACTGCTACTATTACTGAAATGGGCGGTTGGGCAGCATGTTACCAGGAGAAGTGGCAGCGGAGTGTCATGCAGGCAGTGATTGTGCTTTGTTGGAGGTAGTGTGGTGCTTAGCTAAGGTATGCCTTGCTAATGAGGGTTTTTCAGAAGTAAAAATTATTGGGGGGGGGCGCCCACTCGTGCCGCTATTGTGGCTTAATAGTGGGACCTGGGAACTTGAGATGCAGCCCAACATGTAGCTCCTCACCTGCCCTATCCATTTCTGTGTCGTTCCCATCACTTTCTTGAATTTCCCAGATTTTCACATGGGTCCCAAAAAAAAATGCTCGGGTCGCCCATTGACTTCAATGGGGTTCGTTACTCGAAATGAACCCTCGAGCATCGCGGGAAGTTCGACTCGTGTAACGAGCACCCGAGCATTTTGGTGCTCGCTCATCTCTAATAATTATCTAAAAAAATAAAAATGTAGCATTAGAATGCCCAGTACACCCCTAGATAAATTAGCTAAGGGTTCTTGATGTCAAAATTGGGTCACTTGTGAGGGGAATTTTATTATTTTGGCAGTTTATTATCTCTACTAGTGTGCAATGGGGCCTGTGAATTATTCAGTTGCGCTCTAAAATCAAACGGGTGCTCCATCCACTATAGGCCTAGCCATGTGCCCTCTACGAAGATTGGGGCTACAACGGAGTATTGCTAAAGACAGAAAAACTAGTGCTATAATATTTCGGGTGCATCCCCCCAGTTTTTCCTGCTTGAAACAAAAAAAACGGTCCTAAAAGTGTCAAATTTGGTGAAAAAAATGAAATCACATTTATATTTCACTCGCATTATAATTATTTTAAAAAATTAAAATGTAGCGTCAGAATGCCCAGTACACCACTAGATAAATTAGCTAAACGGTGTTGATGTCAAAATTGGGTCACTTGTGAGGGGCATTTTATTCTTTTGGCAGTTTATTGTCTCCACTAGTGTGCAATGGGGCCTGTAAATTATTCAGTTGCGCCCTAAAATCAAACGGGTGCTCCATCCACTATAGGCCTAGCCATGCGCCCTCTAAGAAGATTGGGGCTACAATGGATATGTTTCTGAGCAAAGGACAAACAGGGTTATCCATTTTGGGGTGCAAGTCTTTATTCATATATGTGCTGTACAAAAAAAATTGCTTTTAAAATGACAGAATTACCAAAAAAATGAAAATTGTAATTTTTTTCTTCTGCTTGGCTTAGATTCATTCAAAAACCGTGAAGTCAAAAAAGACATCGTACCCCTAGATAAATTTGTTAAGGGGTCTAGTTTTCAAAATGGGGTCACTTGTGGGGGTTCTCCATCGTTTTGGTCACTCAAGGGCTCTACAAGTGTACAATAGAGCCTAAATATCTTTCAAGCAAAATTTCTGTTCCAAAAGCCACTGGTTGCTCTTTTCGTTTTGGGCCCTATTGTGCATACAGACGTAAGATTTGGGCCACAATGGGTATGTTTCTGAGCAAAGGACAAACAGGGGTATCCATTTTGGGGTGCAAGTCTTTATTCATATATGTGCTGTACAAAAAAACGCTTTTAAAATGACAGAATTACAAAAAAAATGAAAATCATAATTTTTTTCTTCTGCTTCGCTTAGATTCATTCAAGAACCGTGAACTCAAAAAAGACATCGTACCCCTAGATAAATTTGTTAAGTGGTCTAGTTTTCAAAATGGGGTCACTTGTGGGGGTTCTCCATCGTTTTGGTCACTCAAGGGCTCTACAAGTGTGCAATAGGGCCTTAATCTCATTCAAGCAAAATTTCAGTTCCGAAAGCCACCAGTTGCTCCTTTCATTTTGGGCCCAATTGTGCATACAGACGTAATACTAGGGCCACAATGGGTATGTTTCTGAGCACGGGACAAACAGGGGTATCCATTCTGGGGTGCAAATCCTCATTTTCATGTGTACTATAGAAAAAAAGTCCTGTCTTTAAAATGACATATTTGCAAAAATATGAAATTTTAGTTTTTCTCTTCTAAATTGCATTGACTCCTGAAAAAAAACTGTGGGGTTAAAATACTCATGACACCCCTCAGTAAATATGTTAAAGGGTGTAGTTTTTA
This sequence comes from Eleutherodactylus coqui, assembly GCF_035609145.1. Classification (NCBI taxonomy): domain Eukaryota; kingdom Metazoa; phylum Chordata; class Amphibia; order Anura; family Eleutherodactylidae; genus Eleutherodactylus; species Eleutherodactylus coqui. Next base: position 66,344,576 of record NC_089847.1, on the reverse strand, counting down.
AAATCGGGTCACTTGTGGGGGTATCTATCATTTTGACTCCTATGAGCCTTTCCAATCTTGGCTTGATGTAGGAAAACAAAGTGTTCCTCAAAATGCTGAAAAGTAATGTTAAATTTGTACGTCTCTTAAATGGTTAAAAAAAAAAGGAAAGTTTTTCCAATGTGCACCCAAAATAAAGTAAACGGATGGAAATATATATCTATAAATTTCTATATTATGTTTGCATATATTTGAGATATTGCAGTTGTAAATGTGAAAAAAATGAAGATTTTTTCAAAATTTTCCCAATTTTGTCGCTTTTAATAAATAAACACAAATTCTATTGGTCCTTTATTTTTTGTTTCAACATATTTTATTGATTTTGTGTTGCATGTGTAACATTACTTAACATGTAGCATTAGTAGCGTGAAATTCACGTCTCAAACTTATTGTTGCAACTATTAAAGAAATCATTATGAAAAACAATGTTATTTTGTATAAATTCTCTTCTGTTACTTGACAGACAAGGGAAGATGGGAGGGGTACGATATTAGGGGGAGAGCGGGGTCAGGGGGGGGGGTGAGGGGGGGATCCAGGTTGGTGCCCTTTGGTTATCCATACTACTTAAGGTGTGAGTTAGCTATTCACAGTTGCCATCCCGTAGCCACCTAGTGATTACGGGAGAATTACGTGCGTCTATCCAGGCTGCCCAAGTGCGGTAGAAATTCTCTTGTCCGGTTGTGTCGTCCTGCGATCTCAGTCTCTCTAATCTTTCTATTTCGTCCAGTGCCCCTACCCACGCGCCTCTGGGGATTTCCATGTCCTGCTTCCAGAATCTGGGTATTACTTGCCTCGTAGCCATGATAAAGAATTTCAGCAGGCCTTTTTTGTGCGAGTGGGTACCGGAGGGAGGAATGGATAGAAGTGCCACCTCTGGTGTCAGGGTCAATGATTCCCTGCACACCTTCCCGTATACTTTTTCCATGTATCGCCAGATGGTTCTGATCATGGGGCACTCCCACCATATGTGTAGCATCGAACCCACTTCCCCAAGGCATTGCCAGCAGGTATTTGAGGCCGATGGGAAGAGGGAGCGAAGCCTCTCTGGTGTCATGTACCATCTTGATAGTATTTTAAAGTTCAGCTCCTGCAGCCTATTGGCCACCGACATCTTATGGGTGTGTTGGAATGCTTTGCTCCAGAGCTCTTCGGGAAAGGATCTACCCAGGACCTCCTCCCACGCAGTGATCCACCTGGGGGTGTGACCATCAAGTTTCTCCTCCAGTAGCTGACTATACAGTATCGACACGGTATGCCTCGGCGCCTCTTCCCTGCTGCATAATTTCTCAAACGGGGTAAGGTTTAGGTTCCACCCCTGTTCGGGCCTCACCTTTCCCAGGTAACTACGGATCTGTAGGTATTGCATCCATGAGCCCGGGGGAGTTCCCCCTGTTCCCTATATGTTCGCCAAGTCGCGCACGCCCTGGGTGTCTATCACCTCCCCTATTTTAGCTTCCGTTCCGAGGGGTAGGAATCCCAGGCTGCGAATGCCCAGTGTTGCAGGGATCTGGGGGTTTCCAGTTAAAGGGGTGAGGGGACCCGGGACTGTTGTCCGGCAGCCCCCCTTCCATGCCCCCAGGAGGGTGGTCATCAGACTTGAAGCCTCCGCTTTCTCCCAATTGACCCCTTTCAGGATCCAAAATGCTCCTTTTGGTGAAAAGGTGTTATTCTCGTTTTCGATTTGTACCCATAATTTATCTGATTCGTGGTGGTGTGGGTCTAGTATTGGGGTTCCTATAGTGGCTTTATGGTAGAGGTAAAAGTCGGGTAGGCCCACCCCTCCCTTAGTTTTTGGCTTGGACAGGCTTTTATAACTGAGTCTTTGAGAACCTCCCTTCCATATGAACCGGAGTATCAAACTTCTCAGTTTGTCGAAGAAGATTCTCGGGGGGTTACATGGTGCTGATTGGAAGGTATACAGTATCCTAGGGAGGATGTCAATTTTAACTGCGCTAATTCTACCAAACCAGGACAGTGAGCCTCTTGCCCAGCCTTCTATGTCCTTTTTCAGGGTCGGTAGCAACGGCTTGTAATTCAATTCGAACAGCTGAGTTGGGTCGGCTGGGATGTGAATTCCCAGATATTTGAGTGAGTCGTTTCTCCATTGAAATGGGAAAGCTGTGGCCATGTTACTGGCCTCCTGTTGTGGGATAGTAATATTTAAGACTACAGACTTCTGAGCATTTACTTTATAATTGCTAAGCTTGCCAAAAGTAGCTAACTCTTGTATGATATTGGGGAAGCTTACGTGTGGTTCGGTGGCATACAACAGGAGGTCATCCGCATATAGTGATAGCTTTCGTTCCTCCCTACCAGTCTGTATTCCGCATATTGAGGGATTGTTCCTAACTACGTTAGCTAACGCTTCCATCACTAGGATGTATAATGTGGGGGATAGGGGACACCCCTGTCGTGTGCCATTCCTAACCTCAAATAGGGTTGACAACTTGCCATTGACCCTGACCTGTGCCGAGGGGCGATGATAGAGGGCCATTATCAGGGCTAAAGCTCTTGGTCCGAGTCCCACCTTACGGAGGGTTGCTTCTAGGAATTTCCAACTTATTCTGTCAAACGCTTTTTCAGCATCGACAGATAGCAGGCATAATGGGATTCTTTTCTTTCTTGCCCGGTCGATCAAGGCCAGGGTCTTTATGGAGTTATCTCTCGCTTCTCTCCCCAAAACGAAGCCCACCTGGTCTCCATGGATAATTTGGGGGATTGTAGGATTTAACCTATTTGCTATCATTTTTGAAAATATTTTTAAGTCACAGTTGATGAGGGAAATTGATCGATAACTGCCACACGACAGGGGGTCCTTCCCGGGTTTGGGTATCAGGACGATGTGGGCCTGAAGGGCTTGGGGTGGGAAGGGGCAGCCCCCTGATACCTCATTGAAGGCTTTAAGTAGCATATCTGAGATCAGGTCTCCACAAGTCTTATAGAATCTCGGGGAGAACCCGGCTTTTCCCTGGTTTAGTTTCTGAAAGTACCTGTTTGAGTTCCTCTGGCTCAAAGTCCTTTTCTAGACCCTTGGATTCCTCTGGTAAGAGGGGCCCTGGGGCGTGAGAGTCCAGGTATTCCGACAACCTTTGTGTATGTTGGGTCCCTGCTCCCACCTCAGTCTCACATATGTTATATAGTTTGGAGTAAAATGATCTGAATTCCTCTAGTATTTCTTGCGGAGCGTGGACCCTCCCCCCTCTTGCTGAGTTAATGGAGTGTATGTGTGGATGTGCCATTCTTGGATGTAGAGCTCTGGCAAGCCAGCTACTGCTCTTGTCACCGTATTCGTAATAACCGGCTTTCAATTTGTCTCTATTACATAGTGCTCTTTGATCTAATATGTATAGGATTTTGTGCCGGAATTCCGATATCTCTGTTTGGAGGGTGGCAGACGAAGCTTTTTTATTAGAGATTTCCTTTATGTTAAGTTCTCGTATTAATTGGGTGAGGCGTGCAGTGTGGCCTCTTTTGATCCTTGCGCTATGTGAAATGAAGACACCTCTCAACACGCACTTTAGAGTTTCCCATTTTATTGGGGCGCTTGTGGGGTCTGATTCATGATCCTTCTTAAAGTTTTCTATGGTTTTTCTGATGTCCTGTGCACATGCGGTGTCTTTAAGTAGGCTGTTGTTGAGCCGCCAAGTACGTTTCCCCCCCCCTGGTGTCCCCCGAGCCCAAGGATACAAATACCGGGCAGTGGTCAGACCAGAGGAATATGTCTAAGGAACACTTGGGGGCTCCGTCGAGCAGACCGTGTGAAACAAATATGTAGTCAATTCTACTGTATGAGTTATGTGCCATAGAGTGAAAACTGTAGTCACGCTTACCCGGGTGGAGGATGCGCCAGAGGTCGATCAGGTCCATACTCACTAGTATCCTCTGTACCTTACGAATAGCTGCTTTGGATAATGTTGAGCGTCCTGTGGAGGAGTCCAGTCGGGGTTCCATACACATGTTGAAATCACCACCTAGCACGATCGGTGATCCTTCTGCGAATTCTGCAAGCCCCCGGAGAGCTCTGGAAGCAAACCCCACTTGTCCCTGGTTAGGAAAATACAAATTGGCAATTGTAAAAATTTTGTTGGCAATGGGTATTTTTAGAAATATGTACCTCCCTTCTTCATCAGACTTTTGGGCCAGCACCTCTGGGGCTATTGATTTGTGAAACGCTATAGAGGCCCCACAGGTTTTGTTTTCGGGGTGGGTAGAATGGAACCATTTGGGGTAATATTTGTTCCTGTTGCAGTCCGGCGTGCCGGTGCGTGGGAAATGTGTCTCTTGAAGCATCGCTATCATCACCCCTTGTGGCCCCTGTGGAGCCTGTATAGCACTTGGTTACGTTTGTTGGGACAATTGAGGCCCTTTACATTAAAGGAGCATATCGTCAGGTTGGCCATTGGAATCTGTTGGAAGTATCCGTAGTTTGTGGTGGGCATCTTGGTACCTTATCGTTCCTGCGGGTATAACCTGGAGCAGGGGAGGGTGTGGGCAACACGAGAGGGTAGAGAGGGGGGGGGGGAGGGGGGGAAACATAAGTCCACATATGAACAATGATAAGAAAACAACAGTTAATTTTGCGTTCAATCGTGGAAAGCATTCTACATTTATAGACGGCTAACGTCTATGCAGCAGTGTGATGCTGCGGTCCCTAGTGGGGGGGGTGACTGGGTAGGTCGAGTCCGAGAGCCACGCCTCCTCACTCCACGTCTATTATGAAAAATTGTGATGGGCATCCAGACCCGTTTGAGGTTAGACTAAGAGGGACAAATAGGTGTGACACACTATAGCGAGGGTGAATAAGTGCCTATATGAATATTAGTATGAAAGAAAGGAGAAGGAGCTTCTTATTTTTGAGGGAGACAGAGAGGACCCTCTAACTGTAATGTTTAGAAGGCATACTGTTAGTTAGAAGTAGGACAGGTAGGAAATGGTAGAAAAATTCAAAGTATAAAAGAGTGGCCCGGTTGCCCGAGGTCCTGGGTCGAGTTTCCCGGGAGACAGCATGTCCATCTAGAGGTTTGGATGGCCAGTCCTCCTTTGTCGGCTTAGGTGGTTCCTTTAGCGGTCCCCCTGTGTCGTCATAGGCTGGAGATTCTGTGTCAATTTTCGGGAACTTCACTGGGGGCAGTGTCTATACTTTGTGAGTTCTTTGGGTCCTTCCCTCCGGGGGTGTTGTTCAGGGTTCGGTAAAATCTCTTGCATGCGTCTGGTTGTATCAGACTCATTTGGGGTGTTCTCTTGGTGGACGGGTTCTGTCTTCTTTATGTGGCTGTCTGCGGCTGTGGTTGACCACCTGCCATTGGCCCCTAGGGGGGGTGGGCGTCGGGGCGCTTGTTTTCTGCCATTCCGGCAGCGACACCATCGGGAGTTTCAATGCTGAGAGGAACTTGGGTAGATCTCCCAGTGATCTGAATGTGACTGTCTCGCTCCCTGTGCCCGCTATCAATTGGAAGGGGTATCCCCATCTATACGGGATTTCTTTTTCTTTTAGTATTGTCAGTAGAGGCTTCAGTGCTCGCCGTTGTTGGAGTGTTCTTTTGGAGAGGTCCGGCAGTATCAGGAGGTTTCTTTCTCGGAATTTTATCGGGCCCTAAGATCTGATCTGGCGTAGGATCTCTTCTTTTTCCTTATAAAAATGGATCCTGCACACCACGTCTCTCGGTCTTTCGGGGTCTATTGATCTAGGGCCTAGCGCTCTGTGTATCCTATCTATTTCGATTGGGTCGTTCGGGGTTCTGTTCAGGAGTTCACCGAAGCATTTGTGTGCCCATGCCTCCAAGTGTTTGTTCTCGACTTCCTCTCCTAATCCCCTAATCCTCAAGTTGTTACACCTGTGGCGATTCTCTATGTCATCTAATTGAGTCGTGAGCTCAGCAATTTGGCTCGCGTGTTCGCATAGTATGTTGTGATGTTTGTCTATGCGCTGGAATACTTGTTCTTGAGTCTCCTCCGTTTCCATAAGTCGTTGTCCCATTTGGTGGATTTCTTTTTGTAAGGCTTCTAGGGCAGATTTTGGGACGAGGCAAATTGAGCAAACAGGTTGTCCAGGTCGCCCTTGGTTGGGATAGCTCTAAGGTCATACACCATATAGAATGAGCATAATCATTTGAGGCCCTGTTTTTTAATTTATTTTGTAGTTTTAGGTGTATTTTATTTTAAGATATGTATATAGAATGAAAAGCGATGTTGTCACTATAACTATTGTATGTCATGGGATCTAGGAGGGACAATGCTGCTGTATATTATATGACCTTTGAGAGAACCTCATTTTATTAATAACTAGCTTACCCATCGCGCGTTGCTGCGAAGACAGACAGACATACATACACTACCGTTCAAAAGTTTGGGGTCACATTGAAATGTCCTTATTTTTGAAGGAAAAGCACTGTACTTTTCAATGAAGATAACTTTAAACTAGTCCTAACTTTAAACAAATGCACTCTATACATTGCTAATGTGGTAAATGACTATTCTAGCTGCAAATGCCTGGTTTTTTGTGCAAAATCTACAAAGGTGAATAGAGGCCCATTTCCAGCAACTATCACTCCAGTGTTCTAATGGTACAATGTGTTTGCTCATTGGCTCAGAAGGCTAATTGATGATTAGAAAACCCTTGTGCAATCATGTTCACACATCTGAAAACAGTCTAGCTCGTTACAGAAGCTACAAAACTGACCTTCCTGTGAGCAGATTGAGTTTCTGGAGCATCACATTTGTGGGGTCAATTAAACGCTCAAAATGGCCAGAAAAAGAGAACTTTCATCTGAAACTCGACAGTCTATTCTTGTTCTTAGAAATGAAGGCTATTCCATGCGAGAAATTGCTAAGAAATTGAAGATTTCCTACAACGGTGTGTACTACTCCCTTCAGAGGACAGCACAAACAGGCTCTAACCAGAGTAGAAAAAGAAGTGGGAGGCCGCGTTGCACAACTAAGCAAGAAGATAAGCACATTAGAGTCTCTAGTTTGAGAAACAGACGCCTCACAGGTACCCAACTGGCATCTTCATTAAATAGTACCCGCAAAACACCAGTGTCAACATCTACAGTGAAGAGGCGGCTGCGGGATTTTGGGCTTCAGGGCAGAGTGGCAAAGAAAAAGCCATATCTGAGACTGGCCAATAAAAGAAAAAGATTAAGATGGGCAAAAGAACACAGACATTGGACAGAGGAAGACTGGAAAAAAGTGTTGTGGACGGATGAATCCAAGTTTGAGGTGTTTGGATCACAAAGAAGAACGTTTGTGAGACGCAGAACAAATGAAAAGATGCTGGAAGAATGCCTGACGCCATCTGTTAAGCATGGTGGAGGTAATGTGATGGTCTGGGGTTGCTTTGGTGCTGGTAAGGTGGGAGATTTGTACAGGGTAAAAGGGATTCTGAATAAGGAAGGCTATCACTCCATTTTGCAACGCCATGCCATACCCAGTGGACAGCGCTTGATTGGAACCAATTTCATCCTACAACAGGACAATGACCCTAAACACACCTCCAAATTGTGCAAGAACTATTTACAGCAGAAGCAGGCAGCTGGTATTCTATCGGTAATGGAGTGGCCAGCGCAGTCACCAGATCTGAACCCCATTGAGCTGTTGTGGGAGCAGCTTGACCGTATGGTACGCCAGAAGTGCCCATCCAACCAATCCAACTTGTGGGAGATGCTTCTAGAAGCGTGGGGTGCAATTTCACGAGCTTACCTCAACAAATTAACAGCTAGAATGTCAAAGGTGTGCAATGCTGTAATTGCTGCAAAAGGAGGATTCTTTGACGAAAGCAAAGTTTGATGTAAAAACAATGTTATTTCAAATACAAATCATTATTTCTAACCTTGTCAATGTCTTGACTCTATTTTCTATTCATTTCACAACGCATGGTGGTGAATAAGTGTGACTTTTCATGGAAAACACAAAATTGTTTGGGTGACCCCAAACTTTTGAACGGTAGTGTACATTCGTTTTTATATATATAAATAACAACCAATCACAGCGCAGCTTTCATGTTACCTCAGTGGTATAATATATAACAACCAATCGCAGTGCAGTTTACATGTTACCTCAGCTTTATAATATATAACACCCAATCACAGCGCAGCTTTCAACAGTATAATATATAACAACCAATCACAGCGCAGCTTTCATGTTACCTCAGCAGTAAGAGAAATAACAACCAATCACAGCGCAACTTTTATTCTGCCTCAGCAATATAAAAATTATCAACCAATCACAGCGCAGCATTCATTTTACCTCAGCGGTATAATATATAGCAAGCAATCACAGCATAGCTTTCATGTAACCTCAGTAGTATAAAAAGTAGCAGCCAATCACAGCACAGCTTTCATGCTACCTCAGCAGTATAATATATAGCAACCAATCACAGCACAGCTTTCATTTTACCTCAGGATTCTCAATATCCAGCAATTGTCTTGCGAAACATTCGGCGGATGCATCATTTTGTAGTTGAACACGCTTGCTCGCAATGCCTTTTGCTTTTGTGCTTGAGATGGCAATCAAACGATCTTTGTCTGGGGGGCATAACTGTCGACGATGCTCGCACACGCGCCACCTATCGTAGGATAGATGTACCATGCCAGTAATCTTCCCAGGAGTGTACTCAACAACTTCCCAAAGTTTCATTGCGATTGGATGAATGGTGTAGTAATGCATAAAGGACAGACAGACATACATTCATTTTTATATACATAGATGACATCAGGAATTGAGAAAATTAGATTCCGTACGTACAATTTGGACGCTAATTCTTTGGTGCTTAGAATTAAATAATCAAGTTGGGACCCATTAGCTTTTCCTATCTATATATATAAAATTGAATGTATGTCTGTCTGCGTGCGTGCGTGCGTGTTTGTCCTTTATGCGCTACTACACCATTCATCCGATCGCCATGAAACTTTGGGAAGTTGTTAAGTACACTCCTGGGAAGATTATAGGCATAGTACAAATATCCTATGATAAATGGCGCGCGAGCGTCGTCGAAAGTTACGCCCCCCCCCCACGTAGATCGAATAAGTAAGCCACCTGCTATTGTGATGTCATCACTGATGTCATCAACATCGGACGCCCTTGAACATGCCCCAACATGTTCTCATAAGCTGCATTGTGATGTCATTAAGGCTCTATTATGACACGTACAGCTTGGAACCACTAGAGCACGCCAGCCAATTACCATTGGAGTTGGAAGTGGGTAAACAAGTACTAGGATATCTTCCTAAGAAGCCACAGCAGCCGGATAAATTGTATGTTCCACCCAATGGCTATTTTATTCAGCCCGCAAGGGGGAAGCAGCGGCCTACAAAATCTAATTCTCTCATTTCCTGATGTCATAGATAGATAGATAGATAGATAGATAGATAGATAGATAGATAGATAGACTGTATGCAATAACCCTGATAGATAGATAGATAGATAGATAGATAGATTGATAGACTGTATGCAATGACACGTACAGCTTGAAACCATAAATACTAGAGCACGCCAGCCATTTACAGTCAGTCTCCATTGAAGTTGGAAGTGGGCAAACATGTACTAGGCCAGTGATGGCGAACCTTTTAGGGACCGAGTGCCCAAACTACAACCCAAAACCCACTTATGTATCGCAAAGTGCCAACACGTCAGGGGGCGGGGCTTATCACAACGTATGATTTTACCCCCGTCGTTCTAAAAAGGACAAGGCTGTTTCAGAATAGACCGGGTGCAGATTCTGACTGCTTTTTGGACGCGGAAATACTGCAGAATGTGCTCAGCGGAGATTTCTGTGGAAAATTCTGCAGCATTTCCGCATCTAAAAAGCAGTCAAAATCTGCACCCGGTCTATTCTGAAAGAGCCCTGCCCATTTCTGCCACATGTACACATACCCCAGCGGTAATAGTGACACCTTCACCCCAGCGATAATAGTGACATCCCACAGCAGTAATAATAGTGACACTCCCCCCATTAGTAATAAGAGTGACATACCCCAGCGGTAAACCTCAGTGGTCACTGCTGCCGTCATCTAGATATATAAAAACGTAGTATGTATGTATGTCTGTCTTCGCAGCAACGCGCGAACATGCCCCAACATGTTCTCATAAGCTGCATTGTGATGTCATTAAGGCTCTATTATGACACGTACAGCTTGGAACCACTAGAGCACGCCAGCCAATTACCATTGGAGTTGGAAGTGGGTAAACAAGTACTAGGATATCTTCCTAAGAAGCCACAGCAGCCGGATAAATTGTATGTTCCACCCAACGGCTATTTTATTCAGCCCGCAAGGGGGAAGCAGCGGCCTACAAAATCTCATTCAGGTAGGTAGGTTCAGTTCTTGGAGGTTGGGGAATGCTTATGGGCAAGGCCTTATGTCTCATCCCAACTCGATTATTCAATTCTAAGCGCAAAAGAATTAGCGTCCAAATTTTATGTACGGAATTTAATTCTCTCATTTCCCAATGTCATAGAAACTTGAAATTTGGCTCAAGCATTGATTATGTCATAAATAGGAAAAGTTAATGGGTCCCAACTCGATTATTCAATTCAAAGCGCCAAAGAATTAGTGTCCAAATTTTACGTACGGAATCTAATTCTCTCATTTCCTGATGTCATAGATAGATAGATAGATAGATAGATAGACTGTATGCAATAACCCAGATAGATAGATAGATAGATAGATAGACAGACTGTATGCAATGACACGTACAGCTTGGAACCATAAATACTAGAGCACGCCAGCCATTTACAGTCAGTCTCCATTGGAGTTGGAAGTGGGCAAACATGTACTAGGCTATCTTCCCAAGAAGCCACAGCAGCCGGATAAATTGGATGTTCCACACAACGGCTATTTTATTCAGCCTGCAAGGGGGAAGCAGCGGCCTACAAAACCTCAGTGGTCGCTGCTGCCGTCATCTAGATATATAAAAACGAATGTATGTATGTCTGTCTGTCTTCGCAGCAACGCGCGACGGGTACGCTAGTTTATGATATAATCAATGCTCGTGCCAAATTTCAAGTTTCTATGACATTGGGAAGCGAGAAAATTAGATTCCGTACATAAAATTTGGACGCTAATTCTTTGACGCTTAGAATTGAATAATCGAGTTGGGACCCATTAACTTTTCCTATTTATGACATAATCAATGCTCGTGCCAAATTTCATGTTTCTACGACATTGGGAAGTGAGAGAATTAGTGGCAGTGATGGAAATCGAACGATCTACGTGCGGGGGGGGGGGGGCGTAACTTTCGACGACGCTCGCGCGCGCGCCATTTATCGTAGGATAGTTGTACTATGCCTATAATCTTCCCAGGAGTGTACTCAACAACTTCCCAAAGTTTCATGGCGATCGGATGAATGGTGTAGTAGCGCATAAAGGACAAACACACAGACAGACACGCAGACATGCATACATTCAATTTTATATATATAGATTTTAAAAGAATGGGACATGTATATGCAATTTTGTGACGGTGCGGTACACTACCCTGATGAGACAACGCCGATATCAGTGAGCTATGGGATCTCCCTGTAGACGTGGCGAGCTGACGTCACTAACTCCGCCCCCCATGATGACGCGGCTTGCTGAAACGGCATGCCCGGGTCATCAGCCCTACCTCTACGATGATGCGGCACGTCGGAGCAGCATGCTGACGTCACTAACTTCACCTCTATGATGACGCGATACACCGATGTCATCAGTCCCGCCTCCAAGATGGCGCTACCCATGATGAAACGTGATTAGAGATGAGCGAACGTACTCGGTAAAGCACTACTCGTCCGAGTAATGTGCTTTATCCGAGTACCTCTCCGCTTGTCCTGAAAGATTCGGGGAGCGCCGCGGAGCGGGGAGCTGCAGGGGAGAGCGGGGAGGAACGGAGGGGAGATCTCTCTCTCCTTCTCTCCCGCCCGCTCTCCCCTGCTCCCCGCCGCAACTCACCTGTCAGCAGCGGCGCTCCCCGAATCTTTCAGGACGAGCGGGGAGGTACTCGGATAAAGCACATTACTCGGACGAGTAGTGCTTTACCGAGTACGTTCGCTCATCTTTAAACGTGATGTATCAACTTTTTTGTATAAATGTGAGTATATGTATGTGTTATTTTATGTTGGCTTGAAAAAGGTGCTAATGTGTAAGCACCGAAACGCTTTGCCTGTTACGTGCCTGTTACATTAAAGCTTTGGACTGTACCTCAGTGGACTTGAGTGTACTTCCCTTTGATGCTGGAGTCTACACTTCAAGGAGGGGCTTTCTGAACATCATACCCCCCTCCTGTCCAGTAAGTGCCTTTCCTCGTTATAATTTCTAGCATTTGGACAAGTATCTCTCTCATACCACATTATCACGAAGTGCAGAGACGTTTTTCTAATAGAACATTATTTATGCTCTAGAAAGACATCAAGTCTCCTCTTAAACTCCTCAATGGATTTTGCCATAATCACATCTTCAGGCAGAGAGTTCCACAGTCTCACTGCTGTTACAGTAAAGAACCCCCTTCTATGTTGGTGATGAAACCTTCTTTCCTCTAAACGTAGCGAATGCCCTCTTGTTACTGACGCAATCCTGGGTATAAACAGATCATGGGAGAGATCCTTGTATTGTCCCCCACCTATGTATTTATACATAGTTATTTGATCGTCCCTTAGCCGTCTTTTTCCAGGGTGAATAATCCTAATTTTGATATCCTCTCTGGGTATTCCAGTCCTCTCATTCCATTTACTAATTTGAACACCCTCAAGCACTGCAACATCTTTCCTGAGCGGTGTCCAGAACTGTACACAGTATTCCATGTGAGGCCTGACAAGTGCCTTATATAGTGGGAGAATATTGTTATCGTCCTTCGCCCCTTTGCCTCTTTTAATGCACCCCAAGACCTTATTAGCTTTTGCAGCAGCTGACTGCCATTGGTTGCTCCAGTTAAATCTACAATCCACTAGTATCATCTGCAAATATTGATATTTTACTGTGCATTCCCTCTATCAGGTCATTGATACATATATTGAACAGAATGGGGCCTAATACTGAACCCTATGGCACCACACTAGCAACGGTGGCCCAATCAGAGTGCGAACCATTTATTACCACCATCTGCTTTCTGTCTCTGAGCCAGTTCTTTACCCAGATAAACACGTTTTCACGCAGTCCGAGCTGCCTCATTTTGTATATCAACCTAATATGCGTCAAGGTGTCAAATGCTTTAGAGAAGCCCAGATATACAAGATCAGTAGACTCTCCCAGGTCCAGCCTAGAGCTTACTTCATCGTAGAAGCTGATCAGTTTGTTCCGAGATGATCGACCCCTCATGAACCCATGCTGGTGAGGAGTTATTCCATTGTTCTCCTTGAGGTATTCTAGGATGGCGTCTCTCAGAAACCTCATGAATATTTTTCCATTTATTGAAGTGAGACTTAACGGCCTGTAGTTACCAGGCTCTCTTTTGGACCCCTTTTTGTAAATTGGAACCACATTGGCAATGCGCCAATCCAATGGCACAACCCCGGTTTTGATAGTCTCCATAAATATAGGAAATAGTGGTCTAGCGATCACATCACTTAGTTCCCTTAGAACCCTTGGGTGTATTCCTTCTGGACCTGGCGATTTATCGATTTTAATCCTGTTTAACCAGCTCTGCACTTCCTCCTGTGTTAGGTATGCAATATTTAGCGAGGGGTTCGTTCTATTCCCCTGAATCTCATGTGACATTTCCTTTTCGTTCGTGAATACACTTGAAAAGAAACCATTTAATAGATTTGCCTTCCCCCATCGTCTTCTATGATTTCCCCTGCATTATTGGTTAAAGGGCCAGTGCTCCCCGCTGCCTTGGGGTCATATTGGACTCTGACCTCTCCTTTACCCCCATATCCAATCTCTGGCCCAAACATGGTACATGCACCTCAGAAATATTGCTAAAATATGTCCGTTCTTCACCATGGACACGCTAAAGACACTTGTGGTCGCCCTCATCCACTCCAGACTTGACTACTGCAACTCGCTACTCATCGGCTTCCCCCGCACCAGACTCGCTCCACTCCAATCTATACTAAATGTAGCAGTTAGGCTCAGTTTTCTATCCAGCTTTTACTCCGACGCCTCTGCACTATAACAGTCGCTACATTGGCTGCCCATCTACTGTAGAACTAAATTTAAACTCCTCAACCTCACCCACAAAGCTCTGCATGGTGCCGCGCCACCATACATTGCCTCCCTCCTGTCAGTACACCACCCAGCCCGCTCACTCTGATCCACTAACACACTCAGACTAAACACCCCTGTAATATGAACCTCACATGCTCACCTCCAGGACTTCACCAGAGCAGCACCCATCCTCTGGAACGCTCTATCCCAAGGCATCCAGACAATTCCCGATGCACGAAATTTCAGACGTGCCTTATAAACGCACCTCTGCAGGGAAGCATACCAAATCCCCTTACCTAGTCCTCCGTCCCTCCATATGGCTTCCCACACCTTCTACCCTGCCTATCGCATACGACCTCTACCCCTGCACCTCCTTACCGACCCACCCTGGTTGCCTTCTAATAACTGATTTCCACATGAAATCCCCTATTGCCTGTGTTCCCCATGCCTCGCTCCTCCCACCCCCCTTGCACCTCCTGAAACACCCCCACCCCATTTGTTTCAAACTGAATGTACCTCACATTGTAATTGTTGTATTGTTTTGCCTTTATCCCATGCCTGAAAGAGCTGTGGAATAAGTTGGCGCTATACAAATAAAGATCATTACTATTATTATATCTTTTAGCCAGTTAGATAGAGAAAGAGGTGATATTATATCCTGTGCCAGATTATATATATATATATATATATATATATATATATATATATATATATTATATGTGTGTTATTATATCCTATGGCCAGTTATATAGAGAGGTGTCATTCATTATGTCTTTGCAACGGTGAAAACTAAAACAAGACGCGGCTTGCTGCAATGCATGTGTGAGGGAGGCCTAAGTATCTTGTTTCTCCTTTTAATAATTTCAAAATTTGTGGGGGTGGGGGGGGATGACAAAAAAAAATTATGCATCGGGTACCATGTGACCTTGCTACGCCACTGCGGATATGACAGTGGTTTTGGGGCAATAGCGTTGACATTTTGGCAGTGTAGGGACCATCTCTAGGTGCTCATTGTTTGATACTGATTTGTAGGTTGTCATTTGGATCAACTTGCGAATGGGAATACATCTCCTATGTCTCCTCACTGAATATACTGTGTTGCTTTATTTTTTAGCATTTCCGACCCCTAACCTTTTTTTAAAATTATTATTTGATTTAGTGACAGCAGATAACATTGCTGGAGGTGGCCAGACAGCATCCACCACCGCAAGTGATACCAGCCCACCAGGCAGTGGGCCACAAGTACGAATGGCTGTAGCGGAAGAGGAGCCAGTGGTGACTTTCCCAGCTATAAGCTCATCTCAGGCCCAACGACCGCGCTGCGCCCCCACTCACCCAAATCGGACCAGGGAGGAGCCCACTGTTGGCTGGCTAGTGGACCAAGTCCTTGACTTCCTCCATGCTCAAAAACAACTAGACTCGGTGGATGGTTTAGGGCAAAGCGTTGCCATCAGCAGCTGCTCCAGAGTGCCTTAATGACAGTTAGGCACACGAAGGCACACTTCTCTATTGAATTACAGTGCTTTTATTTCCATCACTACTTTTCCTGAACGTGAGTTGTCCGCCCGGGGAAAGAAAGCTCCTGCTCTCCGTTCCCACCCCCACCCCCGCATGCCGTATAACTAGTGCATGGAAGATCAGTCAGCCCCTGTCTTCCCACCTCTTTCTACAAATTTATGTGGCCTAGTGCAGAGTTTGCTCCGCCGGGTATGGAGAAGAAATCTTCCACATTTAGGTGTAACAACAGTGGACGGCATGGAGTGAAAGTGCCCCTGAATGAGGTTCATTTCTTCCCCAGCACACACAGCTCAAACTACACATCTGTGCGCATGTGTTTAAAAAAAATGTCGTAAAGAGAGCAGATGACCTATCTTCCCCGCATCTAGCTTAAAAAAATCCTTCCCTGCTCCGTAATAGCAGTCGGAATTATCACTGGAACGACGTTTGAAAGTTCCTACCTGACTCAAAGACCCAGATCAACAAACCTGCTGGTTATTTAACCCCTTAACGACCAGCCCATAGTGTTTTTACGTCCTCCCGAAGTGGGCTTTATTCTCTGAGGACGTAAAAACATGTGTCCTGCAGAGAATAAAGCACCTCGGGCTCTGGACATGACAGCTCCATGCTGTCGGTGTCCGCAGGTAGCTGACAGCATGGAGCTGTCATCCCGGGCTGTACGGACCCCCCCCCCGGGCATTGCGATCAGCGCTATCCAATGGATAGCGCCGATCGCAAAAAAGTAAATACAACTGCAATAAAAGTTAAAGATTCAGCTGCTCTGATGGATCGGATCCATCGGAGCAGCTGAAATTACTCACCGAGGTCCGCTGTCCCAATGCTTCGGACCCCATAGCCGTCCTTCTGCGCATGCGCGCCAGGCGGCATTACGTCAGCCGCATGCGCAGAAGGCCTGGCGGCGCGGGAGATTTAAAATCTCCTGGCTCCCGGCTCCTGTAGGTAGCCAGGAGGCAAGAGATGTCAGCGGGGACCGCGCATTGCCGTTGTACAATGGATAGCGGCGATCGCGGAAAAGTGAAAAAAAGTGTAAAAAAAGGAAAGTTTCACCTCCCCTTAATGGATCGGATCCATGAGGGGATGTGAAAATACTCACCTCAGGTCCGCTGATGTCCTCTGGCCGGTGTCGGGACCCCCCGATGGCTTCTGCGATGTGCCGATGTGGCACGCATGCGCAGAAGCCGGCGAGCCCGGCAAATTCAAAATCTCCCTGCACCCGGCTGTCACAGATAGCTGAGTGCAGGGAGATATGACTGGGGACCTCTGTATGTGGTTTCCAGTCATATGATCATCGTTATCCATCAGATAACGGTGATCATATAAAGTTAAAAAGTAAAAAAAAAAAAAAAAAAGTTAAAAGTAAAAAAAAGTTTAAAAAGTTAAAGTTTCATCTCCCCTTACGGATCATATCCGTAAGGGGGGATGAAATTACGTACCCAAGGTCCCGGATTTGTTCCCTGGTGGGATGTTGATCCATGGACCTTACCCCAGCTTCGGCGCATGCGCCCGTCAGCATGATGGCGGACACATGCGCAAAAGTGAAAGATTGCCCAAGAAATTTAAAATCTCCCTGCTGCTGGCTACCAAAGGTAGCCAAGAGCCTGGAGATGTCACGGGGAGCCACGGTATGCGGTTACTGGTCACGTGATCGCCGTTATACAATGCATAATGGCGATCACATAAAAGTTCTTTAAAAAGTGGCAGTTTCATCTCCCCTCACCGATGCAATCAGTGGGGGGAGCTGAAACATCGTCTCGGAGGCTTTCGCATTTGAATCCAGATGCGATTATCCTCCATGGATCCTGCCAGCTACTGGGTATGTGCCCGCCGGCAAAATGCCGGACACATTCGCAGGAGCCGGGGAGCCCAGGAAATTTTAAATCTCCTTGCTCCCAGCGACCAATGGTCGCTGAGTGCTTGGAGCAGTGACCGGTGGCCTCGCTGAGCGGTCCCCGGTCACTGGATAAAGTAGCGATCTAACATTAGGCCGGTCACACATGACCGGAGAGGAATTACGGGTTCTGCATGCGCTTGATCAGCGGTAATCCACGGATCAACCGCATGCATTGGATTACACAATTCCCCCAATTAGCAGGTCGGAATTACGTAATCCACTCGCAGAAACAGAACACGGCATGCTATATTTTACCGTGGATATCCGCGACCTAGAGCCTATTGTGCTCTATGACCGCGGATATACCCGCAGCCCATATGCAAACACATTGTGTACGGGCTGCGGGTACCCGGGTCATCTCTAAGCGACGGCACAGGAAATATAAACAAAAAACCGCCTGTGTGAGTAGGCAGTTATGCGCAGTACATTACGCGGCCGTACACAGGGTCACAGCCAGGCTCACAGCTGGGATCCGCTGCGGGCCTCCACAAGCGGATTCCACATACGGCCGTGTGAGCCGGGCGTTATTCAGACCGCTACCTGTAATACGTAATTTACAAGAAGCCCCGGGAATGCTCGCCTTCCTGCAGTTCCAGGAGCACCTTGTTGAGCGCCTTCTGTGTGAGACCGCCGCACCGCAGCAAAATTACAAAGCCGCACTGAGCGCCGCTTTTTACACCCCATACCCGCCGCTGAGGTCATGAAATACCCCCCCAAATACATGAGAGGAGGGGGGATACCCGGTTTTCTTGCCCCATGTGCCCATCCCAAGCAGCCTCCATAATTACCCCTGTCTTCGGACATAAAACGCAGTTTATATTATTACCTTTATCTAATATTTAGGGAATGCCAAAAAATGGGGATGGCGGGGGGGGAGGTATTATTTTTAGGAAGTCAATTTTTTTTCTGTATAAGTGGGCAATGGGGCCTCGAATTTATTCAGTTCTGCCCTGAAATCCAGCGGGCATTGCCTCTATTATGGGCCTAGCCATGTGTCCTGTAAGTAGATTAGGGCCACAATGGGTATGTTTCTGAACACGGGACAAACGGGGGTATCCATTTTGGGGTGAACATCTTCATTCCCATGTACACTGTACAAAAAAAACTGTTTTTAAATTGACAAAATTGCCAAACAAATGAAAATCGTAATTTTTTCCTTCTGCTTGGCTTAGATTCATTCAAAAACTGTGAAGTCAATAAACTCATCATACCCCTAGATAAATTCGTTAGGGGGTCTACTTTTCAAAATGGGGTCACTTGTTGGGGTTCTCCATCGTTTTGGTCACTCAATGGCTCTACAAGTGGGCAATGGGGACTAAATCTCCATCAAGCAAAATTTCTGTTCCGAAAGCCACCGGTTGCTCCTTTCATTTTGGGCCCCATTGAGCATATAGACGTAATACTAGGGCCACAGTGGGTATGTTTCTGAGCACAGGACAAACAGGGGTATCCATTTTGTGGTGCAAGTCTTCATTTATATATGTGCGGTACAAAAAAACTGCTTTTGAAATGACAGAATTACCAAAAAAATGAAAATCGTATTTTTTTTCCTTCGGCTTGGCTTAGATTCATTCAAAAACTGTGAAGTCAAAAAAGTAATTGTACCCCTAGATAAATTCGTTAAGGGATCTACTTTTCAAAATGGGGTCACTTGTGGGCATTCTCCATCGTTTTGGTCACTCCAGGGCTCTACAAGTGGGCAATGGGGACTAAATCTCCTTCAAGCAAAATTTCTGTTCCGAAAGCCACCGGTTGCTCCTTTCATTTTGGGCCCTATTGTGCATCCAGACCTATGATTAGGGCCACAATTGGTATGTTTTTGAGCATGGGAGAAACAGGGGTATCTATTTTGGGGTGCAAGTCTTCATTCATATATGTGCTGTACAAAAAAACTGCTTTTAAAATGACAGAATTACCAAAAAAATGAAAATCGTAATTTTTTTCCTTCGGCTTGGCTTAGATTCATTCAAAAACTGTGAAGTCAAAAAAGTCATCGTACCCCTAGATAAATTCGTTAAGGGGTCTACTTTTCAAAATGGGGTCACTTGTGGGCGTTCTCCATAGTTTTGGTCACTCAATGGCTCTACAAGTGTGCAATAGGGCCTAAATCTCCTTCAAGCAAAATTTCTGTTCCGAAAGCCACCGGTTGCTCCTTTCATTTTGGGCCCCATTGTACATCCAGACGTAAGATTATGGCCACAATGGGTATGTTTCTGAGTACGGGACAAACAGGGGTATCCATTCTGGGGTGCAAATCCTAATTTTCATGTGTACTATAGAAAAAAGTCCTGTCTTTAAAATGACATATTTGCAAAAATATGAAATTTTAGTTTTTCTCTTCTAAATTGCATTGACTCCTGAAAAAAAACTGTTGGGTTAAAATACTCATAACACCCCTCAGTGAATACGTTAAAGGGTGTAGTTTTTAAAATGGGGTCACTTGTGGGGGTATCTATCATTTTGACTCCTATGAGCCTTTCCAATCTTGGATTGGTGTAGGAAAGCAAAGTGTTCCTCAAAATGCTGAAAAGTAATGTTAAATTTGTATGTCTCCTAAATGGTTAAAAAAAAAACGAAAGTTTTTCCAATGTGCGCCCAAAATAAAGTAAACGGATGGAAATATAAATCTTAGCAAAAATTTCTATATTATGTTTGCACATATTTGAGATATTGCAGTTGGAAATGTGAAAAAATGCAGATTTTTTAAAAATTTTCCCAACTTTGGCGCTTTTAATAAATAAACACAAATTCTATCGGTCTTTTTTTTCCACCTAAATGAAGTACAACATGTGGCGAAAAAACAATGTCAGAATCGCTTGGATATGCAAAACCTTTCTGGTGTTTTTCCATGCTAAAGTGACACATGTCATATTTGCAAAATTTGGCCTGGTCATTAAAGGGGTTGTCTCGCGGCAGCAAGTGGGGTTATACTCTTCTGTATGGCCATATTAATGCACTTTGTAATGTACATCGTGCATTAAATATGAGCCATACAGAAGTTATTCACTTACCTGCTCCGTTGCTAGCGTCCCCGTCGCAATGGATCCGTCTAATTCTGATGTCTTCTTGCTTTTTTAGACGCGCTTGCGCTGTGCGGTCTTCTTCCTGGTGAATGGGGCCGCTCGTGCCGGAGAGCTGGTCCTCATAGCTCCGCCCCGTCACGTGTGCCGATTTCAGCCAATCAGGAGGCTGGAATCGGCAATGGACCGCACAGAGCCCACGGTGCACCATGGGAGAAGACCCACGGTGCATCGTGGGTGAAGATCCCGGCGGCCATCTTGGTGAAGGAAGAAGAAGGAAGAAGGAAGACATCGCAGAGCGGGGATTCGGGTAAGTAATACATTTTTTTTTTTTTTAACACATCCTTTGGGGTTGTCCTGCACCGAACGGGGGGTCCTATGGAAAAAAAACAACCCCGTTTTGGCGCGAGACAACCCCTTTAAGGCGCAAACAGGCTTGGTCACTAAGGGGTTAATATCTATATCCTGTAATGTAGCGCTCTAAAAAGACGTCGATTTTGCCATCAGAACATTCTCAGGCAGAGAGTTCCACAGTAGTCCTGGGTATAAACAGATCATGGGATAGATCCTTGTATTGTCTCTTTATGTATTTATACATAGTTAATGGTCATCCCTTTTTTCCAGAGTAAATAATCACAATTTTGATTGCCTATTTGGGTATTAAAATCCTCCCATTCCGTTTATTAATTCAGTTGCTCTTCTTTAAACCCAATTAAGCACTGCAACATCTTTCCTGAGCACCGGTTTCCAGAACTGTACATAGTATTCCAGGTGGAGCCTAATAAATGCCTTATATAGTGGAAGAATAATGTTCTCGTCCCTCGCCCCCATACCTCTTTTAATGCACCACAAGACTTTAATTTGCTTTTGCAGCTGCTGACTGGCATTGATTGCTCCAGTTAATTCTACAGTCAACTACTGTGTTTCCCCGAAAATAAGACAGTCTTATATTAATTTTTCCCCCGAAAGAAGCACTGTCCCTTATTTTCGCAGGATGTCTTAATACTTCCCTCGCAGGTGGCGTCCCTCTCGCTGCTCTTCAGGTGCACGGGCATTCTTCCTTGTCGTCCTCAGCACTTAAAGAGCATTCTCTTCCTGGTAACGTGGGTTGAATACCCTGCCTCTAGCATGAGATTGCTGTGATTGGCTCAGGACCGTAGCCTCAGCCAATTACAGCCGGCGCTTGATGAACCAATCACAGCGATTCAATGAATGACATCATTGAATGGCTGTGACTGTCACATCGAGAGCTGGCTGTGATTGGCTGAGGCCACGGTCCTGAGCCAATCACAGCAATCTCTTGCTGGAGGCGGGTTTCTCAACCCACTTTACCAGGAAGAGACTGCTCTGGCACCGCTGAGGACATCATGAAAGATTGCCACAGTGTCTGGAGAGCAGCGAGAGGGACCGGGATGGTGCCTGCAAGGTGAATATTTTTTTTTCTTTTCATGTAGTGTAGCTAGAGCTTATTTTGAGGGGGGGGATTATATTTCAAGCCCCCCTCCCTGTCCAAAAATCAGGGTAGGGGTTATTATCTGGGAAACATGGTAGTACCCACAGGTCTTTTTCCATCTCACTTTTCCCTAGCAGTACCCCATTTAGTGTATAGTGGTGACATCTGTTTCTCCTGCCCATGTGCATAACCTCACATTTATTGATGTTGAACTTCATTTGCCATTTTTTCTACCCAAGCCCCCAGTTTATCTAGGTCTGTTTGCAGCCGCATATTGTCTTCCATTGTATTAATTATCTTGTATAATTTTGTTTCATCTGCAAATATCGATATTTTACTGTGTAGTCCCTCTATCAGATCACTGATAAATATATTGAACATAATGGTTCTAGTACAGAACCCTGTTGCACCCCACTAGCATCGGTGGCCCAATCCGAGTACAAACCATTTATTACTACCCTCTGCTTTCTATCTCTGAGTGTTATGGCTGGCAGGTGTGGACCCACTGTGTCAACTTACCAGCTAGGCTATGATCCTGAACTGGTGAGGTTAGCAGCTAATCCCGGTGGTTGTAGGTGTTGGAGCACACTGCTGCGAGTCAGTCCGATCCGCGAGCAGAAGAGGTACAAGGAATACCACATATAGATCGAGACTGATGTCCTCTGATAGGCTACGGGAGGTGAGAGCCCCATAGTAACATAGTGACATAGTATGTTAGGCTGAATGAAAACAATATCCATCTGGTTCAGCCTGTTTGTACCTCCTTGTTGATTCAGAGGAAGGCAAAAACCCCAAGAGGCAAAAGCCAATTAGCCCCATTGGGGAAAAAATTCCTTCCCGACTCAATAATGACAGTCAGAATAATCCCTGGAACAACCTCTGATAGTTCCTATCTGATTGTAAGACCCAGATTAACAACCCACTGGTCACCTAATGTTTCTATCCTGTAATATCATTGTGCTCTAGAAAGACATCTAGCGAAAAGGATGTGAAAAGAACTGGTATGGAGGCGCAACACTCTAAGCTACTAGAAGATGTAGATCAAAGTCCAATGTGTGATGGTGAAAGCACTTCTTTTTTATTATTTTTCAG
This sequence comes from Eleutherodactylus coqui, assembly GCF_035609145.1. Taxonomy (NCBI): domain Eukaryota; kingdom Metazoa; phylum Chordata; class Amphibia; order Anura; family Eleutherodactylidae; genus Eleutherodactylus; species Eleutherodactylus coqui. The sequence continues at coordinate 66,321,446 of NC_089847.1, read as the reverse complement.
AAATTAAAAACCAGCAATGGAATACGCGTTTCGGGGAAGAACCCCTTCGTCAGTTCGGCTGGATAGGACAACAGGATGCCTAGGGGTGACACGATTCCAAAGATGTATAGAATGTGTCGGAGGTCCTGTGTGCAGGAGGACAGGGGAGAAAAAAAATGCTTTAACCTGTCCTCCTGCACACAGGACTTCCGACACATTCTATACATCTTTGGAATCGTGTCACCCCTAGGCATCCTGTTGTCCTATCCAGCCGAACTGACGAAGGGCTTCTTCCCCGAAACGCGTATTCCATTGCTGGTTTTTAATTTCTGAAAAATAATAAAAAAGAAGTGCTTTCACCATCACACATTGGACTTTGATCTACATCTTCTAGTAGCTTAGAGTGTTGCGCCTCCATACCAGTTATTTTCACATCCTTTTCGCTACACTTACGCCCACACTGGTGGAGCGTCATCTGGTTGGCAGCACCTCCACCATTCAAAATACTCAATCATTGAAAACTCTTTGTACTCCATAAATATTCCACTACCCTCACTGGGTCTTGCTCCACCCTCCTTTTTCATTTCTTTTACTCACTAGAAAGACATCTAGTCAACCTCTTAAACTCCTCTATGGATTTTGCCATCACCACGTCCTCAGGCAGAGAGTTCCACAGTCTCACTGCTCTTACAGTAAAGAACCCCCTTCTGTGTTGGTGATGAAATCTGCTTTCTTCCAGATGTAGCAGATGCCCTCTTGTTACTGACGCAATCCTGGGTATAAACAGATCATGGGAGAGATCCTTGTATTGTCCCCTAATGTATTTATACCTAGTTATTTGATCGGCGCTTAGCCGTCTTTTTTCCAGGGTGAATAATCCTAATTTTGATAGTCTCTCTGAGTATTCCAGTCCCATCGTTCCATTTATTAATTTAGTTGCCCTTCTTTGAACCCCCTCAAGCAGTGCTACATTTTTCCTGAGCACCAATGTCCAGACCTGTACACATATGTATTCCATATGAGGCCTGACAAGTGCCTTATATAAGGGAAGAATAATGTTCTCATCCCTCGCCCCTATGCCTCTTTTAATGCACCCCAAGACCTTATTAGCTTTTGCAGCAGCTGACTGGCATTGGTTGTTCCAGTTAAATTTACAATCCACCAGTACCCCCAGGTCTTTTCCATATCACTTTTCCCTAGTAGTGCCCCATTTAGTGTATATTTGTGACATCCATTTCTCCTGCCCATGTGCATAACCTTACATTTTTCAAGATTGAACTTCATTTGCCATTTTTCAGCCCAAGCCCTCAGCTTATCCAGGCCCTTCTGTAGTCGTAAATTGTTCTCTGTTGTATTAATCTATATATATAAAATTGAATGTATGTCTGTCTGCGTGCGTGTCTGCGTGTCTGCGTGTCTGTTTGTCCTTTATGCGCTACTACACCATTCATCCGATCGCCATGAAACTTTGGGAAGTTGTTAAGTACACTCCTGGGAAGATTATAGGCATAGTACAAATATCCTACGATAAATGGCGCGCGCGCGAGCGTCGTCGAAAGTTACACCCCCCCCCACGTAGATCGAATAAGTAAGCCACCTGCTATTGTGATGTCATCACTGATGTCATCAACATCGGACGCCCTTGAACATGCCCCAACATGTTCTATAAAGCTGCATTGTGATGTCATTAAGGCTGTATTATGACACGTACAGCTTGGAACCACTAGAGCACGCCAGCCAATTACCATTGGAGTTGGAAGTGGGTAAACAAGTACTAGGATATCTTCCTAAGAAGCCACAGCAGCCGGATAAATTGTATGTTCCACCCAACGGCTATTTTATTCAGCCCGCAAGGGGGAAGCAGCGGCCTACAAAATCTCATTCAGGTAGGTAGGTTCAGTTCTTGGAGGTTGGGGAATGCTTATGGGCAAGGCCTTATGTCTCATCCCAACTTAATTCTCTCACTTCCCAATGTCATAGAAACTTGAAATTTGGCACGAGCATTGATTATGTCATAAATAGGAAAAGTTAATGGGTCCCAACTCGATTATTCAATTCAAAGCGCCAAAGAATTAGCGTTCAAATTTTACGTACGGAATCTAATTCTCTCATTTCCTGATGTCATAGATAGATAGATAGACTGTATGCAATAACCCAGATAGATAGATAGATAGATAGATAGATAGATAGATAGATAGATAGATAGATAGACTGTATGCAATGACACGTACAGCTTGAAACCATAAATACTAGAGCACGCCAGCCATTTTCAGTCAGTCTCCATTGGAGTTGGAAGTGGGCAAACATGTACTAGGCTATCTTCCAAAGAAGCCACAGCAGCCGGATAAATTGGATGTTCCACACAACGGCTATTTTATTCAGCCTGCAAGGGGGAAGCAGCGGCCTACAAAACCTCAGTGGTCGCTGCTGCCGTCATCTAGATATATAAAAACGAATGTATGTATGTATGTCTGTCTTCGCAGCAACGCGCGACGGGTACGCTAGTCTATATATATAAAATTGAATGTATGTCTGTATGCGTGCGTGCGTGTCTGTCTGTTTGTCCTATATGCGCTACTACACCATTCATCCGATCGCCATGAAACTTTGGAAAGTTGTTAAGTACACTCCTGGGAAGATTATAGGCATAGTACAACTATCCTACGATAAATGGCGCGCGCGCGAGCGTCGTCGAAAGTTACGCCCCCCCCCCACATAGATTGTTTGATTTCCATCACTGGATGTCTGACAGTTAAAGCTACATTGTGATGTCATTAAGGCTCTATTATGACACGTACAGAGCCACGTAGATTGTTCGATTTCCATCATTGCCACTAATTCTCTCACTTCCCGATGTCGTAGAAACATGAAATTTGGCACGAGCATTGACTATGTCATAAATAGGAAAAGGTAATGGGTCCCAACTCGATTATTCAATTCTATGTGCAAAAGAATTAGCGTCCAAATTTTACGTACGGAATCTAATTTTCTCGCTTCCCAATGTCATAAAAACTCGAAATTTGGCGTGAGCATTGATTATGTCATAAATAGGAAAAGCTAATGGGTCCCAACTCTATTATTCAATTCTATGCGCCAAAGAATTGGCGTCCAAATTTTACGTACGGAATCTAATTTTCTCGCTTCCCAATGTCATAGAAAGTCAAAATTTGGCACAAGCATTGATTATGTCATAAATAGGAAAAGCTAATGGGTCCCAACTCAATTATTCAATTCTATGCGCAAAAGAATTAGCGTCCAAATTTTACGTACGGAATGTAATTTTCTCACTTTCCGGTGTCATAGAAACGTGAAATTTGGCACGAGCATTGATTATGTCATACATAGGAAAAGTTAATGGGTCCCACTTCGATTATTCAATTCTATGCGCAAAAGAATTAGCGTCCAAATTTTACGTACGGAATCTAATTTTCTCGCTTCCCAATGTCATAGAAACTTGAAATTTGGCACGAGCATTGATTATGTCATAAATAGGAAAAGCTAATGGGTCCCAACTCGATTATTCAATTCTATGCGCAAAACAATTGGCGTCCAAATTTTACGTACAGAATCGAATTTTCTCGCTTCCCGATGTAATAGAAACTTGAAATTTGGCACGAGCATTGATTATGTCATAAATAGGAGAAGTTAATGGGAAGTTGTTGAGTACACTCCTGGGAAGATTACTGGCATAGTACAACTATCCTACGATAGGTGGCGCGCGTGCGAGCGTCGTCGACAGTTATGCCCCCCCTGACAAAGATCGTTTGATTTCCATCTCAAGCACGAAAGCAAAAGGCATTACGAGCAATTGGATGAGTGTTCAACCAGAAAATGATGCATCCGTGGAACGTTTCGCAAGACAATTGCTGGATATTGAGAATGCTGAGGTAAAATGAAAGCTGTGCTGTGATTGGTTGCTATTTCTTATACTGCTGAGGTAACATGAAAGCTGTGCTGTGATTGGTGGCTACTTCTTATACTACTGAGGTTGCATGAAAGCTGTGCTGCGATTCGTTGTTTTATATTATACCACTGAGGTAACATGAAAGCTGCGCTGTGATTGGTTGCTATATATAATACCGCAGAGGTAACATGAAAGCTGCGCTGTGATTGGTTGCTATATATTATACCGCAGAGGTAACATGAAAGCTGCGCTGTGATTGGTTGCTATTTTTTATATTGCTGAGGCAGAATAAAAGTTGCACTGTGATTGGTTGTTATTTCTCTTACTGCTGAGGTAACATGAAAGCTGCGCTGTGATTGGTTGTTATATTTTATACTGCTAAGGTAACATGAAAGCTGCGCTGTGATTGGTTGTTATATATTATACCACTGAGGTAACATGAAAGCTGCGCTGTGATTGGTTGTTATCTAGATATATAAAAACGAATGAATGTATGTCTGTCTGTCTTCGCAGCAACGCGCGACGGGTAAGCTAGTCTATATACAGTTAGGGCCAGAAATATTTGGACAGTGACACAAGTTTTGTTATTTTAGCTGTTTACAAAAACATGTTCAGAAATACAATTGTATATATAATATGGGCTGAAAGTGCACACTCCCAGCTGCAATATGAGAGTTTCCACATCCAAATCGGAGAAAGGGTTTAGGAATCATAGCTCTGTAATGCATAGCCTCCTCTTTTTCAAGGGACCAAAAGTAATTGGACAATGGACTCTAAGGGCTGCAATTAACTCAGAAAGCGTCTCCCTCGTTAACCTGTAATCAATTAAGTAGTTAAAAGGTCTGGGGTTGATTCCAGGTGTGTGGTTTTGGATTTGGAAGCTGTTGTTGTGACCAGACAACATGCGGTCAAAGGAACTCTCAATTGAGGTGAAGCAGAACATCCTGAGGCTGAAAAAAAAGAAAAAATCCATCAGAGAGATAGCAGACATGCTTGGAGTAGAAAAATCAACAGTTGGGTACATTCTGAGAAAAAAGGAATTCACTGGTGAGCTTGGGAACTCAAAAAGGCCTGGGCATCCACGGAAGACAACGGTGGTGGATGATCGCCGCATACTTTCTTGGTGAAGAAGAACCCGTTCACAACATCAACTGAAGTCCAGAACACTCTCAGGGAAGTAGGTGTATCTGTCTCTAAGTCAACAGTAAAGAGAAGACTCCATGAAAGTAAATACAAAGGGTTCACATCTAGATGCAAACCATTCATCAATTCCAAAAATAGACAGGCCAGAGTTAAATTTGCCGAAAAACACCTCAAGAAGCCAGCCCAGTTCTGGAAAAGTATTCTATGGACAGATGAGACAAAGATCAACCTGTACCAGAATGATGGGAAGAAAAAAGTTTGGAGAAGAAAGGGAACGGCACATGATCCAAGGCACACCACATCCTCTGTAAAACATGGTGGAGGCAACGTGATGGCATGGGCATGCATGGCTTTCAATGGCACTGGGTCACTTGTGTTTATTGATGACATAACACCAGACAAGAGTAGCCGGATGAATTCTGAAGTGTACCGGAATATACTTTCAGCCCAGATTCAGCCAAATGCTGCAAAGTTGATCGGACGGCGCTTCACAGTACAGATGGACAATGACCCCAAGCATACAGCCAAAGCTACCCAGGAGTTCATGAGTGCAAAAAAGTGGAACATTCTGCAATGGCCAAGTCAATCACCAGATCTTAACCCAATTGAGCATGCATTTCACTTGCTCAATTCCAGACTTCAGACGGAAAGACCCACAAACAAGCAAGACCTGAAGGCTGCGGCTGTAAAGGCCTGGCAAAGCATTAAGAAGGAGGAAACCCAGCGTTTGGTGATGTCCATGGGTTCCAGACTTAAGGCAGTGATTGTCTCCAAAGGATTCGCAACAAAATATTGAAAAAAAAATATTTTGTTTGGGTTATGTTTATTTGTCCAATTACTTTTGAGCTCCTAAAATGTGGAGTGTTTGTAAAGAAATGTGTACAATTCCTACATTTTCTATCAGATATTTTTGTTCAACCCTTTAAATTAAACGTTACAATCTGCACTTGAATTCTGTTGTAGAGGCTTCATTTCAAATCCAATGCGGTGGCATGCAGAGCCCAACTCGCGAAAATTGTGTTACTGTCCAAATATTTCTGGCCCTAACTGTATATATAAAATTGAATGTATGTCTGTCTGTGTCTGTCTGTCTGTTTGTCCTTTATGCGCTACTACACCATTCATCCGATCGCCATGAAACTTTGGGAAGTTGTTGAGTACACTCCTGGGAAGATTATAGGCATAGTACATTTATGCTATGATAAATGGCGCACGTGCGAGCATCGTCGACAGTTACACCCCCCCCCCACGTAGATTAATGGGTCCCGACTCGATTATTCAATTTTAAGCGCCAAAGAATTAGCGTCCAAATTTTACGTACGGAATCTAATTCTCTCACTTCCCAATGTCATAGAAACTTGAAATTTGGCACGAGCATTGATTATGTCTTAAATAGGAAAAGCTAATGGGTCCCAACTCGATTATTCAATTCTAAGCGCCAAAGAATTAGCGTCCAAATTTTACGTACAGAATCTAATTCTCTCACTTTCCAATGTAATAGAAACTTGAAATTTGGCACGAGCATTGATTATGTCATAAATAGGAAAAGTTAATGGGTTCCAGCTCGATTATTCAATTCTAAGCGCCAAAGAATTAGCATCCAAATTTTACGTACGGAATCTAATTTTCTCACCTCCCAATGTCATAGAAACTTGAAATTTGGCACGAGCATTGATTATGTCATAAATAGGAAAAGATAATAGGTCCCAGCTCGATTATTCAATTCTAAGTGCCAAAGAGTTAGCGTCCAAATTTTACGTACGGAATCTAATTTTCTCACCTCCCAATGTCATAGAAACTTGAAATTTGGCACGAGCATTAATTATGTCATAAATAGGAAAATTTAATGGGTCCCAACTCGATTATTCAATTCTAAGCGCCAAAGAATTAGCGTCCAAATTTTACGTACAGAATCTAATTCTCTCACTTCCCAATGTCATAGAAACTTGAAATTTGGCACGAGCATTGATTATGTCATAAATAGGAAAAGCTTATGGGTCCCAACTCGATTATTCAATTCTAAGCGCCAAAGAATTAGCGTCCAAATTATACGTACGGAATCTACTTTTCTCACTTCCCAATGTCATAGAAACTTGAAATTTGGCACGAGCATTGACTATGTCATAAATAGGAAAAGTTAATGGGTCCCAGCTCGATTATTCAATTCTAAGCGCAAAACAATTAGCGTCCAAATTTTACGTACGGAACCTAATTTTCTCACCTCTTAATGTCATAGAGACTTGAAATTTGGCACGAGCATTGATTATGTCATAAATAGGAAAAGGTAATGGGTCCCAACTCGATTATTCAATTCTAAGCGCCAAAGAATTAGCGTCCAAATTTTATGTACGGAATCTAATTCTCTCACTTCCCAATGTCATAGAAACTTGAAATTTGGCACGAGCATTGATTATGTCATAAATAGGAAAAGCTAATGGGTCCCAACTCGATTATTCAATTCTAAGCGCAAAGAATTAGCGTCCAAATTTTACGTACGGAATCTAATTTTCTCACTTCCCAATGTCATAGAAACCTGATATTTGGCACGAGCATTGATTATGTCAAAAATAGGAAAAGTTAATGGGTCCCAACTTGATTATTCAATTCTAAGCGCCAAAGAATTAGCGTCCAAATTTTACGTACGGAATCTAATTTTCTCAGTTCCCAATGGCAAAGAAACTTGAAATTTGGCACGAGCATTGATTATGTCATAAATAGGAAAAGATAATAGGTCCCAGCTCGATTATTCAATTCTAAGCGCCAAAGAATTAGCGTCCAAATTTTACGTACGGAATCTAATTTTCTCACCTCCCAATGTCATAGAAACTTGAAATTTGGCACGAGCATTGATTATGTCATAAATAGGAAAAGATAATGGGTCCCAGCTCGATTATTCAATTCTAAGCGCAAAAGAATTAGCATTCAAATTTTACATACGGAATCTAATTCTCTCACTTCCCAATGTCATAGAAACTTGAAATTTGGCACGAGCATTGATTATGTCATAAATAGGAAAAGTTAATGGGTCCCAGCTCGATTATTCAATTCTAAGCGCCAAAGAATTAGCGTCCAAATTTTATGTACGGAATGTAATTTTCTCGCTTCCCAATGTCATAGAAACTTGAAATTTGACACGAGCATTGATTATGTCATAAATAGGAAAAGTTAATAGGTCCCAACTCGATTATTCAATTCTAAGCGCCAAAGAATTAGCGTCCAAATTTTACGTACAGAATCTAATTTTCTCACTTCCCAATGTCATAGAAACTTGAAATTTGGCACGAGCATTGATTATGTCATAAATAGGAAAAGTTAATAGGTCCTAACTCGATTATTCAATTCTAAGCGCCAAAGAATTAGCGTCCAAATTTTACGTACAGAATCTAATTTTCTCGCTTCCCAATGTAATAGAAACTTGAAATTTGGCACGAGCATTGATTATGTCATAAATAGGAAAAGTTAATGGGTCCCAGCTCGATTATTCAATTCTAAGCGCCAAAGAATTAGCGTCCAAATTTTATGTACGGAATCTAATTCTCTCACTTCCCAATGTCATAGAAACTTGAAATTTGGCACGAGCATTGATTATGTCTTAAATAGGAAAAGCTAATGGGTCCCAACTCGATTATTCAATTCTAAGCGCCAAAGAATTAGCGTCCAAATTTTACGTACAGAATCTAATTCTCTCACTTTCCAATGTAATAGAAACTTGAAATATGGCACGAGCATTGATTATGTCATAAATAGGAAAAGTTAATGGGTCCCAACTCGATTATTCAATTCTAAGCGCTAAAGAATTAGTGTCCAAATTTTACGTACGGAATCTAATTTTCTCACCTCCCAATGTCATAGAAACATGAAATTTAGCACGAGCATTGATTATGTCAAAAATAGGAAAAGTTAATGGGTCCCAACTCCATTATTCAATTCTAAACGCCAAAGAATTAGCGTCCAAATTTTATGTACGGAATCTAATTCTCTCACTTCCCAATGTAATAGAAACTTGAAATTTGGCACGAGCATTGATTATGTCATAAATAGGAAAAGTTAATGGGTCCCAGCTCGATTATTCAATTCTAAGCGCCAAAGAATTAGCGTCCAAATTTTATGTACGGAATCTAATTCTCTCACTTCCCAATGTCATAGAAACTTGAAATTTGGCACGAGCATTGATTATGTCTTAAATAGGAAAAGCTAATGGGTCCCAACTCGATTATTCAATTCTAAGCGCCAAAGAATTAGCGTCCAAATTTTACGTACAGACTCTAATTTTCTCACTTCCCAATGTCATGGAAACTTGAAATTTGGCACGAGCATTGATTATGTCATAAATAGGAAAAGTTAATAGGTCCCAACTCGATTATTCAATTCTAAGCGCCAAAGAATTAGCGTCCAAATTTTACGTACGGAATCTAATTTTCTCACCTCATAATGTCATAGAAACTTGAAATTTGGCACGAGCATTGATTATGTCAAAAATAGAAAAAGATAATGGGTCCCAACTAAATGAATCAATTCTAAGCGCCAAAGAATTAGCGTCCAAATTTTACGTACAGAATCTAATTCTCTCACCTCCCAATGTCATAGAAATTTGAAATTTGGCACGAGCATTGATTATGTCATAAATAGGAAAAGATAATGGGTCTCAACTCGATTATTCAATTCTAAGCGCCAAAGAAATAGCGTTCAAATTTTATGTACGGAATCTAATTATCTCGCTACCCAATGTCATAGAAACTTGAAATTTGGCACGAGCATTGATTATGTCATAAATAGGAAAAGTTAATAGGTCCCAACTCGATTATTCAATTCTAAGCGCCAAAGAATTAGCGTCCAAATTTTACATACGGAATCTAATTCTCTCACTTCCCAATGTCATAGAAACTTGAAATTTGGCACGAGCATTGATTCATAAATAGGAAAAGCTAATGGGTCCCAACTCGATTATTCAATTCTAAGCGCCAAAGAATTAGCGTCCAAATTTTACATACGGAATCTAATTCTCTCACTTCCCAATGTCATAGAAACTTGAAATTTGGCACGAGCATTGATTCATAAATAGCAAAAGCTAATGGGTCCCAACTCGATTATTCAATTCTAAGCGCCAAAGAATTAGCGTCCAAATTTTACGTACGGAATCTAATTTTCTCACTTCCCAATGTCATAGAAACCTGATATTTGGCACGAGCATTGATTATGTCAAAAATAGGAAAAGTTAATGGGTCCCAACTCGATTATTCAATTCTAAGCGCCAAAGAATTAGCGTCCAAATTTTACGTACGGAATCTAATTTTCTCACTTCCCAATGTCATAGAAACCTGATATTTGGCACGAGCATTGATTATGTCAAAAATAGGAAAACTTAATGGGTCCCAACTCGATTATTCAATTCTAAGCGCCAAAGAATTAGCGTCCAAATTTTACATACGGAATCTAATTCTCTCACTTCCCAATGTAATAGAAACCTGATATTTGGCACGAGCATTGATTATGTCATAAATAGGAAAAGTTAATGGGTTCCAGCTCGATTATTCAACTCTAAGCGCCAAGGAATTAGCGTCCAAATTTTACGTACGGAATCTTATTTTCTCACTTCCCAATGGCATAGAAACTTGAAATTTGGCACGAGCATTGATTATGTCATAAATAGGAAAAGATAATGGGTCCCAGCTCGATTATTCAATTCTAAGCGCCAAAGAATTAGCGTCCAAATTTTACGTACGGTATCTAATTTTCTCACCTTCCAATGTCATAGAAATTTGAAATTTGGCACGAGCATTGATTATGTCATAAAAAGGAAAAGATAATGGGTCCCAACTCGATTATTCAATTCTAAGCGCCAAAGAATTAGCGTCCAAATTTTACGTACAGAATCTAATTTTCTCACTTCATAATGTAATAGAAACTTGAAATTTGGCACGAGCATTGATTATGTCAAAAATAGAAAAACTTAATGGTCCCAACTAAATTAATCAATTCTAAGCGCCTAAGAATTAGCGTCCAAATTTTACGTACAGAATCTAATTCTCTCACCTCCCAATGTCATAGAAACTTGAAATTTGGCACGAGCATTGATTATGTCATAAATAGGAAAAGTTAATAGGTCCCAACTCGATTATTCAATTCTAAGTGCCAAAGAATTAGCGTCCAAATTTTACGTACGGAATCTACTTTTCTCACTTCCCAATGTCATAGAAACTTGAAATTTGGCACGAGCATTGATTATGTCATAAATCGGAAAAGTTAATAGGTCCCAACTCGATTATTCAATTCTAAGCGCCAATGAATTAGCGTCCAAATTTTATGTACGGAATCTAATTCTCTCACTTTCCAATGTCATAGAAACTTGAAATTTGGCACAAGCATTGATTATGTCATAAATAGGAAAAATTAATGGGTCCCAGCTCGATTATTCAATTCTAAGCGCCAAAGAATTAGCGTCCAAATTTTACATACGGAATCTAATTCTCTCACTTCCCAATGTCATAGAAACTTGAAATTTGGCACGAGCATTGATTATGTCATAAATAGGAAAAGCTAATGGGTCCCAACTCGATTATTCAATTCTAAGCGCCAAAGAATTAGCGTCCAAATTTTACGTACGTAATCTAATTTTCTCACTTCCCAATGTCATAGAAACCTGATATTTGGCACGAGCATTGATTATGTCAAAAATAGGAAAAGTTAATGGGTCCCAACTCGATTATTCAATTCTAAGCGCCAAAGAATTAGCGTCCAAATTTTACATACGGAATCTAATTCTCTCACTTCCCAATGTAATAGAAACCTGATATTTGGCACGAGCATTGATTATGTCATAAATAGCAAAAGTTAATGGGTCCCAACTCGATTATTCAATTCTAATCGCCAAAGAATTTGCGTCCAAATTTTATGTACGGAATCTAACTCTCTCACTTCCCAATGTCATAGAAACTTGAAATTTGGCACGAGCATTGATTATGTCATAAATAGGAAAAGCTAATGGGTCCCAACTCGATTATTCAATTCTAAGCGCCAAAGAATTAGCGTCCAAATTTTACGTACGGAATCTAATTTTCTCACTTCCCAATGTCATAGAAACCTGATATTTGGCACGAGCATTGATTATGTCAAAAATAGGAAAAGTTAATGGGTCCCAACTCGATTATTCAATTCTAAGCGCCAAAGAATTAGCGTCCAAATTTTACATACGGAATCTAATTCTCTCACTTCCCAATGTAATAGAAACCTGATATTTGGCACGAGCATTGATTATGTCATAAATAGGAAAAGTTAATGGGTTCCAGCTCGATTATTCAACTCTAAGCGCCAAAGAATTAGCGTCCAAATTTTACGTACGGAATCTTATTTTCTCACTTCCCAATGGCATAGAAACTTGAAATTTGGCACGAGCATTGATTATGTCATAAATAGGAAAAGATAATGGGTCCCAGCTCGATTATTCAATTCTAAGCGCCAAAGAATTAGCGTCCAAATTTTACGTACGGAATCTAATTTTCTCACCTCCCAATGTCATAGAAACTTGAAATTTGGCACGAGCATTGATTATGTCATAAAAAGGAAAAGATAATGGGTTCCAGCTCGATTATTCAATTCTAAGCGCCAAAGAATTAGCGTCCAAATTTTACGTACAGAATCTAATTTTCTCACCTCATAATGTCATAGAAACTTGAAATTTGGCACGAGCATTGATTATGTCAAAAATAGAAAAAGTTAATGGGTCCCAACTAAATTAATCAATTCTAAGCGCCTAAGAATTAGCGTCCAAATTTTACGTACAGAATCTAATTCTCTCACCTCCCAATGTCATAGAAACTTGAAATTTGGCACGAGCATTGATTATGTCATAAATAGGAAAAGTTAATAGGTCCCAACTCGATTATTCAATTCTAAGTGCCAAAGAATTAGCGTCCAAATTTTACGTACGGAATCTACTTTTCTCACTTCCCAATGTCATAGAAACTTGAAATTTGGCACGAGCATTGATTATGTCATAAATCGGAAAAGTTAATAGGTCCCAACTCGATTATTCAATTCTAAGCGCCAAAGAATTAGCGTCCAAATTTTACTTACGGAATCTAATTCTCTCACTTTCCAATGTCATAGAAACTTGAAATTTGGCACAAGCATTGATTATGTCATAAATAGGAAAAGTTAATGGGTCCCAGCTCGATTATTCAATTCTAAGCGCCAAAGAATTAGAGTCCAAATTTTATGTACGGAATCTAATTCTCTCACTTCCCAATGTCATAGAAACTTGAAATTTGGCACGAGCATTGATTATGTCATAAATAGGAAAAGCTAATGGGTCCCAACTCGATTATTCAATTCTAAGCGCCAAAGAATTAGCGTCCAAATTTTACGTACGGAATCTAATTTTCTCACTTCCCAATGTCATAGAAACCTGATATTTGGCACGAGCATTGATTATGTCAAAAATAGGAAAAGTTAATGGGTCCCAACTCGATTATTCAATTCTAAGCGCCAAAGAATTAGCGTCCAAATTTTACATACGGAATCTAATTCTCTCACTTCCCAATGTAATAGAAACCTGATATTTGGCACGAGCATTGATTATCTCATAAATAGGAAAAGTTAATGGGTTCCAGCTCGATTATTCAACTCTAAGCGCCAAAGAATTAGCGTCCAAATTTATGTACGGAATCTAATTCTCTCACTTCCCAATGTCATAGAAACCTGATATTTGGCACGAGCATTGATTATGTCAAAAATAGGAAAAGTTAATGGGTCCCAACTCGATTATTCAATTCTAAGCGCCAAAGAATTAGCGTCCAAATTTTACATACGGAATCTAATTCTCTCACTTCCCAATGTCATAGAAACTTGAAATTTGGCACGAGCATTGATTATGTCATAAATAGGAAAAGCTAATGGGTCCCAACTCGATTATTCAATTCTAAGCGCCAAAGAATTAGCGTCCAAATTTTACGTACGGAATCTAATTTTCTAACTTCCCAATGTCATAGAAACCTGATATTTGGCACGAGCATTGATTATGTCAAAAATAGGAAAAGTTAATGGGTCCCAACTCGATTATTCAATTCTAAGCGCCAAAGAATTAGCGTCCAAATTTTACATACGGAATCTGATTCTCTCACTTCCCAATGTAATAGAAACCTGATATTTGGCACGAGCATTGATTATGTCATAAATAGGAAAAGTTAATGGGTTCCAGCTCGATTATTCAACTCTAAGCGCCAAAGAATTAGCGTCCAAATTTTACGTACGGAATCTTATTTTCTCACTTCCCAATGGCATAGAAACTTGAAATTTGGCACGAGCATTGATTATGTCATAAATAGGAAAAGATAATGGGTTCCAGCTCGATTATTCAATTCTAAGCGCCAAAGAATTAGCGTCCAAATTTTACGTACGGAATCTAATTTTCTCACCTCCCAATGTCATAGAAACTTGAAATTTGGCACGAGCATTGATTATGTCATAAAAAGGAAAAGATAATGGGTTCCAGCTCGATTATTCAATTCTAAGCGCAAAAGAATTAGCATTCAAATTTTACGTACGGAATCTAATTCTCTCACTTCCCAATGCAATAGAAACTTGAAATTTGGCACGAGCATTAATTATGTCATAAATAGGAAAAGTTAATGGGTCCCAGCTCGATTATTCAATTCTAAGCGCCAAAGAATTAGCGTCCAAATTTTACGTACGGAATCTAATTCTCTCACTTCCCAATGTCATAGAAACTTGAAATTTGGCACGAGCATTGATTATGTCTTAAATAGGAAAAGCTAATGAGTCCCAACTCGATTATTCAATTCTAAGCGCCAAAGAATTAGCGTCCAAATTTTACGTACAGAATCTAATTTTCTCACTTCCCAATGTCATAAAAACTTGAAATTTGGCACGAGCATTGATTATGTCATAAATAGGAAAAGTTAATAGGTCCCAACTCGATTATTCAATTCTAAGCGCCAAAGAATTAGCGTCCAAATTTTACGTACAGAATCTAATTTTCTCACTTCATAATGTCATAGAAACTTGAAATTTGGCACGAGCATTATGTCAAAAATAGAAAAAGTTAATGGTCCCAACTAAATTAATCAATTCTAAGCGCCTAAGAATTAGCGTCCAAATTTTACGTACAGAATCTAATTCTCTCACCTCCCAATGTCATAGAAACTTGAAATTTGGCACGAGCATTGATTATGTCATAAATAGGAAAAGTTAATAGGTCCCAACTCGATTATTCAATTCTAAGTGCCAAAGAATTAGCGTCCAAATTTTACGTACGGAATCTACTTTTCTCACTTCCCAATGTCATAGAAACTTGAAATTTGGCACGAGCATTGATTATGTCATAAATCGGAAAAGTTAATAGGTCCCAACTCGATTATTCAATTCTAAGCGCCAATGAATTAGCGTCCAAATTTTACATACGGAATCTAATTCTCTCACTTTCCAATGTCATAGAAACTTGAAATTTGGCACAAGCATTGATTATGTCATAAATAGGAAAAGTTAATGGGTCCCAGCTCGATTATTCAATTCTAAGCGCCAAAGAATTAGCGTCCAAATTTTACATACGGAATCTAATTCTCTCACTTCCCAATGTCATAGAAACTTGAAATTTGGCACGAGCATTGATTATGTCATAAATAGGAAAAGCTAATGGGTCCCAACTCGATTATTCAATTCTAAGCGCCAAAGAATTAGCGTCCAAATTTTACGTACAGAATCTAATTCTCTCACCTCCCAATGTCATAGAAACTTGAAATTTGGCACGAGCATTGATTATGTCATAAATAGGAAAAGTTAATAGGTCCCAACTCGATTATTCAATTCTAAGTGCCAAAGAATTAGCGTCCAAATTTTACGTACGGAATCTACTTTTCTCACTTCCCAATGTCATAGAAACTTGAAATTTGGCACGAGCATTGATTATGTCATAAATCGGAAAAGTTAATAGGTCCCAACTCGATTATTCAATTCTAAGCGCCAAAGAATTAGCGTCCAAATTTTACTTACGGAATCTAATTCTCTCACTTTCCAATGTCATAGAAACTTGAAATTTGGCACAAGCATTGATTATGTCATAAATAGGAAAAGTTAATGGGTCCCAGCTCGATTATTCAATTCTAAGCGCCAAAGAATTAGAGTCCAAATTTTATGTACGGAATCTAATTCTCTCACTTCCCAATGTCATAGAAACTTGAAATTTGGCACGAGCATTGATTATGTCATAAATAGGAAAAGCTAATGGGTCCCAACTCGATTATTCAATTCTAAGCGCCAAAGAATTAGCGTCCAAATTTTACGTACGGAATCTAATTTTCTCACTTCCCAATGTCATAGAAACCTGATATTTGGCACGAGCATTGATTATGTCAAAAATAGGAAAAGTTAATGGGTCCCAACTCGATTATTCAATTCTAAGCGCCAAAGAATTAGCGTCCAAATTTTACATACGGAATCTAATTCTCTCACTTCCCAATGTAATAGAAACCTGATATTTGGCACGAGCATTGATTATCTCATAAATAGGAAAAGTTAATGGGTTCCAGCTCGATTATTCAACTCTAAGCGCCAAAGAATTAGCGTCCAAATTTATGTACGGAATCTAATTCTCTCACTTCCCAATGTCATAGAAACCTGATATTTGGCACGAGCATTGATTATGTCAAAAATAGTAAAAGTTAATGGGTCCCAACTCGATTATTCAATTCTAAGCGCCAAAGAATTAGCGTCCAAATTTTACATACGGAATCTAATTCTCTCACTTCCCAATGTCATAGAAACTTGAAATTTGGCACGAGCATTGATTATGTCATAAATAGGAAAAGCTAATGGGTCCCAACTCGATTATTCAATTCTAAGCGCCAAAGAATTAGCGTCCAAATTTTACGTACGGAATCTAATTTTCTAACTTCCCAATGTCATAGAAACCTGATATTTGGCACGAGCATTGATTATGTCAAAAATAGGAAAAGTTAATGGGTCCCAACTCGATTATTCAATTCTAAGCGCCAAAGAATTAGCGTCCAAATTTTACATACGGAATCTGATTCTCTCACTTCCCAATGTAATAGAAACCTGATATTTGGCACGAGCATTGATTATGTCATAAATAGGAAAAGTTAATGGGTTCCAGCTCGATTATTCAACTCTAAGCGCCAAAGAATTAGCGTCCAAATTTTACGTACGGAATCTTATTTTCTCACTTCCCAATGGCATAGAAACTTGAAATTTGGCACGAGCATTGATTATGTCATAAATAGGAAAAGATAATGGGTTCCAGCTCGATTATTCAATTCTAAGCGCCAAAGAATTAGCGTCCAAATTTTATTACGGAATCTAATTTTCTCACCTCCCAATGTCATAGAAACTTGAAATTTGGCACGAGCATTGATTATGTCATAAAAAGGAAAAGATAATGGGTTCCAGCTCGATTATTCAATTCTAAGCGCAAAAGAATTAGCATTCAAATTTTACGTACGGAATCTAATTCTCTCACTTCCCAATGCAATAGAAACTTGAAATTTGGCACGAGCATTAATTATGTCATAAATAGGAAAAGTTAATGGGTCCCAGCTCGATTATTCAATTCTAAGCGCCAAAGAATTAGCGTCCAAATTTTACGTACGGAATCTAATTCTCTCACTTCCCAATGTCATAGAAACTTGAAATTTGGCACGAGCATTGATTATGTCTTAAATAGGAAAAGCTAATGAGTCCCAACTCGATTATTCAATTCTAAGCGCCAAAGAATTAGCGTCCAAATTTTACGTACAGAATCTAATTTTCTCACTTCCCAATGTCATAAAAACTTGAAATTTGGCACGAGCATTGATTATGTCATAAATAGGAAAAGTTAATAGGTCCCAACTCGATTATTCAATTCTAAGCGCCAAAGAATTAGCGTCCAAATTTTACGTACAGAATCTAATTTTCTCACTTCATAATGTCATAGAAACTTGAAATTTGGCACGAGCATTATGTCAAAAATAGAAAAAGTTAATGGTCCCAACTAAATTAATCAATTCTAAGCGCCTAAGAATTAGCGTCCAAATTTTACGTACAGAATCTAATTCTCTCACCTCCCAATGTCATAGAAACTTGAAATTTGGCACGAGCATTGATTATGTCATAAATAGGAAAAGTTAATAGGTCCCAACTCGATTATTCAATTCTAAGTGCCAAAGAATTAGCGTCCAAATTTTACGTACGGAATCTACTTTTCTCACTTCCCAATGTCATAGAAACTTGAAATTTGGCACGAGCATTGATTATGTCATAAATCGGAAAAGTTAATAGGTCCCAACTCGATTATTCAATTCTAAGCGCCAATGAATTAGCGTCCAAATTTTACATACGGAATCTAATTCTCTCACTTTCCAATGTCATAGAAACTTGAAATTTGGCACAAGCATTGATTATGTCATAAATAGGAAAAGTTAATGGGTCCCAGCTCGATTATTCAATTCTAAGCGCCAAAGAATTAGCGTCCAAATTTTACATACGGAATCTAATTCTCTCACTTCCCAATGTCATAGAAACTTGAAATTTGGCACGAGCATTGATTATGTCATAAATAGGAAAAGCTAATGGGTCCCAACTCGATTATTCAATTCTAAGCGCCAAAGAATTAGCGTCCAAATTTTACGTACGGAATCTAATTTTCTCACTTCCCAATGTCATAGAAACCTGATATTTGGCACGAGCATTGATTATGTCAAAAATAGGAAAAGTTAATGGGTCCCAACTCGATTATTCAATTCTAAGCGCCAAAGAATTAGCGTCCAAATTTTATGTACGGAATCTAATTCTCTCACTTCCCAATGTCATAGAAACTTGAAATTTGGCACGAGCATTGATTATGTCATAAATAGGAAAAGCTAATGGGTCCCAACTCGATTATTCAATTCTAAGCGCCAAAGAATTAGCCTCCAAATTTTACGTACGGAATCTAATTTTCTCACTTCCCAATGTCATAGAAACCTGATGGCACGAGCATTGATTATGTCAAAAATAGGAAAAGTTAATGGGTCCCAACTCGATTATTCAATTCTAAGCGCCAAAGAATTAGCGTCCAAATTTTACATACGGAATCTAATTCTCTCACTTCCCAATGTAATAGAAACCTGATATTTGGCACGAGCATTGATTATGTCATAAATAGGAAAAGTTAATGGGTTCCAGCTCGATTATTCAACTCTAAGCGCCAAAGAATTAGCGTCTAAATTTTACGTACGGAATCTTATTTTCTCACTTCCCAATGGCATAGAAACTTGAAATTTGGCACGAGCATTGATTATGTCATAAATAGGAAAAGATAATGGGTCCCAGCTCGATTATTCAATTCTAAGCGCCAAAGAATTAGCGTCCAAATTTTACGTACGGAATCTAATTTTCTCACCTCCCAATGTCATAGAAACTTGAAATTTGGCACGAGCATTGATTATGTCATAAAAAGGAAAAGATAATGGGTTCCAGCTCGATTATTCAATTCTAAGCGCAAAAGAATGAGCATTCAAATTTTACGTACGGAATCTAATTTTCTCACTTCCCAATGTAATAGAAACTTGAAATTTGGCACGAGCATTGATTATGTCATAAATAGGAAAAGATAATGGGTCCCAGCTGGATTATTCAATTCTAAGCGCAAAAGAATTAGCATTCAAATTTTACGTACGGAATCTAATTCTCTCACTTCCCAAAGCAATAGAAACTTGAAATTTGGCACGAGCATTGATTATGGAATAAATAGGAAAAGTTAATGGGTCCCAGCTCGATTATTCAATTCTAAGCGCCAAAGAATTAGCGTCCAAATTTTACGTACGGAATCTAATTCTCTCACTTCCCAATGTCATAGAAACTTGAAATTTGGCACGAGCATTGATTATGTCTTAAATAGGAAAAGCTAATGAGTCCCAACTCGATTATTCAATTCTAAGCGCCAAAGAATTAGCGTCCAAATTTTACGTACGGAATCTAATTTTCTCACTTCCCAATGTCAAAGAAACCTGATATTTGGCACGAGCATTGATTATGTCAAAAATAGGAAAAGTTAATGGGTCCCAACTCGATTATTCAATTCTAAGCGCCAAAGAATTAGCGTCCAAATTTTACGTACGGAATCTAATTTTCTCACTTCCCAATGTCATAGAAACCTGATATTTGGCACGAGCATTGATTATGGCAAAAATAGGAAAAGTTAATGGGTCCCAACTCGATTATTCAATTCTAAGCGCCAAAGAATTAGCGTCCAAATTTTACATACAGAATCTAATTCTCTCACTTCCCAATGTAATAGAAACCTGATATTTGGCACAAGCATTGAGTATGTCATAAATAGGAAAAGTTAATGGGTTCCAGCTCGATAATTCAACTCTAAGCGCCAAAGAATTAGCGTCCAAATTTTACGTACGGAATCTAATTTTCTCACTTCCCAATGGCATAGAAACTTGAAATTTGGCACGAGCATTGATTATGTCATAAATACGAAAAGATAATGGGTCCCAGCTCGATTATTCAATTCTAAGCGCCAAAGAATTAGCGTCCAAATTTTACGTACGGAATCTAATTTTCTCACCTCCCAATGTCATAGAAACTTGAAATTTGGCACGAGCATTGATTATGTCATAAAAAGGAAAAGATAATGGGTTCCAGCTCGATTATTCAATTCTAAGCGCAAAAGAATGAGCATTCAAATTTTACGTACGGAATCTAATTCTCTCACTTCCCAATGTAATAGAAACTTGAAATTTGGCACGAGCATTGATTATGTCATAAATAGGAAAAGATAATGGGTCCCAGCTCGATTATTCAATTCTAAGCGCAAAAGAATTAGCATTCAAATTTTACATACGGAATCTAATTCTCTCACTTCCCAATGTCATAGAAACTTGAAATTTGGCACGAGCATTGATTATGTCATAAATAGGAAAAGCTAATGGGTCCCAACTCGATTATTCAATTCTAAGCGCCAAAGAATTAGCGTCCAAATTTTACGTACGGAATCTAATTTTCTCACTTCCCAATGTCATAGAAACCTGATATTTGGCACGAGCATTGATTATGTCAAAAATAGGAAAAGTTAATGGGTCCCAACTCGATTATTCAATTCTAAGCGCCAAAGAATTAGCGTCCAAATTTTACATACGGAATCTAATTCTCTCACTTCCCAATGTAATAGAAACCTGATATTTGGCACGAGCATTGATTATGTCATAAGTAGGAAAAGTTAATGGGTCCCAACTCGATTATTCAATTCTAATCGCCAAAGAATTAGCGTCCAAATTTTATGTACGGAATCTAATTCTCTCACTTCCCAATGTCATAGAAACTTGAAATTTGGCACGAGCATTGATTATGTCATAAATAGGAAAAGCTAATGGGTCCCAACTCGATTATTCAATTCTAAGCGCCAAAGAATTAGCGTCCAAATTTTACGTACGGAATCTAATTTTCTCACTTCCCAATGTCATAGAAACCTGAAATTTGGCACGAGCATTGATTATGTCATAAATAGGAAAAGTTAATAGATCCCAACTCGATTATTCAATTCTAAGCGCTAAAGAATTAGTGTCCAAATTTTACGTACGGAATCTAATTTTCTCACCTCCCAATGTCATAGAAACTTGAAATTTGGCACGAGCATTGATTATGTCATAAAAAGGAAAAGATAATGGGTTCCAGCTCGATTTTTCAATTCTAAGCGCCAAAGAATTAGCGTCCAAATTTTACGTACGGAATCTAATTTTCTCACTTCCCAATGTCATAGAAACTTGAAATTTGGCACGAGCATTGATTATGTCATGAATAGGAAAAGATAATGGGTCCCAACTCGATTATTCAATTCTAAGCGCAAAAGAATTAGCGTTCAAATTTTACGTACGGAATCTAATTCTCTCACTTCCCAATGCAATAGAAACTTGAAATTTGGCACGAGCATTGATTATGTCATAAATAGGAAAAGTTAATGGGTCCCAGCTCGATTATTCAATTCTAAGCGCCAAAGAATTAGCGTCCAAATTTTACGTACGGAATCTAATTCTCTCACTTCCCAATGTCATAGAAACTTGAAATTTGGCACGAGCATTGATTATGTCTTAAATAGGAAAAGCTAATGAGTCCCAACTCGATTATTCAATTCTAAGCGCCAAAGAATTAGCGTCCAAATTTTACGTACAGAATCTAATTTTCTCACTTCCCAATGTCATAAAAACTTGAAATTTGGCACGAGCATTGATTATGTCATAAATAGGAAAAGTTAATAGGTCCCAACTCGATTATTCAATTCTAAGCGCCAAAGAATTAGCGTCCAAATTTTACGTACAGAATCTAATTTTCTCACTTCATAATGTCATAGAAACTTGAAATTTGGCACGAGCATTGATTATGTCAAAAATAGAAAAAGTTAATGGGTCCCAACTAAATTAATCAATTCTAAGCGCCTAAGAATTAGCGACCAAATTTTACGTACAGAATCTAATTCTCTCACCTCCCAATGTCATAGAAACTTGAAATTTGGCACGAGCATTGATTATGTCATAAATAGGAAAAGTTAATAGGTCCCAACTCGATTATTCAATTCTAAGTGCCAAAGAATTAGCGTCCAAATTTTACGTACAGAATCTACTTTTCTCACTTCCCAATGTCATAGAAACTTGAAATTTGGCACGAGCATTGATTATGTCATAAATAGGAAAAGATAATGGGTCCCAGCTCGATTATTCAATTCTAAGCGCCAAAGAATTAGCGTCCAAATTTTACGTACGGAATCTAATTTTCTCACCTCCCAATGTCATAGAAACTTGAAATTTGGCACGAGCATTGATTATGTCATAAAAAGGAAAAGATAATGGGTTCCAGCTCGATTATTCAATTCTAAGCGCAAAAGAATGAGCATTCAAATTTTACGTACGGAATCTAATTCTCTCACTTCCCAATGTAATAGAAACTTGAAATTTGGCACGAGCATTGATTATGTCATAAATAGGAAAAGATAATGGGTCCCAGCTCGATTATTCAATTCTAAGCGCAAAAGAATTAGCATTCAAATTTTACATACGGAATCTAATTCTCTCACTTCCCAATGTCATAGAAACTTGAAATTTGGCACGAGCATTGATTATGTCATAAATAGGAAAAGCTAATGGGTCCCAACTCGATTATTCAATTCTAAGCGCCAAAGAATTAGCGTCCAAATTTTACGTACGGAATCTAATTTTCTCACTTCCCAATGTCATAGAAACCTGATATTTGGCACGAGCATTGATTATGTCAAAAATAGGAAAAGTTAATGGGTCCCAACTCGATTATTCAATTCTAAGCGCCAAAGAATTAGCGTCCAAATTTTACATACGGAATCTAATTCTCTCACTTCCCAATGTAATAGAAACCTGATATTTGGCACGAGCATTGATTATGTCATAAGTAGGAAAAGTTAATGGGTCCCAACTCGATTATTCAATTCTAATCGCCAAAGAATTAGCGTCCAAATTTTATGTACGGAATCTAATTCTCTCACTTCCCAATGTCATAGAAACTTGAAATTTGGCACGAGCATTGATTATGTCATAAATAGGAAAAGCTAATGGGTCCCAACTCGATTATTCAATTCTAAGCGCCAAAGAATTAGCGTCCAAATTTTACGTACGGAATCTAATTTTCTCACTTCCCAATGTCATAGAAACCTGAAATTTGGCACGAGCATTGATTATGTCATAAATAGGAAAAGTTAATAGATCCCAACTCGATTATTCAATTCTAAGCGCTAAAGAATTAGTGTCCAAATTTTACGTACGGAATCTAATTTTCTCACCTCCCAATGTCATAGAAACTTGAAATTTGGCACGAGCATTGATTATGTCATAAAAAGGAAAAGATAATGGGTTCCAGCTCGATTATTCAATTCTAAGCGCCAAAGAATTAGCGTCCAAATTTTACGTACGGAATCTAATTTTCTCACTTCCCAATGTCATAGAAACTTGAAATTTGGCACGAGCATTGATTATGTCATGAATAGGAAAAGATAATGGGTCCCAACTCGATTATTCAATTCTAAGCGCAAAAGAATTAGCGTTCAAATTTTACGTACGGAATCTAATTCTCTCACTTCCCAATGCAATAGAAACTTGAAATTTGGCACGAGCATTGATTATGTCATAAATAGGAAAAGTTAATGGGTCCCAGCTCGATTATTCAATTCTAAGCGCCAAAGAATTAGCGTCCAAATTTTACGTACGGAATCTAATTCTCTCACTTCCCAATGTCATAGAAACTTGAAATTTGGCACGAGCATTGATTATGTCTTAAATAGGAAAAGCTAATGAGTCCCAACTCGATTATTCAATTCTAAGCGCCAAAGAATTAGCGTCCAAATTTTACGTACAGAATCTAATTTTCTCACTTCCCAATGTCATAAAAACTTGAAATTTGGCACGAGCATTGATTATGTCATAAATAGGAAAAGTTAATAGGTCCCAACTCGATTATTCAATTCTAAGCGCCAAAGAATTAGCGTCCAAATTTTACGTACAGAATCTAATTTTCTCACTTCATAATGTCATAGAAACTTGAAATTTGGCACGAGCATTGATTATGTCAAAAATAGAAAAAGTTAATGGGTCCCAACTAAATTAATCAATTCTAAGCGCCTAAGAATTAGCGACCAAATTTTACGTACAGAATCTAATTCTCTCACCTCCCAATGTCATAGAAACTTGAAATTTGGCACGAGCATTGATTATGTCATAAATAGGAAAAGTTAATAGGTCCCAACTCGATTATTCAATTCTAAGTGCCAAAGAATTAGCGTCCAAATTTTACGTACGGAATCTACTTTTCTCACTTCCCAATGTCATAGAAACTTGAAATTTGGCACGAGCATTGATTATGTCATAAATCGGAAAAGTTAATAGGTCCCAACTCGATTATTCAATTCTAAGCGCCAATGAATTAGCGTCCAAATTTTACGTACGGAATCTAATTCTCTTACTTTCCAATGTCATAGAAACTTGAAATTTGGCACGAGCATTGATTATGTCATAAATAGGAAAAGCTAATGGGTCCCAACTCGATTATTCAATTCTAAGCGCCAAAGAATTAGCGTCCAAATTTTACGTACGGAATCTAATTTTCTCACTTCCCAATGTCATAGAAACCTGATATTTGGCACGAGCATTGATTATGTCAAAAATAGGAAAAGTTAATGGGTCCCAACTCGATTATTCAATTCTAAGCGCCAAAGAATTAGCGTCCAAATTTTACATACGGAATCTAATTCTCTCACTTCCCAATGTAATAGAAACCTGATATTTGGCACGAGCATTGATTATGTCATAAATAGGAAAAGTTAATGGGTTCCAGCTCGATTATTCAACTCTAAGCGCCAAAGAATTAGCGTCCAAATTTTACGTACGGAATCTAATTTTCTCACTTCCCAATGGCATAGAAACTTGAAATTTGGCACGAGCATTGATTATGTCATAAATAGGAAAAGATAATGGGTCCCAGCTCGATTATTCAATTCTAAGCGCCAAAGAATTAGCGTCCAAATTTTACGTACGGAATCTAATTTTCTCACCTCCCAATGTCATAGAAACTTGAAATTTGGCACGAGCATTGCTTATGTCATAAAAAGGAAAAGATAATAGGTTCCAGCTCGATTATTCAATTCTAAGCGCAAAAGAATGAGCATTCAAATTTTACGTACGGAATCTAATTCTCTCACTTCCCAATGTAATAGAAACTTGAAATTTGGCACGAGCATTGATTATGTCATAAATAGGAAAAGATAATGGGTCCCAGCTCGATTGTTCAATTCTAAGCGCAAAAGAATTAGCATTCAAATTTTACGTACGGAATCTAATTCTCTCACTTCCCAATGCAATAGAAACTTGAAATTTGGCACGAGCATTGATTATGGAATAAATAGGAAAAGTTAATGGGTCCCAACTCGATTATTCAATTCTAAGCGCCAAAGAATTAGCGTCCAAATTTTACGTACGGAATCTAATTTTCTCACTTCCCAATGTCATAAAAACTTGAAATTTGGCACGAGCATTGATTATGTCAGAAATATGAAAAGTTAATGGGTCCCAACTCGATTATTCAATTCTAAGCGCCAAAGAATTAGCGTCCAAATTTTACATACAGAATCTAATTTTCTCACTTCATAATGTCATAGAAACTTGAAATTTGGCACGAGCATTGATTATGTCAAAAATAGAAAAAGTTAATGGGTCCCAACTAAATTAATCAATTCTAAGCGCCTAAGAATTAGCGTCCAAATTTTACGTACAGAATCTAATTCTCTCACCTCCCAATGTCATAGAAACTTGAAATTTGGCACGAGCATTGATTATGTCATAAATAGGAAAAGTTAATAGGTCCCAACTCGATTATTCAATTCTAAGTGCCAAAGAATTAGCGTCCAAATTTTACGTACGGAATCTACTTTTCTCACTTCCCAATGTCATAGAAACTTGAAATTTGGCACGAGCATTGATTATGTCATAAATCGGAAAAGTTAATAGGTCCCAACTCGATTATTCAATTCTAAGCGCCAAAGAATTAGCGTCCAAATTTTACTTACGGAATCTAATTCTCTCACTTTCCAATGTCATAGAAACTTGAAATTTGGCACAAGCATTGATTATGTCATAAATAGGAAAAGTTAATGGGTCCCAGCTCGATTATTGAATTCTAAGCGCCAAAGAATTAGAGTCCAAATTTTATGTACGGAATCTAATTCTCTCACTTCCCAATGTCATAGAAACTTGAAATTTGGCACGAGCATTGATTATGTCATAAATAGGAAAAGCTAATGGGTCCCAACTCGATTATTCAATTCTAAGCGCCAAAGAATTAGCGTCCAAATTTTACGTACGGAATCTAATTTTCTCACTTCCCAATGTCATAGAAACTTGAAATTTGGCACGAGCATTGCTTATGTCATAAAAAGGAAAAGATAATAGGTTCCAGCTCGATTATTCAATTCTAAGCGCAAAAGAATGAGCATTCAAATTTTACGTACGGAATCTAATTCTCTCACTTCCCAATGTAATAGAAACTTGAAATTTGGCACGAGCATTGATTATGTCATAAATAGGAAAAGATAATGGGTCCCAGCTCGATTGTTCAATTCTAAGCGCAAAAGAATTAGCATTCAAATTTTACGTACGGAATCTAATTCTCTCACTTCCCAATGCAATAGAAACTTGAAATTTGGCACGAGCATTGATTATGGAATAAATAGGAAAAGTTAATGGGTCCCAACTCGATTATTCAATTCTAAGCGCCAAAGAATTAGCGTCCAAATTTTACGTACGGAATCTAATTTTCTCACTTCCCAATGTCATAAAAACTTGAAATTTGGCACGAGCATTGATTATGTCATAAATATGAAAAGTTAATAGGTCCCAACTCGATTATTCAATTCTAAGCGCCGAAGAATTAGCGTCCAAATTTTACATACAGAATCTAATTTTCTCACTTCATAATGTCATAGAAACTTGAAATTTGGCACGAGCATTGATTATGTCAAAAATAGAAAAAGTTAATGGGTCCCAACTAAATTAATCAATTCTAAGCGCCTAAGAATTAGCGTCCAAATTTTACGTACAGAATCTAATTCTCTCACCTCCCAATGTCATAGAAACTTGAAATTTGGCACGAGCATTGATTATGTCATAAATAGGAAAAGTTAATAGGTCCCAACTCGATTATTCAATTCTAAGTGCCAAAGAATTAGCGTCCAAATTTTACGTACGGAATCTACTTTTCTCACTTCCCAATGTCATAGAAACTTGAAATTTGGCACGAGCATTGATTATGTCATAAATCGGAAAAGTTAATAGGTCCCAACTCGATTATTCAATTCTAAGCGCCAAAGAATTAGCGTCCAAATTTTACTTACGGAATCTAATTCTCTCACTTTCCAATGTCATAGAAACTTGAAATTTGGCACAAGCATTGATTATGTCATAAATAGGAAAAGTTAATGGGTCCCAGCTCGATTATTAAATTCTAAGCGCCAAAGAATTAGAGTCCAAATTTTATGTACGGAATCTAATTCTCTCACTTCCCAATGTCATAGAAACTTGAAATTTGGCACGAGCATTGATTATGTCATAAATAGGAAAAGCTAATGGGTCCCAACTCGATTATTCAATTCTAAGCGCCAAAGAATTAGCGTCCAAATTTTACGTACGGAATCTAATTTTCTCACTTCCCAATGTCATAGAAACTTGAAATTTGGCACGAGCATTGCTTATGTCATAAAAAGGAAAAGATAATAGGTTCCAGCTCGATTATTCAATTCTAAGCGCAAAAGAATGAGCATTCAAATTTTACGTACGGAATCTAATTCTCTCACTTCCCAATGTAATAGAAACTTGAAATTTGGCACGAG
Organism: Eleutherodactylus coqui; assembly: GCF_035609145.1. NCBI lineage: Eukaryota > Metazoa > Chordata > Amphibia > Anura > Eleutherodactylidae > Eleutherodactylus > Eleutherodactylus coqui. Next base: position 66,293,022 of record NC_089847.1, on the reverse strand, counting down.
CATTGATTATGTCATAAATAGGAAAAGATAATGGGTCCCAGCTCGATTGTTCAATTCTAAGCGCAAAAGAATTAGCATTCAAATTTTACGTACGGAATCTAATTCTCTCACTTCCCAATGCAATAGAAACTTGAAATTTGGCACGAGCATTGATTATGGAATAAATAGGAAAAGTTAATGGGTCCCAACTCGATTATTCAATTCTAAGCGCCAAAGAATTAGCGTCCAAATTTTACGTACGGAATCTAATTTTCTCACTTCCCAATGTCATAAAAACTTGAAATTTGGCACGAGCATTGATTATGTCATAAATATGAAAAGTTAATAGGTCCCAACTCGATTATTCAATTCTAAGCGCCAAAGAATTAGCGTCCAAATTTTACATACAGAATCTAATTTTCTCACTTCATAATGTTATAGAAACTTGAAATTTGGCACGAGCATTGATTATGTCAAAAATAGAAAAAGTTAATGGGTCCCAACTAAATTAATCAATTCTAAGCGCCTAAGAATTAGCGTCCAAATTTTACGTACAGAATCTAATTCTCTCACCTCCCAATGTCATAGAAACTTGAAATTTGGCACGAGCATTGATTATGTCATAAATAGGAAAAGTTAATAGGTCCCAACTCGATTATTCAATTCTAAGTGCCAAAGAATTAGCGTCCAAATTTTACGTACGGAATCTACTTTTCTCACTTCCCAATGTCATAGAAACTTGAAATTTGGCACGAGCATTGATTATGTCATAAATCGGAAAAGTTAATAGGTCCCAACTCGATTATTCAATTCTAAGCGCCAAAGAATTAGCGTCCAAATTTTACTTACGGAATCTAATTCTCTCACTTTCCAATGTCATAGAAACTTGAAATTTGGCACAAGCATTGATTATGTCATAAATAGGAAAAGTTAATGGGTCCCAGCTCGATTATTAAATTCTAAGCGCCAAAGAATTAGAGTCCAAATTTTATGTACGGAATCTAATTCTCTCACTTCCCAATGTCATAGAAACTTGAAATTTGGCACGAGCATTGATTATGTCATAAATAGGAAAAGCTAATGGGTCCCAACTCGATTATTCAATTCTAAGCGCCAAAGAATTAGCGTCCAAATTTTACGTACGGAATCTAATTTTCTCACTTCCCAATGTCATAGAAACCTGATATTTGGCACGAGCATTGATTATGTCAAAAATAGGAAAAGTTAATGGGTCCCAACTCGATTATTCAATTCTAAGCGCCAAAGAATTAGCGTCCAAATTTTACATACGGAATCTAATTCTCTCACTTCCCAATGTAATAGAAACCTGATATTTGGCACGAGCATTGATTATGTCAAAAATAGGAAAAGTTAATGGGTCCCAACTCGATTATTCAATTCTAAGCGCCAAAGAATTAGCGTCCAAATTTTACATACGGAATCTAATTCTCTCACTTCCCAATGTAATAGAAACCTGATATTTGGCACGAGCATTGATTATGTCATAAATAGGAAAAGTTAATGGGTTCCAGCTCGATTATTCAACTCTAAGCGCCAAAGAATTAGCGTCCAAATTTTACGTACGGAATCTAATTTTCTCACTTCCCAATGGCATAGAAACTTGAAATTTGGCACGAGCATTGATTATGTCATAAATAGGAAAAGATAATGGGTCCCAGCTCGATTATTCAATTCTAAGCGCCAAAGAATTAGCGTCCAAATTTTACGTACGGAATCTAATTTTCTCACCTCCCAATGTCATAGAAACTTGAAATTTGGCACGAGCATTGATTATGTCATAAAAAGGAAAAGATAATGGGTTCCAGCTCGATTATTCAATTCTAAGCGCAAAAGAATGAGCATTCAAATTTTACGTACGGAATCTAATTCTCTCACTTCCCAATGTAATAGAAACTTGAAATTTGGCACGAGCATTGATTATGTCATAAATAGGAAAAGATAATGGGTCCCAGCTCGATTGTTCAATTCTAAGCGCAAAAGAATTAGCATTCAAATTGTACGTACGGAATCTAATTCTCTCACTTCCCAATGCAATAGAAACTTGAAATTTGGCACGAGCATTGATTATGGAATAAATAGGAAAAGTTAATGGGTCCCAACTCGATTATTCAATTCTAAGCGCCAAAGAATTAGCGTCCAAATTTTACGTACGGAATCTAATTTTCTCACTTCCCAATGTCATAAAAACTTGAAATTTGGCACGAGCATTGATTATGTCATAAATATGAAAAGTTAATAGGTCCCAACTCGATTATTCAATTCTAAGCGCCAAAGAATTAGCGTCCAAATTTTACGTACAGAATCTAATTTTCTCACTTCATAATGTTATAGAAACTTGAAATTTGGCACGAGCATTGATTATGTCAAAAATAGAAAAAGTTAATGGGTCCCAACTAAATTAATCAATTCTAAGCGCCTAAGAATTAGCGTCCAAATTTTACGTACAGAATCTAATTCTCTCACCTCCCAATGTCATAGAAACTTGAAATTTGGCACGAGCATTGATTATGTCATAAATAGGAAAAGTTAATAGGTCCCAACTCGATTATTCAATTCTAAGTGCCAAAGAATTAGCGTCCAAATTTTACGTACGGAATCTAATTTTCTCACTTCCCAATGTCATAGAAACCTGATGGCACGAGCATTGATTATGTCAAAAATAGGAAAAGTTAATGGGTCCCAACTCGATTATTCAATTCTAAGCGCCAAAGAATTAGCGTCCAAATTTTACATACGGAATCTAATTCTCTCACTTCCCAATGTAATAGAAACCTGATATTTGGCACGAGCATTGATTATGTCATAAATAGGAAAAGTTAATGGGTTCCAGCTCGATTATTCAACTCTAAGCGCCAAAGAATTAGCGTTTAAATTTTACGTACGGAATCTTATTTTCTCACTTCCCAATGGCATAGAAACTTGAAATTTGGCACGAGCATTGATTATGTCATAAATAGGAAAAGATAATGGGTCCCAGCTCGATTATTCAATTCTAAGCGCCAAAGAATTAGCGTCCAAATTTTACGTACGGAATCTAATTTTCTCACCTCCCAATGTCATAGAAACTTGAAATTTGGCACGAGCATTGATTATGTCATAAAAAGGAAAAGATAATGGGTTCCAGCTCGATTATTCAATTCTAAGCGCAAAAGAATGAGCATTCAAATTTTACGTACGGAATCTAATTTTCTCACTTCCCAATGTAATAGAAACTTGAAATTTGGCACGAGCATTGATTATGGAATAAATAGGAAAAGTTAATGGGTCCCAACTCGATTATTCAATTCTAAGCGCCAAAGAATTAGCGTCCAAATTTTACGTACGGAATCTAATTTTCTCACTTCCCAATGTCATAAAAACTTGAAATTTGGCACGAGCATTGATTATGTCATAAATATGAAAAGTTAATAGGTCCCAACTCGATTATTCAATTCTAAGCGCCAAAGAATTAGCGTCCAAATTTTACATACAGAATCTAATTTTCTCACTTCATAATGTCATAGAAACTTGAAATTTGGCACGAGCATTGATTATGTCAAAAATAGAAAAAGTTAATGGGTCCCAACTAAATTAATCAATTCTAAGCGCCTAAGAATTAGCGTCCAAATTTTACGTACAGAATCTAATTCTCTCACCTCCCAATGTCATAGAAACTTGAAATTTGGCACGAGCATTGATTATGTCATAAATAGGAAAAGTTAATAGGTCCCAACTCGATTATTCAATTCTAAGTGCCAAAGAATTAGCGTCCAAATTTTACGTACGGAATCTACTTTTCTCACTTCCCAATGTCATAGAAACTTGAAATTTGGCACGAGCATTGATTATGTCATAAATCGGAAAAGTTAATAGGTCCCAACTCGATTATTCAATTCTAAGCGCCAAAGAATTAGCGTCCAAATTTTACTTACGGAATCTAATTCTCTCACTTTCCAATGTCATAGAAACTTGAAATTTGGCACAAGCATTGATTATGTCATAAATAGGAAAAGTTAATGGGTCCCAGCTCGATTATTAAATTCTAAGCGCCAAAGAATTAGAGTCCAAATTTTATGTACGGAATCTAATTCTCTCACTTCCCAATGTCATAGAAACTTGAAATTTGGCACGAGCATTGATTATGTCATAAATAGGAAAAGCTAATGGGTCCCAACTCGATTATTCAATTCTAAGCGCCAAAGAATTAGCGTCCAAATTTTACGTACGGAATCTAATTTTCTCACTTCCCAATGTCATAGAAACCTGATATTTGGCACGAGCATTGATTATGTCAAAAATAGGAAAAGTTAATGGGTCCCAACTCGATTATTCAATTCTAAGCGCCAAAGAATTAGCGTCCAAATTTTACATACGGAATCTAATTCTCTCACTTCCCAATGTAATAGAAACCTGATATTTGGCACGAGCATTGATTATGTCAAAAATAGGAAAAGTTAATGGGTCCCAACTCGATTATTCAATTCTAAGCGCCAAAGAATTAGCGTCCAAATTTTACATACGGAATCTAATTCTCTCACTTCCCAATGTAATAGAAACCTGATATTTGGCACGAGCATTGATTATGTCATAAATAGGAAAAGTTAATGGGTTCCAGCTCGATTATTCAACTCTAAGCGCCAAAGAATTAGCGTCCAAATTTTACGTACGGAATCTAATTTTCTCACTTCCCAATGGCATAGAAACTTGAAATTTGGCACGAGCATTGATTATGTCATAAATAGGAAAAGATAATGGGTCCCAGCTCGATTATTCAATTCTAAGCGCCAAAGAATTAGCGTCCAAATTTTACGTACGGAATCTAATTTTCTCACCTCCCAATGTCATAGAAACTTGAAATTTGGCACGAGCATTGATTATGTCATAAAAAGGAAAAGATAATGGGTTCCAGCTCGATTATTCAATTCTAAGCGCAAAAGAATGAGCATTCAAATTTTACGTACGGAATCTAATTCTCTCACTTCCCAATGTAATAGAAACTTGAAATTTGGCACGAGCATTGATTATGTCATAAATAGGAAAAGATAATGGGTCCCAGCTCGATTGTTCAATTCTAAGCGCAAAAGAATTAGCATTCAAATTGTACGTACGGAATCTAATTCTCTCACTTCCCAATGCAATAGAAACTTGAAATTTGGCACGAGCATTGATTATGGAATAAATAGGAAAAGTTAATGGGTCCCAACTCGATTATTCAATTCTAAGCGCCAAAGAATTAGCGTCCAAATTTTACGTACGGAATCTAATTTTCTCACTTCCCAATGTCATAAAAACTTGAAATTTGGCACGAGCATTGATTATGTCATAAATATGAAAAGTTAATAGGTCCCAACTCGATTATTCAATTCTAAGCGCCAAAGAATTAGCGTCCAAATTTTACGTACAGAATCTAATTTTCTCACTTCATAATGTTATAGAAACTTGAAATTTGGCACGAGCATTGATTATGTCAAAAATAGAAAAAGTTAATGGGTCCCAACTAAATTAATCAATTCTAAGCGCCTAAGAATTAGCGTCCAAATTTTACGTACAGAATCTAATTCTCTCACCTCCCAATGTCATAGAAACTTGAAATTTGGCACGAGCATTGATTATGTCATAAATAGGAAAAGTTAATAGGTCCCAACTCGATTATTCAATTCTAAGTGCCAAAGAATTAGCGTCCAAATTTTACGTACGGAATCTAATTTTCTCACTTCCCAATGTCATAGAAACCTGATGGCACGAGCATTGATTATGTCAAAAATAGGAAAAGTTAATGGGTCCCAACTCGATTATTCAATTCTAAGCGCCAAAGAATTAGCGTCCAAATTTTACATACGGAATCTAATTCTCTCACTTCCCAATGTAATAGAAACCTGATATTTGGCACGAGCATTGATTATGTCATAAATAGGAAAAGTTAATGGGTTCCAGCTCGATTATTCAACTCTAAGCGCCAAAGAATTAGCGTTTAAATTTTACGTACGGAATCTTATTTTCTCACTTCCCAATGGCATAGAAACTTGAAATTTGGCACGAGCATTGATTATGTCATAAATAGGAAAAGATAATGGGTCCCAGCTCGATTATTCAATTCTAAGCGCCAAAGAATTAGCGTCCAAATTTTACGTACGGAATCTAATTTTCTCACCTCCCAATGTCATAGAAACTTGAAATTTGGCACGAGCATTGATTATGTCATAAAAAGGAAAAGATAATGGGTTCCAGCTCGATTATTCAATTCTAAGCGCAAAAGAATGAGCATTCAAATTTTACGTACGGAATCTAATTTTCTCACTTCCCAATGTAATAGAAACTTGAAATTTGGCACGAGCATTGATTATGTCATAAATAGGAAAAGATAATGGGTCCCAGCTCGATTATTCAATTCTAAGCGCAAAAGAATTAGCATTCAAATTTTACGTACGGAATCTAATTCTCTCACTTCCCAAAGCAATAGAAACTTGAAATTTGGCACGAGCATTGATTATGGAATAAATAGGAAAAGTTAATGGGTCCCAGCTCGATTATTCAATTCTAAGCGCCAAAGAATTAGCGTCCAAATTTTACGTACGGAATCTAATTTTCTCACTTCCCAATGTCATAGAAACTTGAAATTTGGCACGAGCATTGATTATGTCTTAAATAGGAAAAGCTAATGAGTCCCAACTCGATTATTCAATTCTAAGCGCCAAAGAATTAGCGTCCAAATTTTACGTACGGAATCTAATTTTCTCACTTCCCAATGTCATAGAAACCTGATATTTGGCACGAGCATTGATTATGTCAAAAATAGGAAAAGTTAATGGGTCCCAACTCGATTATTCAATTCTAAGCGCCAAAGAATTAGCGTCCAAATTTTACGTACGGAATCTAATTCTCTCACTTCCCAATGTCATAGAAACCTGATATTTGGTACGAGCATTGATTATGTCAAAAATAGGAAAAGTTAATGGGTCCCAACTCGATTATTCAATTCTAAGCGCCAAAGAATTAGCGTCCAAATTTTACATACAGAATCTAATTCTCTCACTTCCCAATGTAATAGAAACCTGATATTTGGCACGAGCATTGATTATGTCATAAATAGGAAAAGTTAATGGGTTCCAGCTCGATAATTCAACTCTAAGCGCCAAAGAATTAGCGTCCAAATTTTACGTACGGAATCTAATTTTCTCACTTCCCAATGGCATAGAAACTTGAAATTTGGCACGAGCATTGATTATGTCATAAATAGGAAAAGATAATGGGTCCCAGCTCGATTATTCAATTCTAAGCGCCAAAGAATTAGCGTCCAAATTTTACGTACGGAATCTAATTTTCTCACCTCCCAATGTCATAGAAACTTGAAATTTGGCACGAGCATTGATTATGTCATAAAAAGGAAAAGATAATGGGTTCCAGCTCGATTATTCAATTCTAAGCGCAAAAGAATGAGCATTCAAATTTTACGTACGGAATCTAATTCTCTCACTTCCCAATGTAATAGAAACTTGAAATTTGGCACGAGCATTGATTATGTCATAAATAGGAAAAGATAATGGGTCCCAGCTCGATTATTCAATTCTAAGCGCAAAAGAATTAGCATTCAAATTTTACATACGGAATCTAATTCTCTCACTTCCCAATGTCATAGAAACTTGAAATTTGGCACGAGCATTGATTATGTCATAAATAGGAAAAGCTAATGGGTCCCAACTCGATTATTCAATTCTAAGCGCCAAAGAATTAGCGTCCAAATTTTACGTACGGAATCTAATTTTCTCACTTCCCAATGTCATAGAAACCTGATATTTGGCACGAGCATTGATTATGTCAAAAATAGGAAAAGTTAATGGGTCCCAACTCGATTATTCAATTCTAAGCGCCAAAGAATTAGCGTCCAAATTTTACATACGGAATCTAATTCTCTCACTTCCCAATGTAATAGAAACCTGATATTTGGCACGAGCATTGATTATGTCATAAGTAGGAAAAGTTAATGGGTCCCAACTCGATTATTCAATTCTAATCGCCAAAGAATTAGCGTCCAAATTTTATGTACGGAATCTAATTCTCTCACTTCCCAATGTCATAGAAACTTGAAATTTGGCACGAGCATTGATTATGTCATAAATAGGAAAAGCTAATGGGTCCCAACTCGATTATTCAATTCTAAGCGCTAAAGAATTAGTGTCCAAATTTTACGTACGGAATCTAATTTTCTCACCTCCCAATGTCATAGAAACTTGAAATTTGGCACGAGCATTGATTATGTCATAAAAAGGAAAAGATAATGGGTTCCAGCTCGATTATTCAATTCTAAGCGCCAAAGAATTAGCGTCCAAATTTTACGTACGGAATCTAATTTTCTCACTTCCCAATGTCATAGAAACTTGAAATTTGGCACGAGCATTGATTATGTCATGAATAGGAAAAGATAATGGGTCCCAACTCGATTATTCAATTCTAAGCGCAAAAGAATTAGCGTTCAAATTTTACGTACGGAATCTAATTCTCTCACTTCCCAATGCAATAGAAACTTGAAATTTGGCACGAGCATTGATTATGTCATAAATAGGAAAAGTTAATGGGTCCCAGCTCGATTATTCAATTCTAAGCGCCAAAGAATTAGCGTCCAAATTTTACGTACGGAATCTAATTCTCTCACTTCCCAATGTCATAGAAACTTGAAATTTGGCACGAGCATTGATTATGTCTTAAATAGGAAAAGCTAATGAGTCCCAACTCGATTATTCAATTCTAAGCGCCAAAGAATTAGCGTCCAAATTTTACGTACAGAATCTAATTTTCTCACTTCCCAATGTCATAAAAACTTGAAATTTGGCACGAGCATTGATTATGTCATAAATCGGAAAAGTTAATAGGTCCCAACTCGATTATTCAATTCTAAGCGCCAAAGAATTAGCGTCCAAATTTTACTTACGGAATCTAATTCTCTCACTTTCCAATGTCATAGAAACTTGAAATTTGGCACAAGCATTGATTATGTCATAAATAGGAAAAGTTAATGGGTCCCAGCTCGATTATTCAATTCTAAGCGCCAAAGAATTAGAGTCCAAATTTTATGTACGGAATCTAATTCTCTCACTTCCCAATGTCATAGAAACTTGAAATTTGGCACGAGCATTGATTATGTCATAAATAGGAAAAGCTAATGGGTCCCAACTCGATTATTCAATTCTAAGCGCCAAAGAATTAGCGTCCAAATTTTACGTACGGAATCTAATTTTCTCACTTCCCAATGTCATAGAAACCTGATATTTGGCACGAGCATTGATTATGTCAAAAATAGGACAAGTTAATGGGTCCCAACTCGATTATTCAATTCTAAGCGCCAAAGAATTAGCGTCCAAATTTTACATACGGAATCTAATTCTCTCACTTCCCAATGTAATAGAAACCTGATATTTGGCACGAGCATTGATTATGTCAAAAATAGGAAAAGTTAATGGGTCCCAACTCGATTATTCAATTCTAAGCGCCAAAGAATTAGCGTCCAAATTTTACATACGGAATCTAATTCTCTCACTTCCCAATGTAATAGAAACCTGATATTTGGCACGAGCATTGATTATGTCATAAATAGGAAAAGTTAATGGGTTCCAGCTCGATTATTCAACTCTAAGCGCCAAAGAATTAGCGTCCAAATTTTACGTACGGAATCTAATTTTCTCACTTCCCAATGGCATAGAAACTTGAAATTTGGCACGAGCATTGATTATGTCATAAATAGGAAAAGATAATGGGTCCCAGCTCGATTATTCAATTCTAAGCGCCAAAGAATTAGCGTCCAAATTTTACGTACGGAATCTAATTTTCTCACCTCCCAATGTCATAGAAACTTGAAATTTGGCACGAGCATTGATTATGTCATAAAAAGGAAAAGATAATGGGTTCCAGCTCGATTATTCAATTCTAAGCGCAAAAGAATGAGCATTCAAATTTTACGTACGGAATGTAATTCTCTCACTTCCCAATGTAATAGAAACTTGAAATTTGGCACGAGCATTGATTATGTCATAAATAGGAAAAGATAATGGGTCCCAGCTCGATTGTTCAATTCTAAGCGCAAAAGAATTAGCATTCAAATTTTACGTACGGAATCTAATTCTCTCACTTCCCAATGCAATAGAAACTTGAAATTTGGCACGAGCATTGATTATGGAATAAATAGGAAAAGTTAATGGGTCCCAACTCGATTATTCAATTCTAAGCGCCAAAGAATTAGCGTCCAAATTTTACGTACGGAATCTAATTTTCTCACTTCCCAATGTCATAAAAACTTGAAATTTGGCACGAGCATTGATTATGTCATAAATATGAAAAGTTAATAGGTCCCAACTCGATTATTCAATTCTAAGCGCCAAAGAATTAGCGTCCAAATTTTACATACGGAATCTAATTCTCTCACTTCCCAATGTAATAGAAACCTGATATTTGGCACGAGCATTGATTATGTCATAAATAGGAAAAGTTAATGGGTCCCAACTCGATTATTCAATTCTAATCGCCAAAGAATTTGCGTCCAAATTTTATGTACGGAATCTAATTCTCTCACTTCCCAATGTCATAGAAACTTGAAATTTGGCACGAGCATTGATTATGTCATAAATAGGAAAAGCTAATGGGTCCCAACTCGATTATTCAATTCTAAGCGCCAAAGAATTAGCGTCCAAATTTTACGTACAGAATCCAATTTTCTCACTTCATAATGTCATAGAAACTTGAAATTTGGCACGAGCATTGATTATGTCAAAAATAGAAAAAGTTAATGGGTCCCAACTAAATTAATCAATTCTAAGCGCCTAAGAATTAGCGTCCAAATTTTACGTACAGAATCTAATTCTCTCACCTCCCAATGTCATAGAAACTTGAAATTTGGCACGAGCATTGATTATGTCATAAATAGGAAAAGTTAATAGGTCCCAACTCGATTATTCAATTCTAAGTGCCAAAGAATTAGCGTCCAAATTTTACGTACGGAATCTAATTTTCTCACTTCCCAATGTCATAGAAACCTGATGGCACGAGCATTGATTATGTCAAAAATAGGAAAAGTTAATGGGTCCCAACTCGATTATTCAATTCTAAGCGCCAAAGAATTAGCGTCCAAATTTTACATACGGAATCTAATTCTCTCACTTCCCAATGTAATAGAAACCTGATATTTGGCACGAGCATTGATTATGTCATAAATAGGAAAAGTTAATGGGTTCCAGCTCGATTATTCAACTCTAAGCGCCAAAGAATTAGCGTCTAAATTTTACGTACGGAATCTTATTTTCTCACTTCCCAATGGCATAGAAACTTGAAATTTGGCACGAGCATTGATTATGTCATAAATAGGAAAAGATAATGGGTCCCAGCTCGATTATTCAATTCTAAGCGCCAAAGAATTAGCGTCCAAATTTTACGTACGGAATCTAATTTTCTCACCTCCCAATGTCATAGAAACTTGAAATTTGGCACGAGCATTGATTATGTCATAAAAAGGAAAAGATAATGGGTTCCAGCTCGATTATTCAATTCTAAGCGCAAAAGAATGAGCATTCAAATTTTACGTACGGAATCTAATTTTCTCACTTCCCAATGTAATAGAAACTTGAAATTTGGCACGAGCATTGATTATGTCATAAATAGGAAAAGCTAATGGGTCCCAGCTCGATTATTCAATTCTAAGCGCAAAAGAATTAGCATTCAAATTTTACGTACGGAATCTAATTCTCTCACTTCCCAAAGCAATAGAAACTTGAAATTTGGCACGAGCATTGATTATGGAATAAATAGGAAAAGTTAATGGGTCCCAGCTCGATTATTCAATTCTAAGCGCCAAAGAATTAGCGTCCAAATTTTACGTACGGAATCTAATTTTCTCACCTCCCAATGTCATAGAAACTTGAAATTTGGCACGAGCATTGATTATGTCATAAAAAGGAAAAGATAATGGGTTCCAGCTCGATTATTCAATTCTAAGCGCAAAAGAATTAGCATTCAAATTTTACGTACGGAATCTAATTCTCTCACTTCCCAATGTAATAGAAACTTGAAATTTGGCACGAGCATTGATTATGTCATAAATAGGAAAAGATAATGGGTCCCAGCTCGATTATTCAATTCTAAGCGCAAAAGAATTAGCATTCAAATTTTACGTACGGAATCTAATTCTCTCACTTCCCAATGCAATAGAAACTTGAAATTTGGCACGAGCATTGATTATGTCATAAATAGGAAAAGTTAATGGGTTCCAGCTCGATTATTCAATTCTAAGCGCCAAAGAATTAGCGTCCAAATTTTACGTACGGAATCTAATTCTCTCACTTCCCAATGTCATAGAAACTTGAAATTTGGCACGAGCATTGATTATGTCTTAAATAGGAAAAGCTAATGAGTCCCAACTCGATTATTCAATTCTAAGCGCCAAAGAATTAGCAACCAAATTTTACGTACAGAATCTAATTTTCTCACTTCCCAATGTCATAAAAACTTGAAATTTGGCACTAGCATTGATTATGTCATAAATATTAAAAGTTAATAGCTCCCAACTCGATTATTCAATTCTAAGCGCCAAAGAATTAGCGTCCAAATTTTACGTACAGAATCTAATTTTCTCACCTCATAATGTCATAGAAATTTGAAATTTGGCACGAGCATTGATTATGTCAAAAATAGAAAAAGTTAATGGGTCCCAACTAAATTAATCAATTCTAAGCGCCTAAGAATTAGCGTCCAAATTTTACGTACAGAATCTAATTCTCTCACCTCCCAATGTCATAGAAACTTGAAATTTGGCACGAGCATTGATTATGTCATAAATAGGAAAAGTTAATAGGTCCCAACTCGATTATTCAATTCTAAGTGCCAAAGAATTAGCGTCCAAATTTTACGTACGGAATCTACTTTTCTCACTTCCCAATGTCATAGAAACTTGAAATTTGGCACGAGCATTGATTATGTCATAAATCGGAAAAGTTAATAGGTCCCAACTCGATTATTCAATTCTAAGCGCCAAAGAATTAGCGTCCAAATTTTACTTACGGAATCTAATTCTCTCACTTTCCAATGTCATAGAAACTTGAAATTTGGCACAAGCATTGATTATGTCATAAATAGGAAAAGTTAATGAGTCCCAGCTCGATTATTCAATTCTAAGCGCCAAAGAATTAGAGTCCAAATTTTATGTACGGAATCTAATTCTCTCACTTCCCAATGTCATAGAAACTTGAAATTTGGCACGAGCATTGATTATGTCATAAATAGGAAAAGCTAATGGGTCCCAACTCGATTATTCAATTCTAAGCGCCAAAGAATTAGCGTCCAAATTTTACGTACGGAATCTAATTTTCTCACTTCCCAATGTCATAGAAACCTGATATTTGGCACGAGCATTGATTATGTCAAAAATAGGAAAAGTTAATGGGTCCCAACTCGATTATTCAATTCTAAGCGCCAAAGAATTAGCGTCCAAATTTTACATACGGAATCTAATTCTCTCACTTCCCAATGTAATAGAAACCTGATATTTGGCACGAGCATTGATTATCTCATAAATAGGAAAAGTTAATGGGTTCCAGCTCGATTATTCAACTCTAAGCGCCAAAGAATTAGCGTCCAAATTTATGTACGGAATCTAATTCTCTCACTTCCCAATGTCATAGAAACCTGATATTTGGCACGAGCATTGATTATGTCAAAAATAGGAAAAGTTAATGGGTCCCAACTCGATTATTCAATTCTAAGCGCCAAAGAATTAGCGTCCAAATTTTACATACGGAATCTAATTCTCTCACTTCCCAATGTCATAGAAACTTGAAATTTGGCACGAGCATTGATTATGTCATAAATAGGAAAAGCTAATGGGTCCCAACTTGATTATTCAATTCTAAGCGCCAAAGAATTAGCGTCCAAATTTTACGTACGGAATCTAATTTTCTAACTTCCCAATGTCATAGAAACCTGATATTTGGCACGAGCATTGATTATGTCAAAAATAGGAAAAGTTAATGGGTCCCAACTCGATTATTCAATTCTAAGCGCCAAAGAATTAGCGTCCAAATTTTACATACGGAATCTGATTCTCTCACTTCCCAATGTAATAGAAACCTGATATTTGGCACGAGCATTGATTATGTCATAAATAGGAAAAGTTAATGGGTTCCAGCTCGATTATTCAACTCTAAGCGCCAAAGAATTAGCGTCCAAATTTTACGTACGGAATCTTATTTTCTCACTTCCCAATGGCATAGAAACTTGAAATTTGGCACGAGCATTGATTATGTCATAAATAGGAAAAGATAATGGGTTCCAGCTCGATTATTCAATTCTAAGCGCCAAAGAATTAGCGTCCAAATTTTACGTACGGAATCTAATTTTCTCACCTCCCAATGTCATAGAAACTTGAAATTTGGCACGAGCATTGATTATGTCATAAAAAGGAAAAGATAATGGGTTCCAGCTCGATTATTCAATTCTAAGCGCAAAAGAATTAGCATTCAAATTTTACGTACGGAATCTAATTCTCTCACTTCCCAATGCAATAGAAACTTGAAATTTGGCACGAGCATTAATTATGTCATAAATAGGAAAAGTTAATGGGTCCCAGCTCGATTATTCAATTCTAAGCGCCAAAGAATTAGCGTCCAAATTTTACGTACGGAATCTAATTCTCTCACTTCCCAATGTCATAGAAACTTGAAATTTGGCACGAGCATTGATTATGTCTTAAATAGGAAAAGCTAATGAGTCCCAACTCGATTATTCAATTCTAAGCGCCAAAGAATTAGCGTCCAAATTTTACGTACAGAATCTAATTTTCTCACTTCCCAATGTCATAAAAACTTGAAATTTGGCACGAGCATTGATTATGTCATAAATAGGAAAAGTTAATAGGTCCCAACTCGATTATTCAATTCTAAGCGCCAAAGAATTAGCGTCCAAATTTTACGTACAGAATCTAATTTTCTCACTTCATAATGTCATAGAAACTTGAAATTTGGCACGAGCATTGATTATGTCAAAAATAGAAAAAGTTAATGGTCCCAACTAAATTAATCAATTCTAAGCGCCTAAGAATTAGCGTCCAAATTTTACGTACAGAATCTAATTCTCTCACCTCCCAATGTCATAGAAACTTGAAATTTGGCACGAGCATTGATTATGTCATAAATAGGAAAAGTTAATAGGTCCCAACTCGATTATTCAATTCTAAGTGCCAAAGAATTAGCGTCCAAATTTTACGTACGGAATCTACTTTTCTCACTTCCCAATGTCATAGAAACTTGAAATTTGGCACGAGCATTGATTATGTCATAAATCGGAAAAGTTAATAGGTCCCAACTCGATTATTCAATTCTAAGCGCCAAAGAATTAGCGTCCAAATTTTACTTACGGAATCTAATTCTCTCACTTTCCAATGTCATAGAAACTTGAAATTTGGCACAAGCATTGATTATGTCATAAATAGGAAAAGTTAATGAGTCCCAGCTCGATTATTCAATTCTAAGCGCCAAAGAATTAGAGTCCAAATTTTATGTACGGAATCTAATTCTCTCACTTCCCAATGTCATAGAAACTTGAAATTTGGCACGAGCATTGATTATGTCATAAATAGGAAAAGCTAATGGGTCCCAACTCGATTATTCAATTCTAAGCGCCAAAGAATTAGCGTCCAAATTTTACGTACGGAATCTAATTTTCTCACTTCCCAATGTCATAGAAACCTGATATTTGGCACGAGCATTGATTATGTCAAAAATAGGAAAAGTTAATGGGTCCCAACTCGATTATTCAATTCTAAGCGCCAAAGAATTAGCGTCCAAATTTTACATACGGAATCTAATTCTCTCACTTCCCAATGTAATAGAAACCTGATATTTGGCACGAGCATTGATTATCTCATAAATAGGAAAAGTTAATGGGTTCCAGCTCGATTATTCAACTCTAAGCGCCAAAGAATTAGCGTCCAAATTTATGTACGGAATCTAATTCTCTCACTTCCCAATGTCATAGAAACCTGATATTTGGCACGAGCATTGATTATGTCAAAAATAGGAAAAGTTAATGGGTCCCAACTCGATTATTCAATTCTAAGCGCCAAAGAATTAGCGTCCAAATTTTACATACGGAATCTAATTCTCTCACTTCCCAATGTCATAGAAACTTGAAATTTGGCACGAGCATTGATTATGTCATAAATAGGAAAAGCTAATGGGTCCCAACTCGATTATTCAATTCTAAGCGCCAAAGAATTAGCGTCCAAATTTTACGTACGGAATCTAATTTTCTAACTTCCCAATGTCATAGAAACCTGATATTTGGCACGAGCATTGATTATGTCAAAAATAGGAAAAGTTAATGGGTCCCAACTCGATTATTCAATTCTAAGCGCCAAAGAATTAGCGTCCAAATTTTACATACGGAATCTGATTCTCTCACTTCCCAATGTAATAGAAACCTGATATTTGGCACGAGCATTGATTATGTCATAAATAGGAAAAGTTAATGGGTTCCAGCTCGATTATTCAACTCTAAGCGCCAAAGAATTAGCGTCCAAATTTTACGTACGGAATCTTATTTTCTCACTTCCCAATGGCATAGAAACTTGAAATTTGGCACGAGCATTGATTATGTCATAAATAGGAAAAGATAATGGGTTCCAGCTCGATTATTCACTTCTAAGCGCCAAAGAATTAGCGTCCAAATTTTACGTACGGAATCTAATTTTCTCACCTCCCAATGTCATAGAAACTTGAAATTTGGCACGAGCATTGATTATGTCATAAAAAGGAAAAGATAATGGGTTCCAGCTCGATTATTCAATTCTAAGCGCAAAAGAATTAGCATTCAAATTTTACGTACGGAATCTAATTCTCTCACTTCCCAATGCAATAGAAACTTGAAATTTGGCACGAGCATTAATTATGTCATAAATAGGAAAAGTTAATGGGTCCCAGCTCGATTATTCAATTCTAAGCGCCAAAGAATTAGCGTCCAAATTTTACGTACGGAATCTAATTCTCTCACTTCCCAATGTCATAGAAACTTGAAATTTGGCACGAGCATTGATTATGTCTTAAATAGGAAAAGCTAATGAGTCCCAACTCGATTATTCAATTCTAAGCGCCAAAGAATTAGCGTCCAAATTTTACGTACAGAATCTAATTTTCTCACTTCCCAATGTCATAAAAACTTGAAATTTGGCACGAGCATTGATTATGTCATAAATAGGAAAAGTTAATAGGTCCCAACTCGATTATTCAATTCTAAGCGCCAAAGAATTAGCGTCCAAATTTTACGTACAGAATCTAATTTTCTCACTTCATAATGTCATAGAAACTTGAAATTTGGCACGAGCATTGATTATGTCAAAAATAGAAAAAGTTAATGGTCCCAACTAAATTAATCAATTCTAAGCGCCTAAGAATTAGCGGCCAAATTTTACGTACAGAATCTAATTCTCTCACCTCCCAATGTCATAGAAACTTGAAATTTGGCACGAGCATTGATTATGTCATAAATAGGAAAAGTTAATAGGTCCCAACTCGATTATTCAATTCTAAGTGCCAAAGAATTAGCGTCCAAATTTTATGTACGGAATCTAATTCTCTCACTTCCCAATGTCATAGAAACTTGAAATTTGGCACGAGCATTGATTATGTCATAAATAGGAAAAGCTAATGGGTCCCAACTCGATTATTCAATTCTAAGCGCCAAAGAATTAGCGTCCAAATTTTACGTACGGAATCTAATTTTCTCACTTCCCAATGTCATAGAAACCTGATATTTGGCACGAGCATTGATTATGTCAAAAATAGGAAAAGTTAATGGGTCCCAACTCGATTATTCAATTCTAAGCGCCAAAGAATTAGCGTCCAAATTTTACATACGGAATCTAATTCTCTCACTTCCCAATGTAATAGAAACCTGATATTTGGCACGAGCATTGATTATCTCATAAATAGGAAAAGTTAATGGGTTCCAGCTCGATTATTCAACTCTAAGCGCCAAAGAATTAGCGTCCAAATTTATGTACGGAATCTAATTCTCTCACTTCCCAATGTCATAGAAACCTGATATTTGGCACGAGCATTGATTATGTCAAAAATAGGAAAAGTTAATGGGTCCCAACTCGATTATTCAATTCTAAGCGCCAAAGAATTAGCGTCCAAATTTTACATACGGAATCTAATTCTCTCACTTCCCAATGTCATAGAAACTTGAAATTTGGCACGAGCATTGATTATGTCATAAATAGGAAAAGCTAATGGGTCCCAACTCGATTATTCAATTCTAAGCGCCAAAGAATTAGCGTCCAAATTTTACGTACGGAATCTAATTTTCTAACTTCCCAATGTCATAGAAACCTGATATTTGGCACGAGCATTGATTATGTCAAAAATAGGAAAAGTTAATGGGTCCCAACTCGATTATTCAATTCTAAGCGCCAAAGAATTAGCGTCCAAATTTTACGTACGGAATCTAATTTTCTCACCTCCCAATGTCATAGAAACTTGAAATTTGGCACGAGCATTGATTATGTCATAAAAAGGAAAAGATAATGGGTTCCAGCTCGATTATTCAATTCTAAGCGCAAAAGAATGAGCATTCAAATTTTACGTACGGAATGTAATTCTCTCACTTCCCAATGTAATAGAAACTTGAAATTTGGCACGAGCATTGATTATGTCATAAATAGGAAAAGATAATGGGTCCCAGCTCGATTGTTCAATTCTAAGCGCAAAAGAATTAGCATTCAAATTTTACGTACGGAATCTAATTCTCTCACTTCCCAATGCAATAGAAACTTGAAATTTGGCACGAGCATTGATTATGGAATAAATAGGAAAAGTTAATGGGTCCCAACTCGATTATTCAATTCTAAGCGCCAAAGAATTAGCGTCCAAATTTTACGTACGGAATCTAATTTTCTCACTTCCCAATGTCATAAAAACTTGAAATTTGGCACGAGCATTGATTATGTCATAAATATGAAAAGTTAATAGGTCCCAACTCGATTATTCAATTCTAAGCGCCAAAGAATTAGCGTCCAAATTTTACATACGGAATCTAATTCTCTCACTTCCCAATGTAATAGAAACCTGATATTTGGCACGAGCATTGATTATGTCATAAATAGGAAAAGTTAATGGGTCCCAACTCGATTATTCAATTCTAATCGCCAAAGAATTTGCGTCCAAATTTTATGTACGGAATCTAATTCTCTCACTTCCCAATGTCATAGAAACTTGAAATTTGGCACGAGCATTGATTATGTCATAAATAGGAAAAGCTAATGGGTCCCAACTCGATTATTCAATTCTAAGCGCCAAAGAATTAGCGTCCAAATTTTACGTACAGAATCCAATTTTCTCACTTCATAATGTCATAGAAACTTGAAATTTGGCACGAGCATTGATTATGTCAAAAATAGAAAAAGTTAATGGGTCCCAACTAAATTAATCAATTCTAAGCGCCTAAGAATTAGCGTCCAAATTTTACGTACAGAATCTAATTCTCTCACCTCCCAATGTCATAGAAACTTGAAATTTGGCACGAGCATTGATTATGTCATAAATAGGAAAAGTTAATAGGTCCCAACTCGATTATTCAATTCTAAGTGCCAAAGAATTAGCGTCCAAATTTTACGTACGGAATCTAATTTTCTCACTTCCCAATGTCATAGAAACCTGATGGCACGAGCATTGATTATGTCAAAAATAGGAAAAGTTAATGGGTCCCAACTCGATTATTCAATTCTAAGCGCCAAAGAATTAGCGTCCAAATTTTACATACGGAATCTAATTCTCTCACTTCCCAATGTAATAGAAACCTGATATTTGGCACGAGCATTGATTATGTCATAAATAGGAAAAGTTAATGGGTTCCAGCTCGATTATTCAACTCTAAGCGCCAAAGAATTAGCGTCTAAATTTTACGTACGGAATCTAATTTTCTCACTTCCCAATGGCATAGAAACTTGAAATTTGGCACGAGCATTGATTATGTCATAAATAGGAAAAGATAATGGGTCCCAGCTCGATTATTCAATTCTAAGCGCCAAAGAATTAGCGTCCAAATTTTACGTACGGAATCTAATTTTCTCACCTCCCAATGTCATAGAAACTTGAAATTTGGCACGAGCATTGATTATGTCATAAAAAGGAAAAGATAATGGGTTCCAGCTCGATTATTCAATTCTAAGCGCAAAAGAATGAGCATTCAAATTTTACGTACGGAATCTAATTTTCTCACTTCCCAATGTAATAGAAACTTGAAATTTGGCACGAGCATTGATTATGTCATAAATAGGAAAAGATAATGGGTCCCAGCTCGATTATTCAATTCTAAGCGCAAAAGAATTAGCATTCAAATTTTACGTACGGAATCTAATTCTCTCACTTCCCAAAGCAATAGAAACTTGAAATTTGGCACGAGCATTGATTATGGAATAAATAGGAAAAGTTAATGGGTCCCAGCTCGATTATTCAATTCTAAGCGCCAAAGAATTAGCGTCCAAATTTTACGTACGGAATCTAATTTTCTCACCTCCCAATGTCATAGAAACTTGAAATTTGGCACGAGCATTGATTATGTCATAAAAAGGAAAAGATAATGGGTTCCAGCTCGATTATTCAATTCTAAGCGCAAAAGAATTAGCATTCAAATTTTACGTACGGAATCTAATTCTCTCACTTCCCAATGTAATAGAAACTTGAAATTTGGCACGAGCATTGATTATGTCATAAATAGGAAAAGATAATGGGTCCCAGCTCGATTATTCAATTCTAAGCGCAAAAGAATTAGCATTCAAATTTTACGTACGGAATCTAATTCTCTCACTTCCCAATGCAATAGAAACTTGAAATTTGGCACGAGCATTGATTATGTCATAAATAGGAAAAGTTAATGGGTTCCAGCTCGATTATTCAATTCTAAGCGCCAAAGAATTAGCGTCCAAATTTTACGTACGGAATCTAATTCTCTCACTTCCCAATGTCATAGAAACTTGAAATTTGGCACGAGCATTGATTATGTCTTAAATAGGAAAAGCTAATGAGTCCCAACTCGATTATTCAATTCTAAGCGCCAAAGAATTAGCGTCCAAATTTTACGTACAGAATCTAATTTTCTCACTTCCCAATGTCATAAAAACTTGAAATTTGGCACTAGCATTGATTATGTCATAAATATTAAAAGTTAATAGCTCCCAACTCGATTATTCAATTCTAAGCGCCAAAGAATTAGCGTCCAAATTTTACGTACAGAATCTAATTTTCTCACCTCATAATGTCATAGAAATTTGAAATTTGGCACGAGCATTGATTATGTCAAAAATAGAAAAAGTTAATGGGTCCCAACTAAATTAATCAATTCTAAGCGCCTAAGAATTAGCGTCCAAATTTTACGTACAGAATCTAATTCTCTCACCTCCCAATGTCATAGAAACTTGAAATTTGGCACGAGCATTGATTATGTCATAAATAGGAAAAGTTAATAGGTCCCAACTCGATTATTCAATTCTAAGTGCCAAAGAATTAGCGTCCAAATTTTACGTACGGAATCTACTTTTCTCACTTCCCAATGTCATAGAAACTTGAAATTTGGCACGAGCATTGATTATGTCATAAATCGGAAAAGTTAATAGGTCCCAACTCGATTATTCAATTCTAAGCGCCAAAGAATTAGCGTCCAAATTTTACTTACGGAATCTAATTCTCTCACTTTCCAATGTCATAGAAACTTGAAATTTGGCACAAGCATTGATTATGTCATAAATAGGAAAAGTTAATGAGTCCCAGCTCGATTATTCAATTCTAAGCGCCAAAGAATTAGAGTCCAAATTTTATGTACGGAATCTAATTCTCTCACTTCCCAATGTCATAGAAACTTGAAATTTGGCACGAGCATTGATTATGTCATAAATAGGAAAAGCTAATGGGTCCCAACTCGATTATTCAATTCTAAGCGCCAAAGAATTAGCGTCCAAATTTTACGTACGGAATCTAATTTTCTCACTTCCCAATGTCATAGAAACCTGATATTTGGCACGAGCATTGATTATGTCAAAAATAGGAAAAGTTAATGGGTCCCAACTCGATTATTCAATTCTAAGCGCCAAAGAATTAGCGTCCAAATTTTACATACGGAATCTAATTCTCTCACTTCCCAATGTAATAGAAACCTGATATTTGGCACGAGCATTGATTATCTCATAAATAGGAAAAGTTAATGGGTTCCAGCTCGATTATTCAACTCTAAGCGCCAAAGAATTAGCGTCCAAATTTATGTACGGAATCTAATTCTCTCACTTCCCAATGTCATAGAAACCTGATATTTGGCACGAGCATTGATTATGTCAAAAATAGGAAAAGTTAATGGGTCCCAACTCGATTATTCAATTCTAAGCGCCAAAGAATTAGCGTCCAAATTTTACATACGGAATCTAATTCTCTCACTTCCCAATGTCATAGAAACTTGAAATTTGGCACGAGCATTGATTATGTCATAAATAGGAAAAGCTAATGGGTCCCAACTTGATTATTCAATTCTAAGCGCCAAAGAATTAGCGTCCAAATTTTACGTACGGAATCTAATTTTCTAACTTCCCAATGTCATAGAAACCTGATATTTGGCACGAGCATTGATTATGTCAAAAATAGGAAAAGTTAATGGGTCCCAACTCGATTATTCAATTCTAAGCGCCAAAGAATTAGCGTCCAAATTTTACATACGGAATCTGATTCTCTCACTTCCCAATGTAATAGAAACCTGATATTTGGCACGAGCATTGATTATGTCATAAATAGGAAAAGTTAATGGGTTCCAGCTCGATTATTCAACTCTAAGCGCCAAAGAATTAGCGTCCAAATTTTACGTACGGAATCTTATTTTCTCACTTCCCAATGGCATAGAAACTTGAAATTTGGCACGAGCATTGATTATGTCATAAATAGGAAAAGATAATGGGTTCCAGCTCGATTATTCAATTCTAAGCGCCAAAGAATTAGCGTCCAAATTTTACGTACGGAATCTAATTTTCTCACCTCCCAATGTCATAGAAACTTGAAATTTGGCACGAGCATTGATTATGTCATAAAAAGGAAAAGATAATGGGTTCCAGCTCGATTATTCAATTCTAAGCGCAAAAGAATTAGCATTCAAATTTTACGTACGGAATCTAATTCTCTCACTTCCCAATGCAATAGAAACTTGAAATTTGGCACGAGCATTAATTATGTCATAAATAGGAAAAGTTAATGGGTCCCAGCTCGATTATTCAATTCTAAGCGCCAAAGAATTAGCGTCCAAATTTTACGTACGGAATCTAATTCTCTCACTTCCCAATGTCATAGAAACTTGAAATTTGGCACGAGCATTGATTATGTCTTAAATAGGAAAAGCTAATGAGTCCCAACTCGATTATTCAATTCTAAGCGCCAAAGAATTAGCGTCCAAATTTTACGTACAGAATCTAATTTTCTCACTTCCCAATGTCATAAAAACTTGAAATTTGGCACGAGCATTGATTATGTCATAAATAGGAAAAGTTAATAGGTCCCAACTCGATTATTCAATTCTAAGCGCCAAAGAATTAGCGTCCAAATTTTACGTACAGAATCTAATTTTCTCACTTCATAATGTCATAGAAACTTGAAATTTGGCACGAGCATTGATTATGTCAAAAATAGAAAAAGTTAATGGTCCCAACTAAATTAATCAATTCTAAGCGCCTAAGAATTAGCGTCCAAATTTTACGTACAGAATCTAATTCTCTCACCTCCCAATGTCATAGAAACTTGAAATTTGGCACGAGCATTGATTATGTCATAAATAGGAAAAGTTAATAGGTCCCAACTCGATTATTCAATTCTAAGTGCCAAAGAATTAGCGTCCAAATTTTACGTACGGAATCTACTTTTCTCACTTCCCAATGTCATAGAAACTTGAAATTTGGCACGAGCATTGATTATGTCATAAATCGGAAAAGTTAATAGGTCCCAACTCGATTATTCAATTCTAAGCGCCAAAGAATTAGCGTCCAAATTTTACTTACGGAATCTAATTCTCTCACTTTCCAATGTCATAGAAACTTGAAATTTGGCACAAGCATTGATTATGTCATAAATAGGAAAAGTTAATGAGTCCCAGCTCGATTATTCAATTCTAAGCGCCAAAGAATTAGAGTCCAAATTTTATGTACGGAATCTAATTCTCTCACTTCCCAATGTCATAGAAACTTGAAATTTGGCACGAGCATTGATTATGTCATAAATAGGAAAAGCTAATGGGTCCCAACTCGATTATTCAATTCTAAGCGCCAAAGAATTAGCGTCCAAATTTTACGTACGGAATCTAATTTTCTCACTTCCCAATGTCATAGAAACCTGATATTTGGCACGAGCATTGATTATGTCAAAAATAGGAAAAGTTAATGGGTCCCAACTCGATTATTCAATTCTAAGCGCCAAAGAATTAGCGTCCAAATTTTACATACGGAATCTAATTCTCTCACTTCCCAATGTAATAGAAACCTGATATTTGGCACGAGCATTGATTATCTCATAAATAGGAAAAGTTAATGGGTTCCAGCTCGATTATTCAACTCTAAGCGCCAAAGAATTAGCGTCCAAATTTATGTACGGAATCTAATTCTCTCACTTCCCAATGTCATAGAAACCTGATATTTGGCACGAGCATTGATTATGTCAAAAATAGGAAAAGTTAATGGGTCCCAACTCGATTATTCAATTCTAAGCGCCAAAGAATTAGCGTCCAAATTTTACATACGGAATCTAATTCTCTCACTTCCCAATGTCATAGAAACTTGAAATTTGGCACGAGCATTGATTATGTCATAAATAGGAAAAGCTAATGGGTCCCAACTCGATTATTCAATTCTAAGCGCCAAAGAATTAGCGTCCAAATTTTACGTACGGAATCTAATTTTCTAACTTCCCAATGTCATAGAAACCTGATATTTGGCACGAGCATTGATTATGTCAAAAATAGGAAAAGTTAATGGGTCCCAACTCGATTATTCAATTCTAAGCGCCAAAGAATTAGCGTCCAAATTTTACATACGGAATCTGATTCTCTCACTTCCCAATGTAATAGAAACCTGATATTTGGCACGAGCATTGATTATGTCATAAATAGGAAAAGTTAATGGGTTCCAGCTCGATTATTCAACTCTAAGCGCCAAAGAATTAGCGTCCAAATTTTACGTACGGAATCTTATTTTCTCACTTCCCAATGGCATAGAAACTTGAAATTTGGCACGAGCATTGATTATGTCATAAATAGGAAAAGATAATGGGTTCCAGCTCGATTATTCAATTCTAAGCGCCAAAGAATTAGCGTCCAAATTTTACGTACGGAATCTAATTTTCTCACCTCCCAATGTCATAGAAACTTGAAATTTGGCACGAGCATTGATTATGTCATAAAAAGGAAAAGATAATGGGTTCCAGCTCGATTATTCAATTCTAAGCGCAAAAGAATTAGCATTCAAATTTTACGTACGGAATCTAATTCTCTCACTTCCCAATGCAATAGAAACTTGAAATTTGGCACGAGCATTAATTATGTCATAAATAGGAAAAGTTAATGGGTCCCAGCTCGATTATTCAATTCTAAGCGCCAAAGAATTAGCGTCCAAATTTTACGTACGGAATCTAATTCTCTCACTTCCCAATGTCATAGAAACTTGAAATTTGGCACGAGCATTGATTATGTCTTAAATAGGAAAAGCTAATGAGTCCCAACTCGATTATTCAATTCTAAGCGCCAAAGAATTAGCGTCCAAATTTTACGTACAGAATCTAATTTTCTCACTTCCCAATGTCATAAAAACTTGAAATTTGGCACGAGCATTGATTATGTCATAAATAGGAAAAGTTAATAGGTCCCAACTCGATTATTCAATTCTAAGCGCCAAAGAATTAGCGTCCAAATTTTACGTACAGAATCTAATTTTCTCACTTCATAATGTCATAGAAACTTGAAATTTGGCACGAGCATTGATTATGTCAAAAATAGAAAAAGTTAATGGTCCCAACTAAATTAATCAATTCTAAGCGCCTAAGAATTAGCGGCCAAATTTTACGTACAGAATCTAATTCACTCACCTCCCAATGTCATAGAAACTTGAAATTTGGCACGAGCATTGATTATGTCATAAATAGGAAAAGTTAATAGGTCCCAACTCGATTATTCAATTCTAAGTGCCAAAGAATTAGCGTCCAAATTTTATGTACGGAATCTAATTCTCTCACTTCCCAATGTCATAGAAACTTGAAATTTGGCACGAGCATTGATTATGTCATAAATAGGAAAAGCTAATGGGTCCCAACTCGATTATTCAATTCTAAGCGCCAAAGAATTAGCGTCCAAATTTTACGTACGGAATCTAATTTTCTCACTTCCCAATGTCATAGAAACCTGATATTTGGCACGAGCATTGATTATGTCAAAAATAGGAAAAGTTAATGGGTCCCAACTCGATTATTCAATTCTAAGCGCCAAAGAATTAGCGTCCAAATTTTACATACGGAATCTAATTCTCTCACTTCCCAATGTAATAGAAACCTGATATTTGGCACGAGCATTGATTATCTCATAAATAGGAAAAGTTAATGGGTTCCAGCTCGATTATTCAACTCTAAGCGCCAAAGAATTAGCGTCCAAATTTATGTACGGAATCTAATTCTCTCACTTCCCAATGTCATAGAAACCTGATATTTGGCACGAGCATTGATTATGTCAAAAATAGGAAAAGTTAATGGGTCCCAACTCGATTATTCAATTCTAAGCGCCAAAGAATTAGCGTCCAAATTTTACATACGGAATCTAATTCTCTCACTTCCCAATGTCATAGAAACTTGAAATTTGGCACGAGCATTGATTATGTCATAAATAGGAAAAGCTAATGGGTCCCAACTCGATTATTCAATTCTAAGCGCCAAAGAATTAGCGTCCAAATTTTACGTACGGAATCTAATTTTCTAACTTCCCAATGTCATAGAAACCTGATATTTGGCACGAGCATTGATTATGTCAAAAATAGGAAAAGTTAATGGGTCCCAACTCGATTATTCAATTCTAAGCGCCAAAGAATTAGCGTCCAAATTTTACATACGGAATCTGATTCTCTCACTTCCCAATGTAATAGAAACCTGATATTTGGCACGAGCATTGATTATGTCATAAATAGGAAAAGTTAATGGGTTCCAGCTCGATTATTCAACTCTAAGCGCCAAAGAATTAGCGTCCAAATTTTACGTACGGAATCTTATTTTCTCACTTCCCAATGGCATAGAAACTTGAAATTTGGCACGAGCATTGATTATGTCATAAATAGGAAAAGATAATGGGTTCCAGCTCGATTATTCAATTCTAAGCGCCAAAGAATTAGCGTCCAAATTTT
This sequence comes from Eleutherodactylus coqui, assembly GCF_035609145.1. Lineage (NCBI taxonomy): Eukaryota > Metazoa > Chordata > Amphibia > Anura > Eleutherodactylidae > Eleutherodactylus > Eleutherodactylus coqui. Next base: position 66,265,619 of record NC_089847.1, on the reverse strand, counting down.
ACGTACGGAATCTAATTTTCTCACCTCCCAATGTCATAGAAACTTGAAATTTGGCACGAGCATTGATTATGTCATAAAAAGGAAAAGATAATGGGTTCCAGCTCGATTATTCAATTCTAAGCGCAAAAGAATTAGCATTCAAATTTTACGTACGGAATCTAATTCTCTCACTTCCCAATGCAAAAGAAACTTGAAATTTGGCACGAGCATTAATTATGTCATAAATAGGAAAAGTTAATGGGTCCCAGCTCGATTATTCAATTCTAAGCGCCAAAGAATTAGCGTCCAAATTTTACGTACGGAATCTAATTCTCTCACTTCCCAATGTCATAGAAACTTGAAATTTGGCACGAGCATTGATTATGTCTTAAATAGGAAAAGCTAATGAGTCCCAACTCGATTATTCAATTCTAAGCGCCAAAGAATTAGCGTCCAAATTTTACGTACAGAATCTAATTTTCTCACTTCCCAATGTCATAAAAACTTGAAATTTGGCACGAGCATTGATTATGTCATAAATAGGAAAAGTTAATAGGTCCCAACTCGATTATTCAATTCTAAGCGCCAAAGAATTAGCGTCCAAATTTTACGTACAGAATCTTATTTTCTCACTTCATAATGTCATAGAAACTTGAAATTTGGCACGAGCATTGATTATGTCAAAAATAGAAAAAGTTAATGGTCCCAACTAAATTAATCAATTCTAAGCGCCTAAGAATTAGCGTCCAAATTTTACGTACAGAATCTAATTCTCTCACCTCCCAATGTCATAGAAACTTGAAATTTGGCACGAGCATTGATTATGTCATAAATAGGAAAAGTTAATAGGTCCCAACTCGATTATTCAATTCTAAGTGCCAAAGAATTAGCGTCCAAATTTTACGTACGGAATCTACTTTTCTCACTTCCCAATGTCATAGAAACTTGAAATTTGGCACGAGCATTGATTATGTCATAAATCGGAAAAGTTAATAGGTCCCAACTCGATTATTCAATTCTAAGCGCCAATGAATTAGCGTCCAAATTTTACATACGGAATCTAATTTTCTCACTTCCCAATGTCATAGAAACCTGATGGCACGAGCATTGATTATGTCAAAAATAGGAAAAGTTAATGGGTCCCAACTCGATTATTCAATTCTAAGCGCCAAAGAATTAGCGTCCAAATTTTACATACGGAATCTAATTCTCTCACTTCCCAATGTAATAGAAACCTGATATTTGGCACGAGCATTGATTATGTCATAAATAGGAAAAGTTAATGGGTTCCAGCTCGATTATTCAACTCTAAGCGCCAAAGAATTAGCGTCTAAATTTTACGTACGGAATCTAATTTTCTCACTTCCCAATGTCATAGAAACCTGATATTTGGCACGAGCATTGATTATGTCAAAAATAGGAAAAGTTAATGGGTCCCAACTCGATTATTCAATTCTAAGCGCCAAAGAATTAGCGTCCAAATTTTATGTACGGAATCTAATTCTCTCACTTCCCAATGTCATAGAAACTTGAAATTTGGCACGAGCATTGATTATGTCATAAATAGGAAAAGCTAATGGGTCCCAACTCGATTATTCAATTCTCAGCGCCAAAGAATTAGCGTCCAAATTTTACGTACGGAATCTAATTTTCTCACTTCCCAATGTCATAGAAACCTGATGGCACGAGCATTGATTATGTCAAAAATAGGAAAAGTTAATGGGTCCCAACTCGATTATTCAATTCTAAGCGCCAAAGAATTAGCGTCCAAATTTTACATACGGAATCTAATTCTCTCACTTCCCAATGTAATAGAAACCTGATATTTGGCACGAGCATTGATTATGTCATAAATAGGAAAAGTTAATGGGTTCCAGCTCGATTATTCAACTCTAAGCGCCAAAGAATTAGCGTCTAAATTTTACGTACGGAATCTTATTTTCTCACTTCCCAATGGCATAGAAACTTGAAATTTGGCACGAGCATTGATTATGTCATAAATAGGAAAAGATAATGGGTCCCAGCTCGATTATTCAATTCTAAGCGCCAAAAAATTAGCGTCCAAATTTTACGTACGGAATCTAATTTTCTCACCTCCCAATGTCATAGAAACTTGAAATTTGGCACGAGCATTGATTATGTCATAAAAAGGAAAAGATAATGGGTTCCAGCTCGATTATTCAATTCTAAGCGCAAAAGAATGAGCATTCAAATTTTACGTACGGAATCTAATTTTCTCACTTCCCAATGTAATAGAAACTTGAAATTTGGCACGAGCATTGATTATGTCATAAATAGGAAAAGATAATGGGTCCCAGCTCGATTATTCAATTCTAAGCGCAAAAGAATTAGCATTCAAATTTTACGTACGGAATCTAATTCTCTCACTTCCCAAAGCAATAGAAACTTGAAATTTGGCACGAGCATTGATTATGGAATAAATAGGAAAAGTTAATGGGTCCCAGCTCGATTATTCAATTCTAAGCGCCAAAGAATTAGCGTCCAAATTTTACGTACGGAATCTAATTCTCTCACTTCCCAATGTCATAGAAACTTGAAATTTGGCACGAGCATTGATTATGTCTTAAATAGGAAAAGCTAATGAGTCCCAACTCGATTATTCAATTCTAAGCGCCAAAGAATTAGCGTCCAAATTTTACGTACGGAATCTAATTTTCTCACTTCCCAATGTCATAGAAACTTGAAATTTGGCACGAGCATTGATTATGTCATAAATAGGAAAAGCTAATGGGTCCCAACTCGATTATTCAATTCTAAGCGCCAAAGAATTAGCGTCCAAATTTTACGTACGGAATCTAATTTTCTAACTTCCCAATGTCATAGAAACCTGATATTTGGCACGAGCATTGATTATGTCAAAAATAGGAAAAGTTAATGGGTCCCAACTCGATTATTCAATTCTAAGCGCCAAAGAATTAGCGTCCAAATTTTACATACGGAATCTGATTCTCTCACTTCCCAATGTAATAGAAACCTGATATTTGGCACGAGCATTGATTATGTCATAAATAGGAAAAGTTAATGGGTTCCAGCTCGATTATTCAACTCTAAGCGCCAAAGAATTAGCGTCCAAATTTTACGTACGGAATCTTATTTTCTCACTTCCCAATGGCATAGAAACTTGAAATTTGGCACGAGCATTGATTATGTCATAAATAGGAAAAGATAATGGGTTCCAGCTCGATTATTCAATTCTAAGCGCCAAAGAATTAGCGTCCAAATTTTACGTACGGAATCTAATTTTCTCACCTCCCAATGTCATAGAAACTTGAAATTTGGCACGAGCATTGATTATGTCATAAAAAGGAAAAGATAATGGGTTCCAGCTCGATTATTCAATTCTAAGCGCAAAAGAATTAGCATTCAAATTTTACGTACGGAATCTAATTCTCTCACTTCCCAATGCAAAAGAAACTTGAAATTTGGCACGAGCATTAATTATGTCATAAATAGGAAAAGTTAATGGGTCCCAGCTCGATTATTCAATTCTAAGCGCCAAAGAATTAGCGTCCAAATTTTACGTACGGAATCTAATTCTCTCACTTCCCAATGTCATAGAAACTTGAAATTTGGCACGAGCATTGATTATGTCTTAAATAGGAAAAGCTAATGAGTCCCAACTCGATTATTCAATTCTAAGCGCCAAAGAATTAGCGTCCAAATTTTACGTACAGAATCTAATTTTCTCACTTCCCAATGTCATAAAAACTTGAAATTTGGCACGAGCATTGATTATGTCATAAATAGGAAAAGTTAATAGGTCCCAACTCGATTATTCAATTCTAAGCGCCAAAGAATTAGCGTCCAAATTTTACGTACAGAATCTTATTTTCTCACTTCATAATGTCATAGAAACTTGAAATTTGGCACGAGCATTGATTATGTCAAAAATAGAAAAAGTTAATGGTCCCAACTAAATTAATCAATTCTAAGCGCCTAAGAATTAGCGTCCAAATTTTACGTACAGAATCTAATTCTCTCACCTCCCAATGTCATAGAAACTTGAAATTTGGCACGAGCATTGATTATGTCATAAATAGGAAAAGTTAATAGGTCCCAACTCGATTATTCAATTCTAAGTGCCAAAGAATTAGCGTCCAAATTTTACGTACGGAATCTACTTTTCTCACTTCCCAATGTCATAGAAACTTGAAATTTGGCACGAGCATTGATTATGTCATAAATCGGAAAAGTTAATAGGTCCCAACTCGATTATTCAATTCTAAGCGCCAATGAATTAGCGTCCAAATTTTACATACGGAATCTAATTTTCTCACTTCCCAATGTCATAGAAACCTGATGGCACGAGCATTGATTATGTCAAAAATAGGAAAAGTTAATGGGTCCCAACTCGATTATTCAATTCTAAGCGCCAAAGAATTAGCGTCCAAATTTTACATACGGAATCTAATTCTCTCACTTCCCAATGTAATAGAAACCTGATATTTGGCACGAGCATTGATTATGTCATAAATAGGAAAAGTTAATGGGTTCCAGCTCGATTATTCAACTCTAAGCGCCAAAGAATTAGCGTCTAAATTTTACGTACGGAATCTAATTTTCTCACTTCCCAATGTCATAGAAACCTGATATTTGGCACGAGCATTGATTATGTCAAAAATAGGAAAAGTTAATGGGTCCCAACTCGATTATTCAATTCTAAGCGCCAAAGAATTAGCGTCCAAATTTTATGTACGGAATCTAATTCTCTCACTTCCCAATGTCATAGAAACTTGAAATTTGGCACGAGCATTGATTATGTCATAAATAGGAAAAGCTAATGGGTCCCAACTCGATTATTCAATTCTCAGCGCCAAAGAATTAGCGTCCAAATTTTACGTACGGAATCTAATTTTCTCACTTCCCAATGTCATAGAAACCTGATGGCACGAGCATTGATTATGTCAAAAATAGGAAAAGTTAATGGGTCCCAACTCGATTATTCAATTCTAAGCGCCAAAGAATTAGCGTCCAAATTTTACATACGGAATCTAATTCTCTCACTTCCCAATGTAATAGAAACCTGATATTTGGCACGAGCATTGATTATGTCATAAATAGGAAAAGTTAATGGGTTCCAGCTCGATTATTCAACTCTAAGCGCCAAAGAATTAGCGTCTAAATTTTACGTACGGAATCTTATTTTCTCACTTCCCAATGGCATAGAAACTTGAAATTTGGCACGAGCATTGATTATGTCATAAATAGGAAAAGATAATGGGTCCCAGCTCGATTATTCAATTCTAAGCGCCAAAAAATTAGCGTCCAAATTTTACGTACGGAATCTAATTTTCTCACCTCCCAATGTCATAGAAACTTGAAATTTGGCACGAGCATTGATTATGTCATAAAAAGGAAAAGATAATGGGTTCCAGCTCGATTATTCAATTCTAAGCGCAAAAGAATGAGCATTCAAATTTTACGTACGGAATCTAATTTTCTCACTTCCCAATGTAATAGAAACTTGAAATTTGGCACGAGCATTGATTATGTCATAAATAGGAAAAGATAATGGGTCCCAGCTCGATTATTCAATTCTAAGCGCAAAAGAATTAGCATTCAAATTTTACGTACGGAATCTAATTCTCTCACTTCCCAAAGCAATAGAAACTTGAAATTTGGCACGAGCATTGATTATGGAATAAATAGGAAAAGTTAATGGGTCCCAGCTCGATTATTCAATTCTAAGCGCCAAAGAATTAGCGTCCAAATTTTACGTACGGAATCTAATTCTCTCACTTCCCAATGTCATAGAAACTTGAAATTTGGCACGAGCATTGATTATGTCTTAAATAGGAAAAGCTAATGAGTCCCAACTCGATTATTCAATTCTAAGCGCCAAAGAATTAGCGTCCAAATTTTACGTACGGAATCTAATTTTCTCACTTCCCAATGTCATAGAAACCTGATATTTGGCACGAGCATTGATTATGTCAAAAATAGGAAAAGTTAATGGGTCCCAACTCGATTATTCAATTCTAAGCGCCAAAGAATTAGCGTCCAAATTTTACATACGGAATCTAATTCTCTCACTTCCCAATGTAATAGAAACCTGATATTTGGCACGAGCATTGATTATCTCATAAATAGGAAAAGTTAATGGGTTCCAGCTCGATTATTCAACTCTAAGCGCCAAAGAATTAGCGTCCAAATTTATGTACGGAATCTAATTCTCTCACTTCCCAATGTCATAGAAACCTGATATTTGGCACGAGCATTGATTATGTCAAAAATAGGAAAAGTTAATGGGTCCCAACTCGATTATTCAATTCTAAGCGCCAAAGAATTAGCGTCCAAATTTTACATACGGAATCTAATTCTCTCACTTCCCAATGTCATAGAAACTTGAAATTTGGCACGAGCATTGATTATGTCATAAATAGGAAAAGCTAATGGGTCCCAACTCGATTATTCAATTCTAAGCGCCAAAGAATTAGCGTCCAAATTTTACGTACGGAATCTAATTTTCTAACTTCCCAATGTCATAGAAACCTGATATTTGGCACGAGCATTGATTATGTCAAAAATAGGAAAAGTTAATGGGTCCCAACTCGATTATTCAATTCTAAGCGCCAAAGAATTAGCGTCCAAATTTTACATACGGAATCTGATTCTCTCACTTCCCAATGTAATAGAAACCTGATATTTGGCACGAGCATTGATTATGTCATAAATAGGAAAAGTTAATGGGTTCCAGCTCGATTATTCAACTCTAAGCGCCAAAGAATTAGCGTCCAAATTTTACGTACGGAATCTTATTTTCTCACTTCCCAATGGCATAGAAACTTGAAATTTGGCACGAGCATTGATTATGTCATAAATAGGAAAAGATAATGGGTTCCAGCTCGATTATTCAATTCTAAGCGCCAAAGAATTAGCGTCCAAATTTTACGTACGGAATCTAATTTTCTCACCTCCCAATGTCATAGAAACTTGAAATTTGGCACGAGCATTGATTATGTCATAAAAAGGAAAAGATAATGGGTTCCAGCTCGATTATTCAATTCTAAGCGCAAAAGAATTAGCATTCAAATTTTACGTACGGAATCTAATTCTCTCACTTCCCAATGCAATAGAAACTTGAAATTTGGCACGAGCATTAATTATGTCATAAATAGGAAAAGTTAATGGGTCCCAGCTCGATTATTCAATTCTAAGCGCCAAAGAATTAGCGTCCAAATTTTACGTACGGAATCTAATTCTCTCACTTCCCAATGTCATAGAAACTTGAAATTTGGCACGAGCATTGATTATGTCTTAAATAGGAAAAGCTAATGAGTCCCAACTCGATTATTCAATTCTAAGCGCCAAAGAATTAGCGTCCAAATTTTACGTACAGAATCTAATTTTCTCACTTCCCAATGTCATAAAAACTTGAAATTTGGCACGAGCATTGATTATGTCATAAATAGGAAAAGTTAATAGGTCCCAACTCGATTATTCAATTCTAAGCGCCAAAGAATTAGCGTCCAAATTTTACGTACAGAATCTAATTTTCTCACTTCATAATGTCATAGAAACTTGAAATTTGGCACGAGCATTGATTATGTCAAAAATAGAAAAAGTTAATGGTCCCAACTAAATTAATCAATTCTAAGCGCCTAAGAATTAGCGGCCAAATTTTACGTACAGAATCTAATTCTCTCACCTCCCAATGTCATAGAAACTTGAAATTTGGCACGAGCATTGATTATGTCATAAATAGGAAAAGTTAATAGGTCCCAACTCGATTATTCAATTCTAAGTGCCAAAGAATTAGCGTCCAAATTTTATGTACGGAATCTAATTCTCTCACTTCCCAATGTCATAGAAACTTGAAATTTGGCACGAGCATTGATTATGTCATAAATAGGAAAAGCTAATGGGTCCCAACTCGATTATTCAATTCTAAGCGCCAAAGAATTAGCGTCCAAATTTTACGTACGGAATCTAATTTTCTCACTTCCCAATGTCATAGAAACCTGATATTTGGCACGAGCATTGATTATGTCAAAAATAGGAAAAGTTAATGGGTCCCAACTCGATTATTCAATTCTAAGCGCCAAAGAATTAGCGTCCAAATTTTACATACGGAATCTAATTCTCTCACTTCCCAATGTAATAGAAACCTGATATTTGGCACGAGCATTGATTATCTCATAAATAGGAAAAGTTAATGGGTTCCAGCTCGATTATTCAACTCTAAGCGCCAAAGAATTAGCGTCCAAATTTATGTACGGAATCTAATTCTCTCACTTCCCAATGTCATAGAAACCTGATATTTGGCACGAGCATTGATTATGTCAAAAATAGGAAAAGTTAATGGGTCCCAACTCGATTATTCAATTCTAAGCGCCAAAGAATTAGCGTCCAAATTTTACATACGGAATCTAATTCTCTCACTTCCCAATGTCATAGAAACTTGAAATTTGGCACGAGCATTGATTATGTCATAAATAGGAAAAGCTAATGGGTCCCAACTCGATTATTCAATTCTAAGCGCCAAAGAATTAGCGTCCAAATTTTACGTACGGAATCTAATTTTCTAACTTCCCAATGTCATAGAAACCTGATATTTGGCACGAGCATTGATTATGTCAAAAATAGGAAAAGTTAATGGGTCCCAACTCGATTATTCAATTCTAAGCGCCAAAGAATTAGCGTCCAAATTTTACATACGGAATCTGATTCTCTCACTTCCCAATGTAATAGAAACCTGATATTTGGCACGAGCATTGATTATGTCATAAATAGGAAAAGTTAATGGGTTCCAGCTCGATTATTCAACTCTAAGCGCCAAAGAATTAGCGTCCAAATTTTACGTACGGAATCTTATTTTCTCACTTCCCAATGGCATAGAAACTTGAAATTTGGCACGAGCATTGATTATGTCATAAATAGGAAAAGATAATGGGTTCCAGCTCGATTATTCAATTCTAAGCGCCAAAGAATTAGCGTCCAAATTTTACGTACGGAATCTAATTTTCTCACCTCCCAATGTCATAGAAACTTGAAATTTGGCACGAGCATTGATTATGTCATAAAAAGGAAAAGATAATGGGTTCCAGCTCGATTATTCAATTCTAAGCGCAAAAGAATTAGCATTCAAATTTTACGTACGGAATCTAATTCTCTCACTTCCCAATGCAAAAGAAACTTGAAATTTGGCACGAGCATTAATTATGTCATAAATAGGAAAAGTTAATGGGTCCCAGCTCGATTATTCAATTCTAAGCGCCAAAGAATTAGCGTCCAAATTTTACGTACGGAATCTAATTCTCTCACTTCCCAATGTCATAGAAACTTGAAATTTGGCACGAGCATTGATTATGTCTTAAATAGGAAAAGCTAATGAGTCCCAACTCGATTATTCAATTCTAAGCGCCAAAGAATTAGCGTCCAAATTTTACGTACAGAATCTAATTTTCTCACTTCCCAATGTCATAAAAACTTGAAATTTGGCACGAGCATTGATTATGTCATAAATAGGAAAAGTTAATAGGTCCCAACTCGATTATTCAATTCTAAGCGCCAAAGAATTAGCGTCCAAATTTTACGTACAGAATCTTATTTTCTCACTTCATAATGTCATAGAAACTTGAAATTTGGCACGAGCATTGATTATGTCAAAAATAGAAAAAGTTAATGGTCCCAACTAAATTAATCAATTCTAAGCGCCTAAGAATTAGCGTCCAAATTTTACGTACAGAATCTAATTCTCTCACCTCCCAATGTCATAGAAACTTGAAATTTGGCACGAGCATTGATTATGTCATAAATAGGAAAAGTTAATAGGTCCCAACTCGATTATTCAATTCTAAGTGCCAAAGAATTAGCGTCCAAATTTTACGTACGGAATCTACTTTTCTCACTTCCCAATGTCATAGAAACTTGAAATTTGGCACGAGCATTGATTATGTCATAAATCGGAAAAGTTAATAGGTCCCAACTCGATTATTCAATTCTAAGCGCCAATGAATTAGCGTCCAAATTTTACATACGGAATCTAATTTTCTCACTTCCCAATGTCATAGAAACCTGATGGCACGAGCATTGATTATGTCAAAAATAGGAAAAGTTAATGGGTCCCAACTCGATTATTCAATTCTAAGCGCCAAAGAATTAGCGTCCAAATTTTACATACGGAATCTAATTCTCTCACTTCCCAATGTAATAGAAACCTGATATTTGGCACGAGCATTGATTATGTCATAAATAGGAAAAGTTAATGGGTTCCAGCTCGATTATTCAACTCTAAGCGCCAAAGAATTAGCGTCTAAATTTTACGTACGGAATCTAATTTTCTCACTTCCCAATGTCATAGAAACCTGATATTTGGCACGAGCATTGATTATGTCAAAAATAGGAAAAGTTAATGGGTCCCAACTCGATTATTCAATTCTAAGCGCCAAAGAATTAGCGTCCAAATTTTATGTACGGAATCTAATTCTCTCACTTCCCAATGTCATAGAAACTTGAAATTTGGCACGAGCATTGATTATGTCATAAATAGGAAAAGCTAATGGGTCCCAACTCGATTATTCAATTCTCAGCGCCAAAGAATTAGCGTCCAAATTTTACGTACGGAATCTAATTTTCTCACTTCCCAATGTCATAGAAACCTGATGGCACGAGCATTGATTATGTCAAAAATAGGAAAAGTTAATGGGTCCCAACTCGATTATTCAATTCTAAGCGCCAAAGAATTAGCGTCCAAATTTTACATACGGAATCTAATTCTCTCACTTCCCAATGTAATAGAAACCTGATATTTGGCACGAGCATTGATTATGTCATAAATAGGAAAAGTTAATGGGTTCCAGCTCGATTATTCAACTCTAAGCGCCAAAGAATTAGCGTCTAAATTTTACGTACGGAATCTAATTTTCTCACTTCCCAATGGCATAGAAACTTGAAATTTGGCACGAGCATTGATTATGTCATAAATAGGAAAAGATAATGGGTCCCAGCTCGATTATTCAATTCTAAGCGCCAAAAAATTAGCGTCCAAATTTTACGTACGGAATCTAATTTTCTCACCTCCCAATGTCATAGAAACTTGAAATTTGGCACGAGCATTGATTATGTCATAAAAAGGAAAAGATAATGGGTTCCAGCTCGATTATTCAATTCTAAGCGCAAAAGAATGAGCATTCAAATTTTACGTACGGAATCTAATTTTCTCACTTCCCAATGTAATAGAAACTTGAAATTTGGCACGAGCATTGATTATGTCATAAATAGGAAAAGATAATGGGTCCCAGCTCGATTATTCAATTCTAAGCGCAAAAGAATTAGCATTCAAATTTTACGTACGGAATCTAATTCTCTCACTTCCCAAAGCAATAGAAACTTGAAATTTGGCACGAGCATTGATTATGGAATAAATAGGAAAAGTTAATGGGTCCCAGCTCGATTATTCAATTCTAAGCGCCAAAGAATTAGCGTCCAAATTTTACGTACGGAATCTAATTCTCTCACTTCCCAATGTCATAGAAACTTGAAATTTGGCACGAGCATTGATTATGTCTTAAATAGGAAAAACTAATGAGTCCCAACTCGATTATTCAATTCTAAGCGCCAAAGAATTAGCGTCCAAATTTTACGTACGGAATCTAATTTTCTCACTTCCCAATGTCATAGAAACCTGATATTTGGCACGAGCATTGATTATGTCAAAAATAGGAAAAGTTAATGGGTCCCAACTCGATTATTCAATTCTAAGCGCCAAAGAATTAGCGTCCAAATTTTACGTACGGAATCTAATTTTCTCACTTCCCAATGTCATAGAAACCTGATATTTGGCACGAGCATTGATTATGTCATAAATAGGAAAAGTTAATGGGTCCCAACTCGATTATTCAATTCTAAGCGCCAAAGAATTAGCGTCCAAATTTTACATACAGAATCTAATTCTCTCACTTCCCAATGTAATAGAAACCTGATATTTGGCACGAGCATTGATTATGTCATAAATAGGAAAAGTTAATGGGTTCCAGCTCGATAATTCAACTCTAAGCGCCAAAGAATTAGCGTCCAAATTTTACGTACGGAATCTAATTTTCTCACTTCCCAATGGCATAGAAACTTGAAATTTGGCACGAGCATTGATTATGTCATAAATAGGAAAAGATAATGGGTCCCAGCTCGATTATTCAATTCTAAGCGCCAAAGAATTAGCGTCCAAATTTTACGTACGGAATCTAATTTTCTCACCTCCCAATGTCATAGAAACTTGAAATTTGGCACGAGCATTGATTATGTCATAAAAAGGAAAAGATAATGGGTTCCAGCTCGATTATTCAATTCTAAGCGCCAAAGAATTAGCGTCCAAATTTTACATACGGAATCTAATTCTCTCACTTCCCAATGTAATAGAAACCTGATATTTGGCACGAGCATTGATTATCTCATAAATAGGAAAAGTTAATGGGTTCCAGCTCGATTATTCAACTCTAAGCGCCAAAGAATTAGCGTCCAAATTTATGTACGGAATCTAATTCTCTCACTTCCCAATGTCATAGAAACCTGATATTTGGCACGAGCATTGATTATGTCAAAAATAGGAAAAGTTAATGGGTCCCAACTCGATTATTCAATTCTAAGCGCCAAAGAATTAGCGTCCAAATTTTACATACGGAATCTAATTCTCTCACTTCCCAATGTCATAGAAACTTGAAATTTGGCACGAGCATTGATTATGTCATAAATAGGAAAAGCTAATGGGTCCCAACTCGATTATTCAATTCTAAGCGCCAAAGAATTAGCGTCCAAATTTTACGTACGGAATCTAATTTTCTAACTTCCCAATGTCATAGAAACCTGATATTTGGCACGAGCATTGATTATGTCAAAAATAGGAAAAGTTAATGGGTCCCAACTCGATTATTCAATTCTAAGCGCCAAAGAATTAGCGTCCAAATTTTACATACGGAATCTGATTCTCTCACTTCCCAATGTAATAGAAACCTGATATTTGGCACGAGCATTGATTATGTCATAAATAGGAAAAGTTAATGGGTTCCAGCTCGATTATTCAACTCTAAGCGCCAAAGAATTAGCGTCCAAATTTTACGTACGGAATCTAATTTTCTCACTTCCCAATGGCATAGAAACTTGAAATTTGGCACGAGCATTGATTATGTCATAAATAGGAAAAGATAATGGGTCCCAGCTCGATTATTCAATTCTAAGCGCCAAAGAATTAGCGTCCAAATTTTACGTACGGAATCTAATTTTCTCACCTCCCAATGTCATAGAAACTTGAAATTTGGCACGAGCATTGATTATGTCATAAAAAGGAAAAGATAATGGGTTCCAGCTCGATTATTCAATTCTAAGCGCCAAAGAATTAGCGTCCAAATTTTACATACGGAATCTAATTCTCTCACTTCCCAATGTAATAGAAACCTGATATTTGGCACGAGCATTGATTATCTCATAAATAGGAAAAGTTAATGGGTTCCAGCTCGATTATTCAACTCTAAGCGCCAAAGAATTAGCGTCCAAATTTATGTACGGAATCTAATTCTCTCACTTCCCAATGTCATAGAAACCTGATATTTGGCACGAGCATTGATTATGTCAAAAATAGGAAAAGTTAATGGGTCCCAACTCGATTATTCAATTCTAAGCGCCAAAGAATTAGCGTCCAAATTTTACATACGGAATCTAATTCTCTCACTTCCCAATGTCATAGAAACTTGAAATTTGGCACGAGCATTGATTATGTCATAAATAGGAAAAGCTAATGGGTCCCAACTCGATTATTCAATTCTAAGCGCCAAAGAATTAGCGTCCAAATTTTACGTACGGAATCTAATTTTCTAACTTCCCAATGTCATAGAAACCTGATATTTGGCACGAGCATTGATTATGTCAAAAATAGGAAAAGTTAATGGGTCCCAACTCGATTATTCAATTCTAAGTGCCAAAGAATTAGCGTCCAAATTTTACATACGGAATCTGATTCTCTCACTTCCCAATGTAATAGAAACCTGATATTTGGCACGAGCATTGATTATGTCATAAATAGGAAAAGTTAATGGGTTCCAGCTCGATTATTCAACTCTAAGCGCCAAAGAATTAGCGTCCAAATTTTACGTACGGAATCTTATTTTCTCACTTCCCAATGGCATAGAAACTTGAAATTTGGCACGAGCATTGATTATGTCATAAATAGGAAAAGATAATGGGTTCCAGCTCGATTATTCAATTCTAAGCGCCAAAGAATTAGCGTCCAAATTTTACGTACGGAATCTAATTTTCTCACCTCCCAATGTCATAGAAACTTGAAATTTGGCACGAGCATTGATTATGTCATAAAAAGGAAAAGATAATGGGTTCCAGCTCGATTATTCAATTCTAAGCGCAAAAGAATTAGCATTCAAATTTTACGTACGGAATCTAATTCTCTCACTTCCCAATGCAATAGAAACTTGAAATTTGGCACGAGCATTAATTATGTCATAAATAGGAAAAGTTAATGGGTCCCAGCTCGATTATTCAATTCTAAGCGCCAAAGAATTAGCGTCCAAATTTTACGTACGGAATCTAATTCTCTCACTTCCCAATGTCATAGAAACTTGAAATTTGGCACGAGCATTGATTATGTCTTAAATAGGAAAAGCTAATGAGTCCCAACTCGATTATTCAATTCTAAGCGCCAAAGAATTAGCGTCCAAATTTTACGTACAGAATCTAATTTTCTCACTTCCCAATGTCATAAAAACTTGAAATTTGGCACGAGCATTGATTATGTCATAAATAGGAAAAGTTAATAGGTCCCAACTCGATTATTCAATTCTAAGCGCCAAAGAATTAGCGTCCAAATTTTACGTACAGAATCTAATTTTCTCACTTCATAATGTCATAGAAACTTGAAATTTGGCACGAGCATTGATTATGTCAAAAATAGAAAAAGTTAATGGTCCCAACTAAATTAATCAATTCTAAGCGCCTAAGAATTAGCGTCCAAATTTTACGTACAGAATCTAATTCTCTCACCTCCCAATGTCATAGAAACTTGAAATTTGGCACGAGCATTGATTATGTCATAAATAGGAAAAGTTAATAGGTCCCAACTCGATTATTCAATTCTAAGTGCCAAAGAATTAGCGTTCAAATTTTACGTACGGAATCTACTTTTCTCACTTCCCAATGTCATAGAAACTTGAAATTTGGCACAAGCATTGATTATGTCATAAATAGGAAAAGTTAATGGGTCCCAGCTCGATTATTCAATTCTAAGCGCCAAAGAATTAGCGTCCAAATTTTACATACGGAATCTAATTCTCTCACTTCCCAATGTCATAGAAACTTGAAATTTGGCACGAGCATTGATTATGTCATAAATAGGAAAAGTTAATGGGTCCCAACTCGATTATTCAATTCTAAGCGCCAAAGAATTAGCGTCCAAATTTTACGTACGGAATCTAATTTTCTCACTTCCCAATGTCATAGAAACCTGATATTTGGCACGAGCATTGATTATGTCAAAAATAGGAAAAGTTAATGGGTCCCAACTCGATTATTCAATTCTAAGCGCCAAAGAATTAGCGTCCAAATTTTATGTACGGAATCTAATTCTCTCACTTCCCAATGTCATAGAAACTTGAAATTTGGCACGAGCATTGATTATGTCATAAATAGGAAAAGCTAATGGGTCCCAACTCGATTATTCAATTCTAAGCGCCAAAGAATTAGCGTCCAAATTTTACGTACGGAATCTAATTTTCTCACTTCCCAATGTCATAGAAACCTGATGGCACGAGCATTGATTATGTCAAAAATAGGAAAAGTTAATGGGTCCCAACTCGATTATTCAATTCTAAGCGCCAAAGAATTAGCGTCCAAATTTTACATACGGAATCTAATTCTCTCACTTCCCAATGTAATAGAAACCTGATATTTGGCACGAGCATTGATTATGTCATAAATAGGAAAAGTTAATGGGTTCCAGCTCGATTATTCAACTCTAAGCGCCAAAGAATTAGCGTCTAAATTTTACGTACGGAATCTTATTTTCTCACTTCCCAATGGCATAGAAACTTGAAATTTGGCACGAGCATTGATTATGTCATAAATAGGAAAAGATAATGGGTCCCAGCTCGATTATTCAATTCTAAGCGCCAAAGAATTAGCGTCCAAATTTTACGTACGGAATCTAATTTTCTCACCTCCCAATGTCATAGAAACTTGAAATTTGGCACGAGCATTGATTATGTCATAAAAAGGAAAAGATAATGGGTTCCAGCTCGATTATTCAATTCTAAGCGCAAAAGAATGAGCATTCAAATTTTACGTACGGAATCTAATTTTCTCACTTCCCAATGTAATAGAAACTTGAAATTTGGCAGGAGCATTGATTATGTCATAAATAGGAAAAGATAATGGGTCCCAGCTCGATTATTCAATTCTAAGCGCAAAAGAATTAGCATTCAAATTTTACGTACGGAATCTAATTCTCTCACTTCCCAAAGCAATAGAAACTTGAAATTTGGCACGAGCATTGATTATGGAATAAATAGGAAAAGTTAATGGGTCCCAGCTCGATTATTCAATTCTAAGCGCCAAAGAATTAGCGTCCAAATTTTACGTACGGAATCTAATTCTCTCACTTCCCAATGTCATAGAAACTTGAAATTTGGCACGAGCATTGATTATGTCTTAAATAGGAAAAGCTAATGAGTCCCAACTCGATTATTCAATTCTAAGCGCCAAAGAATTAGCGTCCAAATTTTACGTACGGAATCTAATTTTCTCACTTCCCAATGTCATAGAAACCTGATATTTGGCACGAGCATTGATTATGTCAAAAATAGGAAAAGTTAATGGGTCCCAACTCGATTATTCAATTCTAAGCGCCAAAGAATTAGCGTCCAAATTTTACATACAGAATCTAATTCTCTCACTTCCCAATGTAATAGAAACCTGATATTTGGCACGAGCATTGATTATGTCATAAATAGGAAAAGTTAATGGGTTCCAGCTCGATAATTCAACTCTAAGCGCCAAAGAATTAGCGTCCAAATTTTACGTACGGAATCTAATTTTCTCACTTCCCAATGGCATAGAAACTTGAAATTTGGCACGAGCATTGATTATGTCATAAATAGGAAAAGATAATGGGTCCCAGCTCGATTATTCAATTCTAAGCGCCAAAGAATTAGCGTCCAAATTTTACGTACGGAATCTAATTTTCTCACCTCCCAATGTCATAGAAACTTGAAATTTGGCACGAGCATTGATTATGTCATAAAAAGGAAAAGATAATGGGTTCCAGCTCGATTATTCAATTCTAAGCGCAAAAGAATGAGCATTCAAATTTTACGTACGGAATCTAATTCTCTCACTTCCCAATGTAATAGAAACTTGAAATTTGGCACGAGCATTGATTATGTCATAAATAGGAAAAGATAATGGGTCCCAGCTCGATTATTCAATTCTAAGCGCAAAAGAATTAGCATTCAAATTTTACATACGGAATCTAATTCTCTCACTTCCCAATGTCATAGAAACTTGAAATTTGGCACGAGCATTGATTATGTCATAAATAGGAAAAGCTAATGGGTCCCAACTCGATTATTCAATTCTAAGCGCCAAAGAATTAGCGTCCAAATTTTACGTACGGAATCTAATTTTCTCACTTCCCAATGTCATAGAAACCTGATATTTGGCACGAGCATTGATTATGTCAAAAATAGGAAAAGTTAATGGGTCCCAACTCGATTATTCAATTCTAAGCGCCAAAGAATTAGCGTCCAAATTTTACATACGGAATCTAATTCTCTCACTTCCCAATGTAATAGAAACCTGATATTTGGCACGAGCATTGATTATGTCATAAGTAGGAAAAGTTAATGGGTCCCAACTCGATTATTCAATTCTAATCGCCAAAGAATTAGCGTCCAAATTTTATGTACGGAATCTAATTCTCTCACTTCCCAATGTCATAGAAACTTGAAATTTGGCACGAGCATTGATTATGTCATAAATAGGAAAAGCTAATGGGTCCCAACTCGATTATTCAATTCTAAGCGCCAAAGAATTAGCGTCCAAATTTTACGTACGGAATCTAATTTTCTCACTTCCCAATGTCATAGAAACCTGAAATTTGGCACGAGCATTGATTATGTCATAAATAGGAAAAGTTAATAGATCCCAACTCGATTATTCAATTCTAAGCGCTAAAGAATTAGTGTCCAAATTTTACGTACGGAATCTAATTTTCTCACCTCCCAATGTCATAGAAACTTGAAATTTGGCACGAGCATTGATTATGTCATAAAAAGGAAAAGATAATGGGTTCCAGCTCGATTATTCAATTCTAAGCGCCAAAGAATTAGCGTCCAAATTTTACGTACGGAATCTAATTTTCTCACTTCCCAATGTCATAGAAACTTGAAATTTGGCACGAGCATTGATTATGTCATGAATAGGAAAAGATAATGGGTCCCAACTCGATTATTCAATTCTAAGCGCAAAAGAATTAGCGTTCAAATTTTACGTACGGAATCTAATTCTCTCACTTCCCAATGCAATAGAAACTTGAAATTTGGCACGAGCATTGATTATGTCATAAATAGGAAAAGTTAATGGGTCCCAGCTCGATTATTCAATTCTAAGCGCCAAAGAATTAGCGTCCAAATTTTACGTACGGAATCTAATTCTCTCACTTCCCAATGTCATAGAAACTTGAAATTTGGCACGAGCATTGATTATGTCTTAAATAGGAAAAGCTAATGAGTCCCAACTCGATTATTCAATTCTAAGCGCCAAAGAATTAGCGTCCAAATTTTACGTACAGAATCTAATTTTCTCACTTCCCAATGTCATAAAAACTTGAAATTTGGCACGAGCATTGATTATGTCATAAATAGGAAAAGTTAATAGGTCCCAACTCGATTATTCAATTCTAAGCGCCAAAGAATTAGCGTCCAAATTTTACGTACAGAATCTAATTTTCTCACTTCATAATGTCATAGAAACTTGAAATTTGGCACGAGCATTGATTATGTCAAAAATAGAAAAAGTTAATGGGTCCCAACTAAATTAATCAATTCTAAGCGCCTAAGAATTAGCGTCCAAATTTTACGTACAGAATCTAATTCTCTCACCTCCCAATGTCATAGAAACTTGAAATTTGGCACGAGCATTGATTATGTCATAAATAGGAAAAGTTAATAGGTCCCAACTCGATTATTCAATTCTAAGTGCCAAAGAATTAGCGTCCAAATTTTACGTACGGAATCTACTTTTCTCACTTCCCAATGTCATAGAAACTTGAAATTTGGCACGAGCATTGATTATGTCATAAATCGGAAAAGTTAATAGGTCCCAACTCGATTATTCAATTCTAAGCGCCAATGAATTAGCGTCCAAATTTTACGTACGGAATCTAATTCTCTCACTTTCCAATGTCATAGAAACTTGAAATTTGGCACGAGCATTGATTATGTCATAAATAGGAAAAGCTAATGGGTCCCAACTCGATTATTCAATTCTAAGCGCCAAAGAATTAGCGTCCAAATTTTACGTACGGAATCTAATTTTCTCACTTCCCAATGTCATAGAAACCTGATATTTGGCACGAGCATTGATTATGTCAAAAATAGGAAAAGTTAATGGGTCCCAACTCGATTATTCAATTCTAAGCGCCAAAGAATTAGCGTCCAAATTTTACATACGGAATCTAATTCTCTCACTTCCCAATGTAATAGGAACCTGATATTTGGCACGAGCATTGATTATGTCATAAATAGGAAAAGTTAATGGGTCCCAACTCGATTATTCAATTCTAAGCGCAAAAGAATTAGCGTCCAAATTTTATGTACGGAATCTAATTCTCTCACTTCCCAATGTCATAGAAACTTGAAATTTGGCACGAGCATTGATTATGTCATAAATAGGAAAAGCTAATGGGTCCCAACTCGATTATTCAATTCTAAGCGCCAAAGAATTAGCGTCCAAATTTTACGTACGGAATCTAATTTTCTCACTTCCCAATGTCATAGAAACCTGATATTTGGCACAAGCATTGATTATGTCAAAAATAGGAAAAGTTAATGGGTCCCAACTCGATTATTCAATTCTAAGCGCCAAAGAATTAGCGTCCAAATTTTACATACGGAATCTAATTCTCTCACTTCCCAATGTAATAGAAACCTGATATTTGGCACGAGCATTGATTATGTCATAAATAGGAAAAGTTAATGGGTTCCAGCTCGATTATTCAACTCTAAGCGCCAAAGAATTAGCGTCCAAATTTTACGTACGGAATCTAATTTTCTCACTTCCCAATGGCATAGAAACTTGAAATTTGGCACGAGCATTGATTATGTCATAAATAGGAAAAGATAATGGGTCCCAGCTCGATTATTCAATTCTAAGCGCCAAAGAATTAGCGTCCAAATTTTACGTACGGAATCTAATTTTCTCACCTCCCAATGTCATAGAAACTTGAAATTTGGCACGAGCATTGATTATGTCATAAAAAGGAAAAGATAATAGGTTCCAGCTCGATTATTCAATTCTAAGCGCAAAAGAATGAGCATTCAAATTTTACGTACGGAATCTAATTCTCTCACTTCCCAATGTAATAGAAACTTGAAATTTGGCACGAGCATTGATTATGTCATAAATAGGAAAAGATAATGGGTCCCAGCTCGATTGTTCAATTCTAAGCGCAAAAGAATTAGCATTCAAATTTTACGTACGGAATCTAATTCTCTCACTTCCCAATGCAATAGAAACTTGAAATTTGGCACGAGCATTGATTATGGAATAAATAGGAAAAGTTAATGGGTCCCAACTCGATTATTCAATTCTAAGCGCCAAAGAATTAGCGTCCAAATTTTACGTACGGAATCTAATTTTCTCACTTCCCAATGTCATAAAAACTTGAAATTTGGCACGAGCATTGATTATGTCATAAATATGAAAAGTTAATAGGTCCCAACTCGATTATTCAATTCTAAGCGCCAAAGAATTAGCGTCCAAATTTTACATACAGAATCTAATTTTCTCACTTCATAATGTCATAGAAACTTGAAATTTGGCACGAGCATTGATTATGTCAAAAATAGAAAAAGTTAATGGGTCCCAACTAAATTAATCAATTCTAAGCGCCTAAGAATTAGCGTCCAAATTTTACGTACAGAATCTAATTCTCTCACCTCCCAATGTCATAGAAACTTGAAATTTGGCACGAGCATTGATTATGTCATAAATAGGAAAAGTTAATAGGTCCCAACTCGATTATTCAATTCTAAGTGCCAAAGAATTAGCGTCCAAATTTTACGTACGGAATCTACTTTTCTCACTTCCCAATGTCATAGAAACTTGAAATTTGGCACGAGCATTGATTATGTCATAAATCGGAAAAGTTAATAGGTCCCAACTCGATTATTCAATTCTAAGCGCCAAAGAATTAGCGTCCAAATTTTACTTACGGAATCTAATTCTCTCACTTTCCAATGTCATAGAAACTTGAAATTTGGCACAAGCATTGATTATGTCATAAATAGGAAAAGTTAATGGGTCCCAGCTCGATTATTCAATTCTAAGCGCCAAAGAATTAGAGTCCAAATTTTATGTACGGAATCTAATTCTCTCACTTCCCAATGTCATAGAAACTTGAAATTTGGCACGAGCATTGATTATGTCATAAATAGGAAAAGCTAATGGGTCCCAACTCGATTATTCAATTCTAAGCGCCAAAGAATTAGCGTCCAAATTTTACGTACGGAATCTAATTTTCTCACTTCCCAATGTCATAGAAACCTGATATTTGGCACGAGCATTGATTATGTCAAAAATAGGAAAAGTTAATGGGTCCCAACTCGATTATTCAATTCTAAGCGCCAAAGAATTAGCGTCCAAATTTTACATACGGAATCTAATTCTCTCACTTCCCAATGTAATAGAAACCTGATATTTGGCACGAGCATTGATTATGTCAAAAATAGGAAAAGTTAATGGGTCCCAACTCGATTATTCAATTCTAAGCGCCAAAGAATTAGCGTCCAAATTTTACATACGGAATCTAATTCTCTCACTTCCCAATGTAATAGAAACCTGATATTTGGCACGAGCATTGATTATGTCATAAATAGGAAAAGTTAATGGGTTCCAGCTCGATTATTCAACTCTAAGCGCCAAAGAATTAGCGTCCAAATTTTACGTACGGAATCTAATTTTCTCACTTCCCAATGGCATAGAAACTTGAAATTTGGCACGAGCATTGATTATGTCATAAATAGGAAAAGATAATGGGTCCCAGCTCGATTATTCAATTCTAAGCGCCAAAGAATTAGCGTCCAAATTTTACGTACGGAATCTAATTTTCTCACCTCCCAATGTCATAGAAACTTGAAATTTGGCACGAGCATTGATTATGTCATAAAAAGGAAAAGATAATGGGTTCCAGCTCGATTATTCAATTCTAAGCGCAAAAGAATGAGCATTCAAATTTTACGTACGGAATCTAATTCTCTCACTTCCCAATGTAATAGAAACTTGAAATTTGGCACGAGCATTGATTATGTCATAAATAGGAAAAGATAATGGGTCCCAGCTCGATTGTTCAATTCTAAGCGCAAAAGAATTAGCATTCAAATTGTACGTACGGAATCTAATTCTCTCACTTCCCAATGCAATAGAAACTTGAAATTTGGCACGAGCATTGATTATGGAATAAATAGGAAAAGTTAATGGGTCCCAACTCGATTATTCAATTCTAAGCGCCAAAGAATTAGCGTCCAAATTTTACGTACGGAATCTAATTTTCTCACTTCCCAATGTCATAAAAACTTGAAATTTGGCACGAGCATTGATTATGTCATAAATATGAAAAGTTAATAGGTCCCAACTCGATTATTCAATTCTAAGCGCCAAAGAATTAGCGTCCAAATTTTACGTACAGAATCTAATTTTCTCACTTCATAATGTCATAGAAACTTGAAATTTGGCACGAGCATTGATTATGTCAAAAATAGAAAAAGTTAATGGGTCCCAACTAAATTAATCAATTCTAAGCGCCTAAGAATTAGCGTCCAAATTTTACGTACAGAATCTAATTCTCTCACCTCCCAATGTCATAGAAACTTGAAATTTGGCACGAGCATTGATTATGTCATAAATAGGAAAAGTTAATAGGTCCCAACTCGATTATTCAATTCTAAGTGCCAAAGAATTAGCGTCCAAATTTTACGTACGGAATCTAATTTTCTCACTTCCCAATGTCATAGAAACTTGAAATTTGGCACGAGCATTGATTATGTCATAAATCGGAAAAGTTAATAGGTCCCAACTCGATTATTCAATTCTAAGCGCCAAAGAATTAGCGTCCAAATTTTACTTACGGAATCTAATTCTCTCACTTTCCAATGTCATAGAAACTTGAAATTTGGCACAAGCATTGATTATGTCATAAATAGGAAAAGTTAATGGGTCCCAGCTCGATTATTCAATTCTAAGCGCCAAAGAATTAGAGTCCAAATTTTATGTACGGAATCTAATTCTCTCACTTCCCAATGTCATAGAAACTTGAAATTTGGCACGAGCATTGATTATGTCATAAATAGGAAAAGCTAATGGGTCCCAACTCGATTATTCAATTCTAAGCGCCAAAGAATTAGCGTCCAAATTTTACGTACGGAATCTAATTTTCTCACTTCCCAATGTCATAGAAACCTGATATTTGGCACGAGCATTGATTATGTCAAAAATAGGAAAAGTTAATGGGTCCCAACTCGATTATTCAATTCTAAGCGCCAAAGAATTAGCGTCCAAATTTTACATACGGAATCTAATTCTCTCACTTCCCAATGTAATAGAAACCTGATATTTGGCACGAGCATTGATTATGTCAAAAATAGGAAAAGTTAATGGGTCCCAACTCGATTATTCAATTCTAAGCGCCAAAGAATTAGCGTCCAAATTTTACATACGGAATCTAATTCTCTCACTTCCCAATGTAATAGAAACCTGATATTTGGCACGAGCATTGATTATGTAATAAATAGGAAAAGTTAATGGGTTCCAGCTCGATTATTCAACTCTAAGCGCCAAAGAATTAGCGTCCAAATTTTACGTACGGAATCTAATTTTCTCACTTCCCAATGGCATAGAAACTTGAAATTTGGCACGAGCATTGATTATGTCATAAATAGGAAAAGATAATGGGTCCCAACTCGATTATTCAATTCTAAGCGCCAAAGAATTAGCGTCCAAATTTTACGTACGGAATCTAATTTTCTCACCTCCCAATGTCATAGAAACTTGAAATTTGGCACGAGCATTGATTATGTCATAAAAAGGAAAAGATAATGGGTTCCAGCTCGATTATTCAATTCTAAGCGCAAAAGAATGAGCATTCAAATTTTACGTACGGAATCTAATTCTCTCACTTCCCAATGTAATAGAAACTTGAAATTTGGCACGAGCATTGATTATGTCATAAATAGGAAAAGATAATGGGTCCCAGCTCGATTGTTCAATTCTAAGCGCAAAAGAATTAGCATTCAAATTTTATGTACGGAATCTAATTCTCTCACTTCCCAATGCAATAGAAACTTGAAATTTGGCACGAGCATTGATTATGGAATAAATAGGAAAAGTTAATGGGTCCCAACTCGATTATTCAATTCTAAGCGCCAAAGAATTAGCGTCCAAATTTTACGTACGGAATCTAATTCTCTCACCTCCCAATGTCATAGAAACTTGAAATTTGGCACGAGCATTGATTATGTCATAAATAGGAAAAGTTAATAGGTCCCAACTCGATTATTCAATTCTAAGCGCCAAAGAATTAGCGTCCAAATTTTACGTACAGAATCTAATTTTCTCACTTCATAATGTCATAGAAACTTGAAATTTGGCACGAGCATTGATTATGTCAAAAATAGAAAAAGTTAATGGGTCCCAACTAAATTAATCAATTCTAAGCGCCTAAGAATTAGCGTCCAAATTTTACGTACAGAATCTAATTCTCTCACCTCCCAATGTCATAGAAACTTGAAATTTGGCACGAGCATTGATTATGTCATAAATAGGAAAAGTTAATAGGTCCCAACTCGATTATTCAATTCTAAGTGCCAAAGAATTAGCGTCCAAATTTTACGTACGGAATCTACTTTTCTCACTTCCCAATGTCATAGAAACTTGAAATTTGGCACGAGCATTGATTATGTCATAAATAGGAAAAGTTAATAGGTCCCAACTCGATTATTCAATTCTAAGCGCCAAAGAATTAGCGTCCAAATTTTACTTACGGAATCTAATTCTCTCACTTTCCAATGTCATAGAAACTTGAAATTTGGCACAAGCATTGATTATGTCATAAATAGGAAAAGTTAATGGGTCCCAGCTCGATTATTCAATTCTAAGCGCCAAAGAATTAGAGTCCAAATTTTATGTACGGAATCTAATTCTCTCACTTCCCAATGTCATAGAAACTTGAAATTTGGCACGAGCATTGATTATGTCATAAATAGGAAAAGCTAATAAGTCCCAACTCGATTATTCAATTCTAAGCGCCAAAGAATTAGCGTCCAAATTTTACGTACGGAATCTAATTCTCTCACTTCCCAATGTAATAGAAACCTGATATTTGGCACGAGCATTGATTATGTCATGAATAGGAAAAGTTAATGGGTCCCAACTCGATTATTCAATTCTAATCGCCAAAGAATTAGCGTCCAAATTTTATGTACGGAATCTAATTCTCTCACTTCCCAATGTCATATAAACTTGAAATTTGGCACGAGCATTGATTATGTCATAAATAGGAAAAGCTAATGGGTCCCAACTCGATTATTCAATTCTAAGCGCCAAAGAATTAGCGTCCAAATTTTACGTACGGAATCTAATTTTCTCACTTCCCAATGTCATAGAAAGCTGATATTTGGCACGAGCATTGATTATGTCAAAAATAGGAAAAGTTAATGGGTCCCAACTCGATTATTCAATTCTAAGCGCCAAAGAATTAGCGTCCAAATTTTACATACGGAATCTAATTCTCTCACTTCCCAATGTAATAGAAACCTGATATTTGGCACGAGCATTGATTATGTCATAAATAGGAAAAGTTAATAGGTTCCAGCTCGATTATTCAACTCTAAGCGCCAAAGAATTAGCGTCCAAATTTATGTACGGAATCTAATTCTCTCACTTCCCAATGTAATAGAAACTTGAAATTTGGCACGAGCATTGATTATGTCATAAATAGGAAAAGATAATGGGTCCCAACTCGATTATTCAATTCTAAGCGCAAAAGAATTAGCGTTCAAATTTTACGTACGAAATCTAATTCTCTCACTTCCCAATGCAATAGAAACTTGAAATTTGGCACGAGCATTGATTATGTCATAAATAGGAAAGGTTAATGGGTCCCAGCTCGATTATTCAATTCTAAGCGCCAAAGAATTAGCGTCCAAATTTTACGTACGGAATCTAATTCTCTCACTTCCCAATGTCATAGAAACTTGAAATTTAGCATGAGCATTGATTATGTCTTAAATAGGAACAGCTAATGGGTCCCAACTCGATTATTCAATTCTAAGCGCCAAAGAATTAGCATCCAAATTTTACGTACAGAATCTAATTTTCTCACTTCCCAATGTCATAGAAACTTGAAATTTGGCACGAGCATTGATTATGTCATAAATAGGAAAAGTTAATAGGTCTTAACTCGATTATTCAATTCTAAGCGCCAAAGAATTAGCGTCCAAATTTTACGTACGTAATCTAATTCTCTCACTTCCCAATGTAATAGAAACTTGAAATTTGGCACGAGCATTGATTATGTCATAAATAGGAAAGGTTAATGGGTTCCAGCTCGATTATTCAATTCTAAGCGCCAAAGAATTAGCGTCCAAATTTTACGTACGGAATCTAATTTTCTCACCTCCCAATGTCATAGAAACTTGAAATTTGGCACGAGCATTGATTATGTCATAAATAGGAAAAGATAATGGGTCCCAGCTCGATTATTCAATTCTAAGCGCCAAGGAGTTAGCGTCCAAATTTTACGTACGGAATCTAATTTTCTCACCTCTTAATATCATAGAAACTTGAAATTTGGCACGAGCATTGATTATGTCATAAATAGGAAAAGTTAATGGGTCCCAACTCGATTATTCAATTCTAAGCGCCAAAGAATTAGCGTCCAAATTTTATGTACGGAATCTAATTCTCTCACTTCCCAATGTAATAGAAACTTGAAATTTGGCACGAGCATTGATTATGTCATAAATAGGAAAAGCTAATGGGTCCCAACTCGATTATTCAATTCTAAGCACCAAAGAATTAGCGTCCAAATTTTACGTACGGAATCTAATTTTCTCACTTCCCAATGTCATAGAAACTTGAAATTTGGCACGAGCATTGATTATGTCATAAATAGGAAAAGTTAATAGGTCTTAACTCGATTATTCAATTCTAAGCGCCAAAGAATTAGCGTCCAAATTTTACGTACGGAATCTAATTTTCTCACTTCCCAATGTCATAGAAACTTGAAATTTGGCACGAGCATTGATTATGTCATAAATAGGAAAAGTTAATAGGTCTTAACTCGATTATTCAATTCTAAGCGCCAAAGAATTAGCGTCGAAATTTTACGTACGGAATCTAATTTTCTCGCTTCCCAATGTCATAGAAACCTGAAATTTGGCACGAGCATTGATTATGTCATAAATAGGAAAAATTAATAGGTCCCAACTCGATTATTCAATTCTAAGCGCAAAACAATTAGCGTCCAAATTTTACGTACGGAATCTAATACTCTCACTTTCCAATGTAATAGAAACTTGAAATTTGGCACGAGCATTGATTATGTCATAAATAGGAAAAGTTAATAGGTCCCAATTCGATTATTCAATTCTAAGCGCTAAAGAATTAGTGTCCAAATTTTACGTACGGAATCTAATTTTCTCACCTCCCAATGTCATAGAAACTTGAAATTTGGCACGAGCATTGATTATGTCAAAAATATGAAAAGTTAATAGGTCCCAACTCGATTATTCAATTCTAAGCGCCAAAGAATTAGCGTCCAAATTTTACGTACGGAATCTAATTCTCTCACTTCCCTATGTCATAGAAACTTGAAATTTGGCACGAGCATTGATTATGTCATAAATAGGAAAAGTTAATTGGTTCCAGCTCGATTATTCAATTCTAAGCGCCAAAGAATTGGCGTCCAAATTTATGTACCGAATCTAATTCTCTCACTTCCCAATGTAATAGAAACTTGAAATTTGGCACGAGCATTGATTATGTCATAAATAGGAAAAGTTAATGGGTTCCAGCTCGATTATTCAATTCTAAGCGCCAAAGAATTAGCGTCCAAATTTTACGTACGGAATCTTATTTTCTCACTTCCCAATGTCATAGAAACTTGAAATTTGGCACGAGCATTGATTATGTCATAAATAGGAAAAGATAATAGGTCCCAACTTGATTATTCAATTCTAAGCGCAAAAGAATTAGTGTCCAAATTTTACGTACGGAATCTAATTTTCTCACCTCCCAATGTCATAGAAACTTGAAATTTGGCACGAGCATTGATTATGTCAAAAATAGGAAAAGTTAATAGGTCCCAACTCGATTATTCAATTCTAAGCGCCAAAGAATTAGCGTCCAAATTTTACGTATGGAATCTAATTCTCTCACTTCCCTATGTCATAGAAACTTGAAATTTGGCACGAGCATTGATTATGTCATAAATAGGAAAAGTTAATTGGTTCCAGCTCGATTATTCAATTCTAAGCGCCAAAGAATTGGCGTCCAAATTTTATGTACGGAATCTAATTCTCTCACTTCCCAATGTCATAGAAACTTGAAATTTGGCACGAGCATTGATTATGTCTTAAATAGGAAAAGCTAATGAGTCCCAACTCGATTATTCAATTCTAAGCACCAAAGAATTAGCGTCCAAATTTTACGTACAGAATCTAATTTTCTCACTTCATAATGTCATAGAAACTTGAAATTTGGCACGAGCATTGATTATGTCATAAATAGGAAAAGTTAATAGGTCCCAACTCGATTATTCAATTCTAAGCGCCAAAGAATTAGCGTCCAAATTTTACGTACAGAATCTAATTTTCTCACTTCATAATGTCATAGAAACTTGAAATTTGGCACGAGCATTGATTATGTCAAAAATAGAAAAAGTTAATGGTCCCAACTAAATTAATCAATTCTAAGCGCCTAAGAATTAGCGTCCAAATTTTACGTACAGAATCTAATTCTCTCACCTCCCAATGTCATAGAAACTTGAAATTTGGCACGAGCATTGATTATGTCATAAATAGGAAAAGTTAATAGGTCCCAACTCGATTATTCAATTCTAAGTGCCAAAGAATTAGCGTCCAAATTTTACGTACGGAATCTACTTTTCTCACTTCCCAATGTCATAGAAACTTGAAATTTGGCACGAGCATTGATTATGTCATAAATCGGAAAAGTTTATAGGTCCCAACTCGATTATTCAATTCTAAGCGCCAATGAATTAGCGTCCAAATTTTACATACGGAATCTAATTCTCTCACTTTCCAATGTCATAGAAACTTGAAATTTGGCACAAGCATTGATTATGTCATAAATAGGAAAAGTTAATGGGTCCCAGCTCGATTATTCAATTCTAAGCGCCAAAGAATTAGCGTCCAAATTTTACATACGGAATCTAATTCTCTCACTTCCCAATGTCATAGAAACTTGAAATTTGGCACGAGCATTGATTATGTCATAAATAGGAAAAGCTAATGGGTCCCAACTCGATTATTCAATTCTAAGCGCCAAAGAATTAGCGTCCAAATTTTACGTACGGAATCTAATTTTCTCACTTCCCAATGTAATAGAAACCTGATATTTGGCACGAGCATTGATTATGTCATAAATAGGAAAAGTTAATGGGTTCCAGCTCGATTATTCAACTCTAAGCGCCAAAGAATTAGCGTCCAAATTTTACGTACGGAATCTTATTTTCTCACTTCCCAATGGCATAGAAACTTGAAATTTGGCACGAGCATTGATTATGTCAAAAATAGGAAAAGATAATGGGTCCCAGCTCGATTATTCAATTCTAAGCACCAAAGAATTAGCGTCCAAATTTTACGTACGGAATCTAATTTTCTCACCTCCCAATGTCATAGAAACTTGAAATTTGGCACGAGCATTGATTATGTCATAAATAGGAAAAGATAATGGGTCCCAGCTCGATTATTCAATTCTAAGCGCAAAAGAATTAGCATTCAAATTTTACGTACGGAATCTAATTCTCTCACTTCCCAAAGCAATAGAAACTTGAAATTTGGCACGAGCATTGATTATGGAATAAATAGGAAAAGTTAATGGGTCCCAGCTCGATTATTCAATTCTAAGCGCCAAAGAATTAGCGTCCAAATTTTACGTACGGAATCTAATTCTCTCACTTCCCAATGTCATAGAAACTTGAAATTTGGCACGAGCATTGATTATGTCTTAAATAGGAAAAGCTAATGAGTCCCAACTCGATTATTCAATTCTAAGCGCCAAAGAATTAGCGTCCAAATTTTACGTACGGAATCTAATTTTCTCACTTCCCAATGTCATAGAAACCTGATATTTGGCACGAGCATTGATTATGTCAAAAATAGGAAAAGTTAATGGGTCCCAACTCGATTATTCAATTCTAAGCGCCAAAGAATTAGCGTCCAAATTTTACGTACGGAATCTAATTTTCTCACTTCCCAATGTCATAGAAACCTGATATTTGGCACGAGCATTGATTATGTCAAAAATAGGAAAAGTTAATGGGTCCCAACTCGATTATTCAATTCTAAGCGCCAAAGAATTAGCGTCCAAATTTTACATACAGAATCTAATTCTCTCACTTCCCAATGTAATAGAAACCTGATATTTGGCACGAGCATTGATTATGTCATAAATAGGAAAAGTTAATGGGTTCCAGCTCGATAATTCAACTCTAAGCGCCAAAGAATTAGCGTCCAAATTTTACGTACGGAATCTAATTTTCTCACTTCCCAATGGCATAGAAACTTGAAATTTGGCACGAGCATTGATTATGTCAT